>NW_003852534.1:4871416-4883583 GCF_000181295.1 Otolemur garnettii
TCAAAAGCCCCATCCTGACCCCACCAGTAACCATCAAAAGCCCCATCCTGACCCCACCAGTAACCATCAAAAGCCCCATCCTGACCCCACCAGTAACCGTCAAAAGCCCCATCCTGACCCCACCAGTAACCGTCAAAAGCCCCATCCTGACCCCACCAGTAACCGTCAAAAGCCCCATCTTGCTCCTTTATTCTTTTCTCACCACCAATTATCTTCTCTTCACCTTTTCCAATTTGAACTTAAGGTACACAAGATACATCTTTACTTTCCATTTTACCAATGAAAGCAGTGTGCCTTCTTGTCCCAACACCCTCCAGAATTCTTCTTTCCGTGATCATAGATTCCATCTTTGCACCGTCACTGTGGACAATCTTCAGTGTTTGCCGTATTGGTTGGTCACATTACAGTGTGTGCCCTCATGGTGAAGACATTTTCTGCTTTCTTCCTCATAGCTTTCACTCCTTTACTCACCATGACTCCCTCAATGGGCATTCTTCTCTGCAGCTTGGCTTCTTCAGAGCCCTGTCTCCTTCTGGACATTTTTCCGATAGTACCTACTATGTCCATGGTGGTCCCCTGCACCAAGCATTCTGATCACTTTGTACATACAGTTCAGCAATCAGACAAGAAGGTATCAAGGTACCAGTGTGGACAGAAGAGGTCAAAATATCAGTCTTTTCTGATAGTATGATCAAATATGTGGAAAACCCCAGAGATTCTGCCAAGGAACAGATAAATGATAAGCAAATTCAGCAGAGTCTCAGGTTACAAACATCGGTATTCACAGATCACCAGCGTTCCTATACACCAACAGCCAAACTGAGAATCCAATCAAAGTCTTAATACCTTTCACAATAGCAACATGAAAATTAAAATACCTAGGAAGATGTTGAACCAAGGAGGAGAAAGAATTCTGAGGGGAGTATGAGTCACTGGGGAGGGGAATCACGGAGGATGGTGGGAAAATATAGCAGGCTCACAGATCGGCAGAATCAACATGGTTAAAATGTCCATACTACCGAAAGATTCAATACGATCCCCATTATAATACCAATGTCATTTTTCACAGATGTAGAAAAAATAATTCAGTACTTCAAATTGGTGGGCAGCACCTGTGGCTCAGTGAATAGAGTGCCGGCCCTATATACCAAGGACGGCAGGTTCAAACCTGGCCCCAGCCAAACTGCAACCAAAACATAGCTAGGTGTTGTGGCGGGCACCTGTAGTCCCAGCTACTCAGGAGGCTGAGGCAAGAGAATCGCCTAAGCCCAAGAGCTGGAGGTTGCTGTGAGCTGTGACACCACACCACTCTACCATGGGCGATAAAGTGAGACTCTCGTCTCTAAAAAAAAAAAGACAAATTGACAGGCATCATCCTACCAGACTTCAAGCTATACTACAGGTGATAGTAATTAAAACTGCATCTTCATATTAATTCTAAGTGGTAAACATTATTAGTATCTCTAGTGTACAGAGGAAGAAACGGAGGCACAGATCCTTATTTTGCTCCATTTTGTAGAGCTTGTGAGTGGAGATGCCAAGGGGTCTTGTTCTAGAGAGAGATGTATTAAAGTTCTATTTCAGATCGACCTTCTCCCTCAGGTGCATGGGGGCCTCCAGAGCATTGGCTGGGACTTGTGGGTGGGGAAGGCTCTGGCACTAAAACAGCGTATCATGGCTGACTAAGGAGAGAAAGAGGCATGATGGGTTTAGTGCAGGGTGGGCCCCCAAACGAGAGATATGCTCAATGTAGGTTTGAAAGACAGAGCTTAGAGACAACCTTCCAGATAATGAACCACTGCAGGAGACGTCAGATGGGGTCAGGAGCACATCCTCTGGGCTCCCCAAATTCTTGGTGCATGTTGCTAATGCTCTACTTACGACCTTGTGCTATGATGACTTGTGTGAATATTTGCTTCTGCTACGTCATATAATCTCTGTCAGGGTGAATATCATGCTGATCAAATCAGACGCACCGAGTTCTATCAGCACTAGGAATGTTGACATTGGTGAATCTATTAAACCCGACTTTATGTTGTTGAGTTTATATGGGGACCATATATCCTAGGGGAGTAAATGTGTATGTTTATATTCATTAAGAAAGATGGCACTCAATACTAGCAAGGAATAGAATGCAAACAAATAATTATAAACATCACAGAGTGTGAGTGGAAGTCACTTTGGGGAGTTATGGTGTGAACAAAGGGTTATCAAAATAAGCCCCTTCCCTCAATATCTCTCTTTTGGGTTACTCTATTCCAGCCATCCAGGCCATGGAGAGCTCCTCTGAATCCCTGGGAACCTCTTCCCAGGAGGACAGATTATGCCACTTCATAGAACAAGGCTCTGTATGAAGTGATACGGTGTTACTGCCATGTGGGATGCCCAGAGCTGAGAGACTGCATGAGCTCATGAAGCTTCCCGTGTTGACTTCATATATGGACTGTGTCCACACTGGGGTGCCACTAGAACCTGGGTCTTCTGATGTGTCCACACCGGGATGCGGTGGAACCTGGGTCTTCTGATGTGTCCACGCCGGGGTGCAGCTGGAACCTGGGTCTTCTGATGTGTCCACGCCGGGGTGCAGCTGGAACCTGGGTCTTCTGATGTGTCTACACCGGGGTACGGCTGGAACCTGGGTCTGCTGATTTCATTTTATTTCACTGCATCTTTGACCACATAGAGGGTGATGGAAATGGGAGACAGTTGGCATCTGTTGTCTACTGGTTTTGAAAAGACAACATTCACAGGAAAATTTTGAGACCTGAAAATCTCCAGTGCCCCATCAGAGGGTTCCACAGTTCAAATACAAGGATATGGGCTGGGAGGGAGAGGTGGGTCAGATATAAATTGTATGACTTGGGTAATTTTCATTTCCCTGAGCCTTGGTTTCATTCTGTAAAATGAAGTTGGTATCTCTGCCTATCTGGGCTACTACGGAAAAGGACCATGGTCTTGGCAGCTTATAGATAATAAACATGTATTCCTCACAATTCAGGAAGCTTCCAGTCTAGGATCAAAAGTGTGTAATGAGAACTCTCTTCTTGGTTTGTCAAGAGCATCTTGTCACTGTGCTCCACACGGCCGGTGGAGGGGGCAGGACAGCTATCTGGGATCATGTTCAGGACCTCATCACCTCTCAAAGGTCCCACTTGCAATACCATCTGGGAGTTAGGATTTTAACATGTACATTTTAGGGGAATACAAACATTTAGAACATAGCCCTCTGGCGATGGACATATACTGTAGGATGGTCAGAAGTACAGCTGGCCTTCTATATCCACAGATTCTGTACCCACAGGTTCAACCAACTGCAGATCAAAAATATTTTTTAAAAACAATAAAAAATACAAATAAAACCAATACAATATAATAATAATGTACATAATATTTATGTTGTATTGGGTATCATAGGCAATCTAGAGATGATTTCAAGTACACAGGAGAAGGGGTGAAGATTATATACCAATATTATGCCATTTTAATTAGAGAACCTGAGCATCCATAGATTTGGGTAATTAAGGGAGGTCCTGGCACCAATTGCTCATGGATAGAGAAAAACAACTGTAGTTAGAAAATGAGTTCCAATAATTTATCATCAGTTTCCTATAAATGGTAATCATTATCATTAATACAATGAGTGTGACATTTGGTCACTCAAGGAGAAATTCATAAAACAGCTCCAGGTTCTACACATAATCCATCTTCCTGAAAAGCTGGAAAGTAGACTGGGTTATAAAAACTTTCCCTGAAATTATCGTTCCTCCTCGAGATTGATTTAAATGCCCTCATTATTTCCCAGAAGGCAAGGCAGCATGCCGCATGCAAGAATTCTTGATAACTCCTTGAAATTCAGGCCTACATTTTCCAGGAAATGAGAGACTCCTCTGAATACCACGGTTTAATATATAAACTGTGTCATCTGATGAAAGAAAGATGCTGCAATTTCATGAGAGGTTCAGATGGCTCAGAACAAGGTGGGAGAGGTTCTTAGGACATCTGTACCAGTAGTGAAAGGCCGCAAGGCCTCTCTAATCTTCTAGAATCCTGGCTTCATGGTCATGAATGAATGGATCCACACTCTTTTCCTGCAGCCTGATCCAAACTTTAAGGAAACCCTTAAGGAACGGATTCTTGTGTCAGTCATTAGCTTCCCCTGAGGGACTGTGAGTTCTTCAGGCACAGAGATGCCTGCCCACATCTTCACCTCCACTTGCTGCTGGCCTCGTCATTAATCCAGTAAGAGTGTGACAAGGAAAGCTCTCTTGGGCAGATTCTTCCTTTCTTCTTCTACTGTTGTGTGAAGACTCCGAAGGTAAGTTCTTGCTCCGTCCCCTCGGCCTTCTCCTGTTGAGGTTGTTACCTGTTTGGTGTGGCATGAACATTGAGCAGGTGCATTTGCCTTGTGAGTAATATTCATCCTCTTCTCAGCTTCCTCATCTGCTCAAGAAGTAAGGAAGTTTATTTGCCATGTATAGAATAGATTTAGAATAAAAATATTTTATATTCACTCACACTCAGATGACTGATACAAAATCCTAACCCCTTACTAAGTGCAAGTAAGAGAAAAAGGAAAGGTTTAGAAATTCAGAGGACCCTGTGTCCTGTGAAGATAAGTGCACAGGGAACAACCAGGGACAAGCATACATCACTTCACAATTTTCCTGGGGGCAACATTCGGCATGTCTTTACACAAAAGAAAGAAATCGCAAAGATAAAAACAAAAAATTATCAGATGCATACTTTTTACTTCAACAAACACCAAACAGAGTTATTTTCTCTTTACTTTGAATTTGTTGTTCTAATTCTCAAATAAATATACTCCATTAAATCTTTGTTTATAATCTTTCACTATGTAATAACTGACTCTGTTGAAAACATAATAATGAACGAGGAAGGCAGACATGATAAAGTAAGAAAAATAAAATGTAAATAAGAAAAACTTCAAAGATGTTGTCAGTCCTTACAAAACTCCCCATGATGACAGAACTGTCCACAGCTGCACCACCCATAACTCTGTCCTCCAGCCACCCATAGCTACCGAGGTACGAACACACGTGCACACACACACACACGCACACACACACACACACATGCACACTATTCAACCTTACAAGAGGGAATTCCTGCCATTTGACCACAGTGATGAACTTGGAGGACACTATGCCAAATGAAAGAAGCCAGTGACGGAAAGAAAATCACTTCATGATCTTACTTATGTGTATAATCTTAAAAAGGAAAAGTTGAATACATAAAAATAGAGAACGAAACTGTGGTTACTGGGGTGGGTGTGGGGAACAAATGGGGAGAGACAGGTTAAAGAATACACAGTTGCAGATACGTCTGGTGGATGAATCTAGAAATCCAACGTATAACCTGAGGAATACAGCTGCAACATTGTACTGTGCACTGGGAATTCCCTGAGAAAGCAACTGGGTGCTCTAACCACACACCCGCAGCCTGGGGTAACTGCAGAAATGACAGACCTGTTAATTTGCTTAACTAGACTCTCCACTTCACTGAGCACACTTACAGCAAATGTCATGGTGTGCACCTTACATCTATCCGTTAAAAAAGAAAAGTAGCGGTCTCAGTGAAGTGCGTTTTTAATTTTAACTAAGTTAATATTAAATTTAAATACCCTATGCCAGAACTGTCTTCGGAGAGTGAGAGACTAGAGAGAAAATTAAAGTTTTAAAAGACAAGACATGAACTATTGTAGTGTCTGAAGCTGGAAGAGGTCAGTGAATTAACATTTCTGAAATTAAAAAAAAGAAAAAGACTCCGTGTTATACGAACACATTTAAAACATTGAAACAAGAACACAGTCTACTCTGAATGTATGCTAATAAAGTTGGTGAAATTAAAAATTAAGGCTACTTCAAGCACCAGGAAAAAGAGCAAACAGAAAAATAAAATCAGACTGCAGTCTCTGCTGTAACTTTCAAGCCTAAAGACGGCATAGAAGTAAGAAAATGTGATTTAAGGGAACCATGTGTGGTTTAAGAGTTTTTACTGAGTTTTGATTCTCATTCAGTTATAAGGTAACAAATTAAACTTTCAAGAACAGAAATATTGTCCCCATTATTCCTTCTTGAGAACCATTAGAGAAAAGACCTCAAATAATAAAGAGTTAATTAATAGAAAAAGGAAAAAAAACATGCCTCTGAATATTGAATGCTTAACTGTAGGAATAAGAATAAAATAAATTAATTATAAAAAAATTATTGTTACATAACAGAGAGAACATTTTATATTCCTAGATAATGTCTAAGATAAGAAAAAATAATCAAAAATTTAAAGGCAGAAGTACAGTATAAAATAATGACAGAATTAAAACTATTTGTATCAGCAAAAAGTATGTGTAATAAGTATTAGCAAGCTAAGCTCACCTATTCAAAATAAACAAACAAAACAAACAAACTCCATCTCCAGGTGGAATCACTAAACAAAACCCCAATTTGGTCTCCATTTACTAGACACTGCTAAAGAAAGTAATTATAAATATTTGAAAGTGTGACATATAACATATAAATCATAGCACAAGTATAAATAAATATTAAATTTATTAGGTAAAGCTTATAATTCTTAATAAAGTTATAGGACTGTGAGTGTTTGGGCAATAACAAATTAGACTTAAAATTTATTCTGCAAAAATATAAGAGCTGAAAAAAGAAATGGCAGCACAGTAAAGATGATGGTTTTTATTTATATCCTTTGGTCAATAAAAATAAAAGATATGGAATAGACATATCAAAACCTGTACCCTATAAAAGATAAAATGTTTATATCAAATTACATAGACCATTCACAAAAGTGGACACAATACGCTTGGCACCCATTATTCCTTGGTTAAATTACATAGACCAATCACAAAAGTGGACACAAATAGGCTTGGCACCCATTATTCCTTGGTTAAATTACATAGACCAATCACAAAAGTGGACACAAATAGGCTTGGCTCCCATAGCTCAGTGGCTAGAGACCTGGCTACATGCATGGGGGCTGGTAGATTCAGACCCGGCCAAGGCCTGCTAAAAAACAATAACAATAACAAAAAAATAGCCAGGCATTGTAGCAGGCACCCATAGTCCCAGCTACTTGGGAGGCTGAGACAAGACAATCGCTTAAGCCTAAGAGTTTAAGGGTGCTATGAGCTGTGACGCCACAGCACTCTATCAAGGGCGATGTAGTGAGACTCTGTCTCAAAAAGAAAAAAAAAAAGACGACACAAATACAACCACAAACACATGCACACACTCATTTCTAAAGTGTTGAAATGTTTTGCTGTCCCACATGCTCTGACTGACACAGGGAAGTAGACCCCCAAACCGGGGCCCAACCCAAAGGCCCAGTTGGTTCTTGGCTTCAAGCAGGACAGAGTTCAGAGCCAGCGACTGAACAAAGCAAAGGTGAGTTTACTGAAGTGACCAACAGAAGAAAGGCCTCTCCATAGACAGGGCAACAGAGAGTAGCCCTTTGTGGGTTTCCAGGGTCCTAGTTTATATTTTTTGTTTAATTTTATGTTAAATGGAAGGAGGATTATTCATAACATTTCTGGAGAAGTGGTGGGGAGTTCCTGGAGTGGAGAGTCCCTCCTCTTTTCAAACCACAGGAGCTGCCATGGCATGTAAACTGCTGGTACAAGTGGGAGTTTCTTTAAGTAGCTAATAGGTTATAGGGGTCCTCAAACTTTTTAAACAGGGGGCCAGATCACTGTCCCTCAGACCGTTAGTAGGCTGGACTGTGGGCCACGGGATGAGTCGGCTGCTAAGCAGGACAGGCAGCGGCAGCAAAAACACCCCGCAGGCCAGATAAATGTCCTAGGAGGGCCTCATGTGGCCGGCCTGCGGGCAGTAGTTTGAGGACACCTGGATTATAATCATAGTGTGATGAGCAGCGAGGGCAGCCCAAGGGTGTCTTCCCCTGAGGTCTTGGTTCTAGCTGGTGTTGGCTTCACCACCTGCTGTTTCATCAGCGACCATAGTTCAGGTCTCCGGCTTCTCACTGAGCAGCACCTGCCATCTCTCCCCCTCAGGATCACAATACAGTTAAGCGAGTAGTAATGACCGGCCAAAACCAACAAAGCCCTTGGCTCCTGGGTGTGGAAAATTACTCTTAAGTCAGAAAGAAAATCCAATTGAATTTGCTAAATACCTTAAACATAAAAATATTGGACACTATGTATTTTGATACCTCTAGGCTAAAGACAAAGCAATGACCAGCAAAAAAAAAAAAGTCCACTCTTAAAGGCAAAATTTACTACATTACAGCTAATATAAATTAGTTAATTATACCCTCTAATTCAAGAAGCAGGTTAATATACCTCTCATAAAATAAAGAACACGTGAGAGAAAGAGGATACTGAATAAATAAAGAAAATACTCTGTCATGGACTGAATGTTTGTAGCCTCCAAAATTCCTATGTTTTGAAGCCCTGACCCTGAATGAGATGGTGTTAGGAGGTGAGAACTCGTGAGAGTTTGTGAGATTTATGGCTCTGTGATGGGATGAGTGTGGTGCCGGAGGAGGAAGAAACTGGGACTTGTTCATCATCCGTCTCTGTCTGTGGCTGTCTCTGTACCATGTGAAGATGAAGCAGGGGGTGAGGCAGTCACAAGCCAGGGAGAGAGCCCTCGCTGGGGAGCAAACCTTGATCTTAACATCCACTACGCAAGCCACCTGGTCCACAGCATTTTGTTACAGCAGCTTGAGCAGACTGACACAGAGTCCGATTAATTACAGAAACATGTCATAAAGTTATAAGAAATAAAACATTGTTTTAGGGGCAGATTGAATTGGCAAAATCGATGTAGAAGTGTGAAAATTTCAGAAATAGATCCAGACAAAGGGATTTAGTCTATGACAAAGGTGTCATACCCAACCACTGGGGGCCATGTGTAATTCTAAAATAGACTTTTCAAAAACTATGTATAATTTATGAAAGAATAAAACTACAGTTTTAAATCAATCATGTAGAAATATAGGGAAAAAAATAAAGTGAATCCCTACCCCATAACTTACAACAGAATAAACTCCAAATGGATCCAATATTTGAAAGTTAAAAATTCAGACTGTAAATACCTGTAGAAGAACCCACAGCAAAATGAGTGCACAGGAGCGTGCTGGAAGCTTTCCTACATGTGACAAAACCTGGAAGCCACAAAAGACTAAGGATTACATAAAAATAAGTTTCTCTAAATTAAAAACAAATCAAAAGAAATACAACAAAACTGGGAAAAATGCAGAGAATAGTATAAGAAACAGTTACTCTCCCGTGTGTGTGTAGAGAACTTTTACACACTATTAAGAAAAATGCCAACAAATCATAGCAATATGGGGGGAAATAATAGCAGATAGTTCAAAAGAAAAGCAAATGGCTTTTACTATTTTAAGAGGTGTTTCAATTCTCATAAAGAAACTGTATTAAAGCCAGTGAAATGCCATTTGTATCTCTTAAATTGGCAAAGAACATCCAGTTTAATGCAATGTGTTTCTTTGGGTGGGAGGAAACGGCCATGTCCCCGCCGGCTCCTGGGAGGTAGACAGGCTTCCCATTCCAGGGAGTAATCTGGGAATTTCTATCAATACAAAAATAACGTTAACTCCAGAAACTGCACTTTTGGAAACTTATTCTAAGAATATATTTGTGCACATAGAAACGATACCTGTGAAGGCTATTCCTTACATCTAATATCAGGAATCTGTAAAGGATTACATACCATTAACACCTGCCCGTTGTTCAGATTATGGCAAAGCTACACAATGTGAAACCATGAGGCCAGGAAGGACTAGGAGGCTGTTTTTGTTCTAATAGTCAATGATCTCCAAGGTCTATTCATGGGTGAAATCAGCACAGCCCACACAACGTGTACGTTATTTCTTTCTCTTAATAAATAAGAGGTGTGCTTACTCCTTGCTAACTGTGTCATCTCGGGGTACACAAGTCAAGCCAGGGCTGAAGAGGGGGGAACTGCAGGGAGGATGAAGAACTGGGTGCTACAAAGGGATGAGAAGAAAGAAGGAGAAACTTTGTTACCTGTAATTTCATATTTGTGAAGTTTTGAAGCATGTAAACCTATTTTACATGTAATAAATAAATATATAAACTAATTATCGGTGTGAGGTCAAAAAAGATCCACTGGACGACTATAAAGATCCAACCAAATTTTTATCTCTAAAATAAGCAACGTCTTCCTTCTCCATAGACAATAATAACAGGGAAATGACAATTTCCATTATCGATCTGAGCATGGTGCAGAAAACCAGTACAACAAGAAACTCGGTGCAATTTTAAATCAGGAAAGCCTGGATTTACTTTCAGCTTCACGGATAATTACTGTTTGACCTTTCCTAAGTTATTTAGAATAGATGGTGATGACATCAGGTTCCAAGTTCTGAGTTCCGAGTTCAGCCCTTCAGCGACAGTAAGCCTCCTTCCTCATCTATAAGATGGGCCCAGTGGGACAGCACCAGATTTGGGTGTTTCTTATGACAAACAGTAAGCTAAAGCATGTCACAGCCTTGCTACAGAACCAGGCAGTAGGGTTCTTCCCAACGGGCTGCGCTCTGTCTCTCGACATCACAGGGCAGGAGCGGCCAGTGTCTTCCCTATTTCCATTCACCCCCCACGTGTCTTCTCTCCAGGTACGATAAACAGTACTTGCTCTCCGAAAGTACCTAAACATTTGTGGACTTAAAATTGAATTAAATAAAGGATTAGCAGATGAAAAGCTGTCAGAAAGCAGAGTAGAACCAGAAGGAGCTCTGGAAAGCCAGTGGCAAACTGCACTGCAGGCAGGGAGGTGGCACAGGACAGCTACTTCTGTGTTTCCGGCTCACAGCAGCAGGGCTTTCTGGTGTCAAACGTCCCTGCCAAATGACAGAAAGCGCCACTGTCGATTAAAATAGCATTGTGCGTTAGTGGCTGCAGTGCACACAGGTGAAGGAGCAGGCTGGCTTCTGAGTGGCCTAAATGCACACCACAAGAAAATAAAATTGGGGCAATTTGCTGCAATTTAGAAAGAAGAATGAACGAATGAACGCACGCACTGCAGAAAATTATAGATTTTATTTGAAGGTAAGATTGCACATCTCTAATCAAGGCTTAAAATTGGAATTAGGATAAATTGTGCCATAATTATTTTTCTTAGAAGAGAACAAAGGAGTTTTTAAAGCACCTAATATTCCCCCTTTGAAGCTTTCAAAATGAAGACATTCACTTTGGAGCAAATGTGCAGCTTTATCTGCCTCCGTCTCATAAAAACCTGAAGTTCATTCAGCCAGATTTGGAGCCTTTGACATTCAAAGCGCTGACGAGCTTTAGTCTCCCCCACATTTGCTGCGTTTGTTTTGGTCTCCCTGAGCTGCAAGCCTTTAATCAGGGGAAAAAATTAGCTTACTAGTGGTAATTATTGGCTTGAATCTGAGCGTTCTCTACCAATTGCATGTGTGCCCAAGACCCGACTGTGTGTGCACACGCCTGCGTGTGTGCGTGTGTGCGTGTGTGCGTGTGTGTGCGTGTGCGTGTGTGTGCACATACATATGTGTGTGGGTGCACGTGTGGGTTTGAAACGTGGACAAAGAGAAACTGAGACAAGTAAAGGTTGCTTATTTTGTGCTGTGATATAAAAATTTTCCTTTGAGCATTTTGATTATCACTCTCAGGAAAATATTTGGTTGTTATACCTGGGGGAATCTACATTTTTTCCTACACGTCAATAAAAAATATTCTTTTCCCTCCATTCAAAATGTTTCTAAAATGTGTTAATCTAGCCTATTCCACCTTATTGTGATGAGGCATCCATCATAGTCCGCCCCACAATATCAGTCTAATGCTCCCACCTTCTTTCCCAAGGTAGGAGAGGAAGTTCCTCTGCTTCCCCGCTCTCAAAAATGCCACACGCAGTCACCTCCCTGTGACAAGGGACAGGGAGGCAATCACTTGCCGCCTCCCATTGCAGAATAGAAGCATTCCTACAATTAGAAAGCTCATCTGCACACTTCATTTAATTCTCCCTCACGCCACAACATCACTCTCTTCTCTCTGATCGGGTCCTTAGGAAGCAAACAGCCGTCTTCAAAGACCTTCAGATTACTTCCTGCATATTTGAGCACAGAGTAACACAGAAGCTGGAATTTGGCCTGAATGCAAGTTGTAGCCCTGG
>NW_003852534.1:4883741-4895188 GCF_000181295.1 Otolemur garnettii
CCATGGGCACCCAGAAGGCTGGACCCTGTCCATGATCACACAGCTGCTGGCTGATGGCACTAGGTTTGCACACAAGTATTTTGGGAAGATACACTTATTGCAAGTGTGACCTCCAGTGTATTTTCCCAGGACACTGCCTAAGACTGTCACTATAAAAACGAGGCTAATCACACCTACTTATCACAGTATACTAAAAAAGAATAAATAAGAAAATGTAAGAAATTAAGTAAAATTTCAGTGAGAAAATCGTACTGCTATCTTGTTCTCCAAACTGCACTATTTCTGCCTACAGAATTTTGGGATCAGAAGATCTGAGAAGTCACATAGCACAGCGTGAAGAAAGCTGACTTATGGCTGGTCACAAATCACATCCCAGCAATAAAAATATTGTCAGCATGGTTTAATGCTGGGCTGTTAGAGAAACACACCTGACCCAAACCATGTCAATTCTAAGTAATCGGACGCAGTGTGGCCAACCTTCTGAAAACACAGAGTCGTCCACATTCTTCTTCCTAGAATCCTTCAGTGACTCTAAGGGAAGGGAAGCATTCCAAGCCATTAGGATGGAATGTGGGTCCTGCGTCAATTGGCTCTCACCACCCCTCCTGTGAGTCTCATCTCTCCCTGTCCTCTGTCCTACTAAAGACAAGTACGACACATGGCCTGTGATGTACGTGCTTCCGCTGTGCTAACTCAGGTCACACTTCCAATAACCCCATGAGGCGGGGTAACTATTATTATTATTAAGAGCAATCCTATCTGTAGAAAGTTAGGTGAATGGTCCTGGTCCACAGAACTCTTGGGACAGGGCCTGGGACACTGTCCTCAGCAGCCTGGTCCTGGAATATACACTGTGGACCCGTTCCCCAGGGGCCTCCCACCCTCTGCTCCCTCAGCCAGATGCCAGCTTCCCCTATGCAGGCCACTTTAGCTGGATATTTAATTCATTTTCTTTCTCTTAGGACAATATTTTTAACCTAACGATGACCTTTGTTGTTTTTCTTCTTTCTTTTTAAGTGTATGTGTGTACTTGCTGCTCTCCTCTACACCCCAATGTTACAGGGACAGGTATTCATAGGACCCCTCTCTGCTACCAGCCGCCTCACTTCCCTGCACGCAGATGGAGACAGGGCCTCAGCTGCCCCCTGATTCTCCAGCAGCTCCGAAGTGGACGCGGCTCAGAGGCGCGCGGAGGACGTGTGGGAAAGAGTGAAGGAACAGTAGCTCGCGGACGCACATCAGGTTATATCTAGGTGTTTACAATAAATATGATTAACCATCTCTGAATTGTCTGATTAGACACAAACAGACTTCAGGATTCTCTTTGTTTCATTTTTTTTTTTCTCATATGTTCTCATTCCCACCACTTTTCATCAGGTCCTTACTTTCTTACTGTTCACACCAGCCCCCAAATTACTGTCTTAACAGAGATACTTAATTTATTGACATAAATGTTCAAAAAAATCTTCTCAAAAATAAATGTTTGATAAATCTCTGTGTGTGGTGTGCAAATAATGGCAGGACAATGAGTGGAAAAAATGAGAGAACATTTCAAAAGAAATCACCGTCTTAACAGAGATACTTAATTTATTGACGTAAATGTTCAAAAAAATAATAGTTACCTCCCCTCAAGGGACCAGTTATTACTCAAGTTTTAATATAAACATGCAATGATGATTATGAGATATTTGTTTTTTACTTACGGAATAAAAATAGTTAAGACATTCTGGTACCTCTTTCAAAATTCCCTAGTAGAGGAAATCTTATTCTATTGGACATGTGAATAACTTAACTATATTTTGTCAACCTCCCCCTCCCCAGTTTACAAATGCTGCATATGATGCTTGATAGAGTTAGACATATAATTGTCAGGGAACAGCTATACAAACAGGAAACATCTGCCGACCATTTTCTTTGTTAATGGCACTATTTACAATGAATGCTGTTCACGAATAAATTGGGACCAGATCAGGTGGCCACTCTCAGCTTTAATGCATGTACCCAAATCCACACCACTTACATGCCTTTTGAAAGATTTAGTGTTTACGCCACCGCACTTTTTCACTAAGTAACCAAACTTTTATTGTGGAGAATAATGCACATGAGCACACACGGACCCCCTGCTTCCATCCTTCACACACACGTACTCCGTGGATGATGCAGAGGCGCAGTTCAGCTTCAGTTACTCTTTCTTAAACAGAGCTCATGCTTAAAAATAAAGATGATTTGGATTCCTCTTAAATGCAAAATGATCTTTACCTCTGTAATATTGTCTTGTACCTGAGAGCTTCAAAAGAAAGTAACTCTCATTTATCCCCAGGGGTAGAAGAGACCTTACAGACAGCAGTCCCCAAATAAATGCTTGTTGAATTCACATATTTTCATTTAGTTTATGTATGATTAACTTTAATTATTTAAATTTGCATATGATAAGGTACTGATTCTATAAACCAGATATACACACTTTAACACCTTGCAAACTTTTCCTGCCCATCATCTGTGCCCATAGTCCTTACTCATCATCAGCATACAATTTTGATTTCTAACTTTTTTTTTTTTTTCAGTTTTTGGCTGGGGCTGGGTTTGAACCCACCACCTGCAGCATATGGGGCCGGTGCCCTACTCCTTTGAGCCACAGGCGCCGCCCTTGATTTCTAACTTTTTAAAGCACAACACTGTATTGTTCTTCACACTTGTGCATCAGGAAAATTTCATAGAATACATTTGAATGTTCCAAATGGATATATCATGATTTCCTAAACAGCAGTAAATGTTTAACAGTGATAAATAAATGTTTGATAAATCTCTGTGTGTGGTGCGCAAATAATGGCAGGACAATGAGTAGAAAAGATGAGAGGTGGTGGTTAGATTCGGAAGGTAGTTGGATTCAGGGGTGGGAAGATCCCCAGGGTGACCAGGAGCAACCACAGCAAAATAAATTCACTGGGGAAGAGGAGGGCAGGATGGAGAGAGGGAGATGCTGACGGAGTCATTCATGGAGCTCATGAAATTGCCTGGAAACATGACAGGATTGGGGGGAAGACTCCTCATTGTCTGGGCACCAGGTCACCTATGAGGAGGGCAGTGAGCCAGAAGCAGAGGAAGAACCAGAAGATGGGGGGAGACCAGCTGCAAAGAAGATGGAGTTTTTTAACAGGAAGGAAAAGTGATGGCAGACAGAGCAGGAAGCAAGTGGGATTGTTGCATCAATTCCAGACACTGAGGAAACTGGGCTGCAAGGGAAAAATTAACTTCCCCTTTAGAGAAGCCTGCAGAGATGGCCACAAAGGATGGGACACCCGAGCTCAGGGCATGAAGGACAGGACACCAGAGCTCAGGGCACACTTCCTTCCTCAGGGGGCCCCAGAGCCGCCGAGTCCTGTCGTATCTATTTCTCAACGTCTGGGCAATGAATAGGTCTTTATGTCAACGTGCCTCATTCACGAGGGCCCTTGTTTCATTAATTTTTCACTGTTGCCTCTTAAAAGTGAAACAGCTCCGTAACTGAGAGTTACAGCTTCCCAGCGTTCCTCAACGTTCCTGTAGGGCACGTTCTTCTTAGTTATTTTTTTTCTCAGAGCTTTAGACTCTTGTGTTGGTCATATCCTCTTTGCACAACTATTTCTCTTGCTTTTCTCAGACAAGATGATATAAGATTGTACACGCATCGCATGCCCAAATGTAGCTTCCATAAAAATACACTTGGTAATTGCAGCTGTACTTTATGAGGCTATGATGAAAAAGACATAAAATGTAGCTGTGAAAAATTGTGTTCACAGACCTGAGAAAATTTGGCTGTGAACATCCATGCTGTGAATTATAGCAATAGATTATGACATTAAACTACAACACTGAAATCAGAAACATCCTTGGATGTGGAAAAGGAAATGTGTGTGTGTGTGTGTGTGTGTGTGTACACATACACTTTGGGTGAAATATCTCAAGGAAGAAGGCTTCTTAGACCATCATTCATTTAACTCTGCTTTTTACTGTCAACTTAGAACATTTATTTGACCTCATATTTTCCCCCTCAATTTTAAGGATGAGATTTAATGCATGAACTAGCTTAATGTCCGACTCCAAAATTCACGTCCACCAACCTCAGCATGTGACCTTATTTGGCAATGGGGTCCTGGCAGTAATTAGTAAGTAATTACCTAAGATGAGGTCATGCTGGATTGAGACGGGCCTTGCATTCACTGATTGGCACCTTTACAAGAAATCCACCTGGAGGCAGCCACAGGAGAAGGGACGAAGACCACATAACAACCAAAACAGGGACTGGAGTAATGTGCCCACCAGTCAGAGAACGCTAAGGATTGTCTGCAACCACCAGAAGCTGGAGGAAGCTGGACGTTTTCTTCTCTCCGGCCTTCCCCGGGAGAATGGTCTCTCTGATACTTTGATTTCCACCTGGCAGGAGATAAATTTCTGTTGTTTTAAGCTTCCTAGTCTGTGCTCATTTGTTATGAAAGCTTAGGAAGCTCACACTCTGCTAATTAATTTGTTTTTAAAAGAAATCCTAGTGCTGGGTAAGCATGTTTCATTTTTATATGCTATTTTATTTTTAAGTCCAAAAAGCTAACCTTGATCAATATTTTCGTGTAGAGAAATACTTGAGATTATAAAACTAAGAACCACCAGGAATTACATTTCTCACCAAAAAATGCCTCCAACGTGTCCTTTCTAACCTTCCATCACAGGCAAAGCAGAGCTGATTTTGTAACACACAAGCTATGTCCCTTCTCTTGACAGGTAACTTTACTGGCTTTCTGCTGAATTCAGAGTAAGATACACACTCTTGGCCCCAACACTGAGCTCTATCTGTGGTCCTGAACTGTCCTTCAGCCTCATCTCTTATCACGCTCCGGGTCATGAGTGCACCAGCAGGAGAGGCAGACACACCTGCGTCCGCAGCCCTGGGTCAGTAGCACCTGCAACAAGGCCATGCTTCATCCTGCAGCTCCACAGCAGGGAGCACCCTCAGCTGGATCAGTCACCTCCATGGGGAATGCATTCCCAGCCCACAGGCACCCCCAGCCTGGAGGACATGCCGAGAGGTCTCCACGATGATATCCCTCCATCAAAGGCAGGCTGGAGCAGCTGTTACGAGTGAAGACTTGAAATCAATCAAAGCCGCTTCCATCGTTAGCAACTTTTTCATTTTTAAACCTCTCAACTTACTTTCTCTATCCAGAAATGGGAACTATCATAACTTAATAATACTGAGATTGGGGTGGTGCCTGTGGCTCAGTGAGTAGGGCGCCGGCCCCATATACAGAGGGTGGCAGGTTCAAACCCAGCCCTGGCCAAACTGCAACAAAAAATAGCCAGGCACTTTGGTGGACACCTGTGGTCCCAGCTACTCGGGAGGCTGAGGCAAGAGAATCACCTAAGCCCAAGAGCTGGAGGTTGCTGTTAGCTGTGATGCCATGGCACTGTACCAAGGGCAAAGTGAGACTCTGTCTCTAAAAAAAATAAATAAATAAAATAAAAAAATAATACTGAGATTGCAAGTATTAATTTAGGTGATGCATGAATTTAGATTCATTAAGTCAATGCTTACTATGTACCATGTTTTCACAGAGCACTCTAGGAGACAGTTACAAACAGACAGCCTTGCTCTTCTTAGACACAGAGAATGACACACAGATATCTTTCCTGGGCCTCAACTATCCATACAGCCCTTCAGGATTTGACCAAATCGTCTGCAGCACTTGTTCTTCCACTCTGTTCTACACATCTTTTTCTAAATCAGCAAATGGCTGCTTCATTGGTGATACACTCGTTATCAAGAGGGTCTGTAGTTCATAGAACTGTTTTCTTGAGTTAAACTTCTGATTTTTGTGTTTGGGGAAGATTAGTTTTCTTTGGGCACCTGAATTCTAAAACTTTCATTGAAGCAGAATTCTTAGAAGGGAGTCTATACTCTAACCAAACCTATCAGTGCCCAAAGAATTAAAAAGGTTGCAACCCCCAGGGATATATTTCAATGTGGAATCCTGAATAAACTAGCACACAAATGACGCAGGTAGAATAAGTGAATAAGCAGCTGTAAAGAAGAGTGTTGCTTCAATATAACATAGAATCACAAAACCCATCTGGACATGGTGAGAATCTGCTTCCCAATCTTCCCCACACCCACCCAGCAAAGCTGAGATGATCCTCAGGAAAGTGGTATCCCGCTTTCAGTATCACAGATGAGAGCCTAATAGTCTACCTTTGAGCCTTGCCTGCACGTCAAGCCCTATTTCAGATTTATATGTATTCACTTATATCCTCACAGTAACCCTGGGAAACAGGTATGTCATCATCTCCATTTTACATCTGAGGAAAATGAAGCACAGAGAGGGTAAGTAATGCTTTGAAGGCAATCAGTATAGCAAGTGGCCAAGCAAACGGGGAAAGCCAAACGTCTGCGTTAGGGCCACAGCTGAGACTACACGCTGTCCTCACAGCCTGCAAAATACTGTCATTCTAGGTGGATTTTAAATGCACAGAATCTGTGTGTAAATAACTATACTGCATTATAGAACATGATGAAGTTTAATACAGACATGCAAAGTTCTATGTGGATCTGAATGAGGAAACACAAAGTCAGTTCAGGATCCACAGAAAGGAACATGGAAGCGATAGCACTGATGTGAGCCTTTCAAAGTGGAAGAATTTGACAGAAATAGAGGCAGGGGAGAGAATGCAATAAGCAAAGCCAAGCTCCCAGATTCCTGTGTATCTGGGGGTCATGATGCACATTCTGGCACAGAGGTGTTGGAGAAGCTGTCACCTTAGAAAGTAAGGCTGGAGCAAGACTCAGTTTAAGCAGGTGTTGGTGGGAGCCCACAGCAGAGCAAATGTCCGATGAATGTCAGCCTTGCTCCAGGTCCTGTATCACTAATCGATTCAGGAATAGCATATTAGAGCCTGCTGAAGAAGATTCACCCAGGAGAACATCTGGAATTGGACAGAAGAAAGAGGGTGCACAGGACAGAGAGAACTCCTGCTGATCAGCTCTGCAACCTCGAGGGTGATGGGCTGACAAACTGGAGGACACTGAGAACAAGAATGAACAAAATGTAATAACTGTTGGATGGAATAAATCGAAGTGCAGAATAATCCATAACACAGAGCTTTTCAACCCAAGTGACTGATGGGAAAAGTCATTTTCCATACGGCAGAAATGGCTGACTCTGGTTAACAGTAGAATTGGGGCTCAGATGGGCATAGTGGGGGCATGATGTCAGAGATAGAAAATAAATTTAGGGAACTTTGGGGCTGGAATCACAGATGAGAAAAAAGAAAGAGAAAATACAAAACTGGGGAATGGATTGTGATAGGATCCCAATATAGAAAGAAGGAAATCCAGAGATAAGATACAAAATGTGTAATGATCAGGGGAGTGGAAAGAATGAATTATGGGAGCATGAAGGGGGCTGACTTGACTTGGGGGGGTTCTACAGACAGAAAATCTTTTTCAATAATTTCTAATGTTAAAGTGTACCTTAGACAATTAAGTATTAGCTGATTCTTCCCTTAAATATTTTTTCAACTTAACACAGTGTTGCTTTGCTTTTATACACACACACACACACACACACGTGCACACACACCCCACTTCCTAGACCTCTTTAATAAGCTCTGTTGTTTTCTTTAAATACTGCGACAAGGGCTTTCATTGTCTCACTGGTGAAATATGTACATTTTCAACTTACGGTTTTAGTTCTTACAGCATTTTTACTCCTAATTTGGATTTAAGAAATCACCTGCTTTATGTTGCAATCTTTATCACTTTAAATTGGATTTTTTTCATTAAAAAAAAGTTACAAATTTAACTCTTGTATCTGCCTCCCCCCACGAAGGCACAGAGAAAATTCATAGTCTCTTTCTAATCGTACTTCTCTTTGCGGCTCCATCCTTCCCACACGTGTTCAGAGAGAGCGAATCATGCACTGCTCATTTGTCTACCTAACAATTACTTACCATGCTCCTCAAGGCTAAGGGGTGAAAACCAAACCCAGTCCCCTACGATTATGTCATTTGTCCTCACCAAGTTGTTTGAGTCCACTTATACCTCATGCTACTCACCATTTATTTTTCAGAATAGAAATTTCTGTGCATCTTATTTTCCCCAATTTTTTCTTATAAAAATGTACAAAAATACAGAAACATCATAGCACAATGAACACATGGCTAAGAATTTTTTGTCTAATTTACACATATTATTTGGTGTAAACTTTGAGGAAAGTTGTATCATGGACAGTTCTCATTAGCAAATGAAACTATCTGCAGGAAGACCTACGAAAGTCTTACATGAACTCAGATCTTGGTTTAAATAAGGAAAATGGGGTAGGGCATGGTGGCTCACACTTGTGATCCCAGCACTTGGGAGGTTGAGGCAGGTGGATTGCCTGAGCTCACAGGTTCGAGACCAGCCTGAGCCAGAGCAAGACCTCCTCTCTAAAAATAGCTGGGTGTTGTGGCAGGCACCTGTAGTCCCAGCTACTCAGTAGGCTGAGGCAAGAGAATCACTTTAACCCAAGAGTTTGAGGTTGCTGTGAGCTATGACATGACAGCACTCTACAGAAGGTGACAAAGTGAAATTCTGTACAAATAAATTAAATAAATAAACTAACAATCAAAACTTATTCTTGGGACAACTGGGGAAATTTGAATATGAATGTGAACATCACCAGATGCTACAAACTTAATTATTAATTTTTCTTGGTGTGATTTTGTGAGAGAGTGCCCTTGTTGGGAAAGCACCCTACTCACCTAAAACTTCATTCACACCAAACCAATCACTTTATGTCAGGGCCCAGGACTGGCCAGGTCTCAGGCCCAGCTTAGGTAGGTTCTGGACGTGGACCACTAAGCTACTTTGTACAGGAACAGTTTCTCATAGGTGCTTGAGGGCTATCTACTTTAGCTGGAGAGAGAGAAACACAGAGTATCTTAGAGTAAAGGTCTTCTTAGAACAGATAGCTCTTAGTCTTTAGCAGAGCTTGGTAATCTTCAGCAGAGAGACACCGTGCTGACGTTCTGCAGGCAGGAGAGGAGACAGAGTCAGAGTAAGGGGATCCATGATAGAATGTACATGCCTCTTGACTGCCTTCTCCTCCAGCCTAATATAAGGCTGAGCTCGTGCTTCTCAACACCACAGGTGTGGAGACTGCCAATTCACCAATGCTCTCATCTCGTGAGCTCACTCATGCTTGTTAGAACCAAATCTCTCTCCACGCCTTTTCACCAAGGTGTTCCATTACAGGTATTTCCTATAACTCTCACTCCTCCTAGCCATAGGCTATACATAGCTACAACTTTATATCCTTTGCACATATTGTTCCAGCTTCTGAGTGTCATTCCACACACTCTCTGCTACTCAAGGTGATGACTTCTCAATTTCTGTGCAGCCTGCTATCAAGTCTTCTCTCCCTCACCATTTCCTCATCCTCCATGGTTCTTTGCAGCACAAATTTACATGGTTGCTCTTTCCTTGAGCTCCAAAAGAAAGTAATGTTTCATGTCATTGCTGATAACTTCCAGCTTTAGAACAGTACTTAGCAAACAGAATATCTTCAAAAAATGTTTTGTGAAGAGATAAACAAAAAAGATCCTATGACAAGTTGATCAAGTTCAAAAAGATATTACCATAAAATACAGAAAATGTTTCTAGCTAAATACATTTGTGTATATGGGTCAACCTGAAATATACTAGACACTATTTTAATATGTCTTTTAAGAATAATTAGCTATCTTCCAACCTTCAAAAGTGACAATGATCAGCTCTCTGAAAGATAATTTAATGACCAGTTTCAAAAAAAATAAAAATAGGCTCAATACCTCTAATTACATCTATTTCCGCAGATCATTCTGTCATAGTTTGATTAAGAGTATAGCACAGGCTGCATAGTTAAATTTCAAATGAAACTGCATACTAGCCTAAAGTCTTCTTGATTTATAGATCTTGGTGGTGTTTCGGCTACATAGTAGGCATTTTTCAAGATAAAACAGATGAAGAACACGTCTTTATAGCGCTTGCATGCTACTGCAGGGATGCTGGACGGGGAACAAAGGAATGTGTAGAAGAAAAGAAGGAAGGGGAATGTGCAGGGCCACACCACAAGTGAGCGCCTCTCTACAAAGGAGAGGCAGGAGAGGCTCCAATCACGTGACAGCTAAAAATCATACTAAAGAAGCAAGTAGATGTGTGGGGACAGAGGGTCATTTCAGACAGAGGGGACAACAAACACATGCTTGAGGACCCGCATGGGTGGCACAGTGCTGAGGGAGAGCAGGCAGAGGACAGAGTGACAGGGCAGGTGTCAGGAGGGGTGGGGTACCTGTGTAAGAGGGCACAGAGAATGCAGACTCACGGGCCATTTAGGGAGCCACAGGACAGCTTTGCACAAAGACCTGATGCGATCCGATGTAGGTTCTCCCATTCTTTGAAGGGATTCCTGTGTGTGTGGTGCTGGTGTCAGACTTCAGAGGAGCAGGGAGACCAGGTCAGAATGACCACCAGAACCAAGATGCCCCTGACATGTGGTGGGTGGGAACGGTGGAGACGGTGAAAAGTTTGAGGCAGAGAAATGGCATTTGCTGATGGATTGAATGGTGGGGAGAATGTGAAGGAGCCAGTGACAACTTCTGTATTTTCAGCCTGAGCAACTGCAAGAGAGTGGCACCAGGTACTGTGATACGAAAAGTGTGGGATTTTTGTTCATGTGTTTGGTTGATTAGCGGAGCTGGTGGGGGTTCTATTGGTTGCTATTGGGCTGTTTTTATTTTGTTTTTAGGGGTGGAGGTTGTTGCTGTTGTTTGTTGGTGGAAAGCAAGTTAATGTGTCTAAAATTAAATCCTGCAATTTCCAATGAATAGGCAATATTCAGGTAGGACGTTAAGCAGGTGGTCAGTTGTAGGAGTCTGAAGTTTGGGGAAGATGTCTGGAAAGTGCACATTAGTTTACATTCCGTCAGCCTGTGGATGATACGCAGAGAGACTGATGTTCCCTCAGAGTTAATGTGGATTAAAGTAAGGGAAAATATTAAAGTGTAAGATATCCCAGCATTTAGAGGTGGGGGAGAGACAAACACCACAGAAAAATAAAGAGCAGAGAGGGACCTAGAAGGAAAATGAAGAAAGAGCTGCCCTGGAAACCAAGGGGAAAGAGGTTTCAAAGAAGCTGTAAGGACTCGGGTCAGAAGCCACAGAGGAGGAGGACTGCGACCTCAGAGGAGCAAGCTGATGTCACAGGGTGTCTCTCAGAGAGCTTTCCTGCTGGGAGGGCTGGGAGGAAACTGCAGATGGAACAGACTCAGTCAAAGGAGAGAGGGAGACAGCAGATCCGACAAAGATCATTCAATCCTGGAACCAGACTGCAAAGGGGACGAAAGCGTGGAAGACACAGCTTTGGCTCTTGTTTTGTGTTGTTTCAATGTGAGCTATAAGTG
>NW_003852534.1:4895889-4902340 GCF_000181295.1 Otolemur garnettii
GGGCCCAGGGACTCAGTTCAGTTAGAGACGCATAACTCCGCCGGTCTCTCAGCTGAGCCTGCCTCTCACTCACCCCCACAAGGGCCGGCGAGGGAGCCCCGAGGACGGGGCTCTAGGAAAGTTAGAGGGAAGGAAGGTGGATGTGAGGAGGACACTGTCACCAGGAACCTGAGAGTCCGAGGAACTGTGAGAATGTGGCAGGCTCAGTGGAGTTTTAGGTCCTGGTGTATTCGAAGACATGTTTGATTGTGGGTCATTGTGGAAAAGATTGTGGCTCCAGATACTTTATTGAATCTAACAAACACTGAATATTTTAGGTAGTTTGAGCTACTTGGGGTGTTTCAAATTTTCATCTATCTGATACTACATAATAATTGTCAGTTTCTCAGTGTCATTTCCACAGTAGAGAAGGTAAGATTAGCCTTGCTGCTACTGGAAATGGTGAAAGTTGATAACAATCAAACGCCCATGGGCGAGGTGTCCTTCAAGAGCTGCTCAGTTCTGGGGGATCATATTGTTTTCTCAGTGTTTTATGTTCAACCACAGAATCAAATAATGTATAAAACTGCATCAGATGGATTTGAAAATGATGCCTCGTCTCATGAAGTATTAAAGTTAAGAAAGCATTCTAGGAATTAGGCAGACAGTTCATGAAGGTCGTTGAGAATGAAAGGTTTCTTTACCGTGTTTGTTTCTGTGGTGCTTATCGGCAAAGCTCAGACCTATTAGGAGAAACAGGTACTGTGCTCACTAGAGATCACTGATGTTCTGTGAAATTCTGCATTGTGAGGGTATTAATTATACACAGGTTTATGACTAGAGTCCCAATTGGAAACATTATAGAGGATGTTGTTACATTTTTCAGTCTCAAAAATCTCAATATTAATAATCAATACTTTTAAAGGCCGATTTTGAACCAATTTCATTTACAAATAAATTTTCCTTTTCAACGTTAATGCCTACTTTGAAACTCTTAAAGGTTATTTTAAATCACATGTAGAAAAATTATGGAGATACATGTGGTAAGAACAGACAAAAACTCACCACTTTTGGAAGAGAGGCTGCAGGGTGTGCAGGGTGAGCCTTGCAAAATCGCCTGTGTTAAAGACACACAGAATTAGAGAGGAGGCCCCAGCTCAGAGCTGGGCACACAGCTCCCACCTACAACTGAAACTGAGACACAAAAGAAAACAACAGCCCCGCCCCCAGCTCAGCCAGCAAGTGTGGGGCACTGAGAGACAACTGGTAGCTGCTGCTGGGCTCACAGAGAGCCCCTCCCAGGTGCAGGTGCCAAGGGAAGACCTAAACTGGGGTGCAGAAGGCACTGAAGCAAGACTCCCAATGAACAGATTCAACGCCAAAGGAAGAGTAACCCCAGAGGAAGCCAAGCCCTGCCATACACTGAGAGTAACTGCAGGGATAACTAAAATCAAAACTCAAGTCCGGATTATATGGGCTCCAGCTCCACATTTGAGTCCTGGACTTATAAGGCACGCTAATTTCTAGGCACAAAAATTATTCCCTTCAATCTCTGCTATGCTATACCAGATACCTGCCTTAAACAAAAATTAGGAGACATGCACAAAGGCAAGTCAAAACAGTATACTGTCAAGGAGCAAAGCAATTACCAGAACCAGACTATTACATGACAGCGATGTTGAAACTACTACAGTGAAAATGTAAAAAGAATCTGACTAATATTTTAAAACCTAGAATAAGAAGTGGAATGCACACTAAGATTGGCGATCTTGTGCTTGCTTCGGCAGCACATATACTAAAATTGGAACGATACAGAGAAGATTAGCATGGCCCCTGCACAAGGATGACATGCAAATTTGTGAAGCGTTCCATGTTTAAAAAAAAAAAAAGATTTGTGATCTTATGAGAACTGTAAAATTTATAAAAGCCAAACAAATGGCAACACTGGAAATTAAAATCACTGTAAAAGATAAAGAATTACTTGATACACTCACCATTGAACTCAACACAGATAAGGAAACAATTGATGAACTGAAAATACATGAATTAAATTAGCCAGGCTGTTGCACAAGGCAAAAACTTGGGGGGAGAGAGAGAGAGGAAAGAACAAAACATTGGAGAACTTTGAGACAACAGCAAACGACCCAGCACTGGTGTAATTGGAATCTCACCAGGAAATGAGATATATGAAGAGATCATGACTAAGGGTTTTCCAAAACTTAATAAAGACAATGACAACACAGGTACAAGAAGCTCAGAAAACAAAAAGCAGGGTAAATACAGTTAGTTTATATGCTTAAGACAGCCACTTAATCTTTTAAAGGAATAAACAGTAAGCCAATACTGATGATAAAATGAAATAATAAAAAACACTCATTTCAAAAGAACGCATAAAAATAAGAAAGAATGAAAAGTAAATGGAATAAATTTAAAACACCTAGAAAAATGGCAGAATTCAATCCAGTCATAAAAATAATTGCAATAATGCAAATGACAATTGTACTCAAAGTACTCTCTCTTGGCTATCAGGTGACTGTAGTGATAGTCAGCAATGAGGTATGTTGCACTTATTCTGGGATGGGTTCCTGAACTTAATTGTCTGACGTCATGTATCTCCTGGCTATAGTGGGGCTGGTCCGTCCTCTTTGTAGTATGCCATGAGAATGTCACTTTAGTGTTTGATGTTCCTCCCCAAACTTACAACTAAAAGAGAACAAAGAATAAAGGTCAGGTAAATTCTGAGAGACATTCTGTAAATATCTGGTGAGTATTTTTATTGTTGTTATTGATACTGCATTTTTTAAATTTTTTTTTACTGTTTGAGATTCCTTGAGGATACAAGGAATTAGGTTATACTGATTGCATTTATTAGATAAATCCCCTCTTATAATTGTGTCCCATCCCCAAGAGGTGTGCCATACACCGTGAATGCCATCCATCCCCCTCCTCCCCTCTCCTTGCTCCCTCATTCCCAGACCCACCCATTATATTAGGTCATCTACTGCCTTTATATTAGAATTGAGTACATTGGATTCTTGCTCCTCCATTCTGTGATGCTTTACTAAGAAGAATGTGTTCCACCTCCATCCAGGTTAATACAAAAAATGTAAAGTCTCTATCTTTTTTAATGGCTGAATAGTATTCCATGCTATACATATACCACAGCTTGTTAAACCATTCCTAGGTTGGTGGGCACTTAAGCTGTTTCTACATTTTGGCCATTGTAAATTGAGCTGCGATAAACAGTCTAATGTAAATGTCCTTATGATAAAAGGATTTTTTTTTCTTCTGGGTAGATGCCAGCTAATAGGATTGCAGGATCAGATGAGAGGTCTGCTTTCAGTTCTTTGAGTTTTTCCACACTTCCTTCCAAAAAGATTATATTAGTTGAGGTCCCACCAGCAGTGTAAAAGTGTTCCCTTCTCTCTACATTCTTGCCAGCATCTGCAACTTTGAGACTTTGTGATGTGGGCCATTCTTGCTGGGGCTGGGTGATAACTCAGGGAAGTTTTTATTTGCATTTATCTGATGATTAGGGACAATGAGCATTTTTTCATATGTTGGTTAGCCATTCATCTATCTTCTTTAGAGAAGGTTCTATTCATCTCTCTTGCTGGTGATATATGGGATTGTTGGGTCTTTTTTTTGTTGATTAATTTGAGTTCTTTATAGATCCTAGTTATCAAGCTTTTGTCTGATTCATAATATGCAAATATATTTTCCCATTCTGCAGGTTGTCTATTTGCTTTGGTTGTTGTTTCCTTATCTTCTTGCCAAGGAAGTCTTCATAAATTCTTTCCCCAGGCTGATATCTTCAGGTGTTTCCCCACACTTTCTTCAAGAAATTTTATTGTTTCATCCCTCAAAATTAAATCTTTTACCCATCTTGAATAAATTTTTGTAAGTGGTGACAGGTTCAGGTCTATATTCAGTCTTTTATCTATGGTTACCCAGTTCTTCCAACACCATTTATTGAATAGGGATTCTTTTCCCCAGTGTAGGTTCTTCTTTGGTTTATCAAAGATCAGGTGGCTGTAAGAGGTTAGTTTTGTCCCATGGTTTTCTGTTCAGTTCAAAATGTCAGTGTCTCTATTTTTGTGCCAATACCATGCTGCTTTGATCACTATGACCTTGTAGTATAGCTGAAAGTCCGATTGGGTGATACTCTGGCTTTGTTTTTATTACTAAGAATTACCTTGGATATACAGGGTTTCTTCTGGTTTCATACAAAACAAAGATTTTTTTTCCAAATCTTGAAATTATGATGATGTTATTTTAATGGGAATTGCACTGAATCTGTAGATGGCTTTGGGATGTATACACATTTTGACAATGTTGGTTCTTCTCAGCCATGAAAATGGTTATATTCTTTCATTTGTTAATATTTTCTGATATTTCTTTTCTTAGGGTTTCATAATTTTCTTTGTAGAGGTCCTCGCCTCTTTTTTATGTATATTTGTAGGTCTTTCTTTTCTTTTCTTTTTTTTTCCTCCCTCCCTCTTTCTTTCTTGCTTGCTTCCTTTCCTTTCCTACTGTGAAAGGAAGTGTGTCCTTGATTAGCTTCTCATGCTGGCTGGTATTGGCATATACAGCCAACAGTGTTATTGGCACTGATTTGTGGACATTGATTTTATATCCTGAGACAATGCTGTATTTTTTTTTTTTTATCATTTCCAGGAATCTTGTGGTTGAGTCTTTGGGGTTCTGTAAGTATAAAATCAAATCGTCAGCAAAGAGCAAGAGTTTGACCTCCTATTCCTCCATTTGAATGTCCTTTATTTCGTTCTCTTGCCTGATTGTATTGGCTAAAACGTCTAGCACTATGTTGAATAGTAGTGGTGATAGAGGACAGCCTTATCTGGTTCTAGGTTAACTGGAGAAGCTTTCAGTTTTACTCCATTCAGTATAATATTAACTATAGATTTGTCATACATGGCTTCAATCAGGTTAAGAAATGTGCAATCTATGCCTATATTCCTAAGTGTTCTAAGTAGAAAAGGATGCTGAATGTTATAGAATGATTTTTCTGTATCTATTTAAAGGATCATATGGTCTATTTTTTTCATGTGGAGCTGTAATGTATTGGCTAGGATTTTATTGAGAATTTTTGCATCTATATTCATGAGTGAAACTGGTATGAAGTTCTTTTTAGTTGGGTCTTTTTTTGTTTTGGTGATGTTTGCTTCATAGAATATGTTGGAGAAGTTTCCTTCTTTCTAAATTTTTTGGGAATAATTTCTGGAGTATGGGTATAAGCTCTTCTTTGAAGGTTTGATATAGAATTCTGGTGTGAAGCCATCTGGTGTGGACCGGGGCATTTTTTTTCTTGAGAGATTTTTATTGTTTCTTTGATCTCAGGTATTGAAAGCAGTCTGTTCAAGAGATCTATTTCTTCTTGGTTAAGTCTAGAAAGAGGCTGTGAGTCCATGTATTATTCATTTCCTTCACATTGTCAAATTTCTGAGTATAGTGTTTATTATAGTACTCAGAGACAATCTCTTGTATTTCTGTGGCATCTGTTGTTATTTACCCTTTATCATTTCTGCTTGAGGTTATTAGAGGTTTTACTTTTCATTTCATTTTTAATCTGGACAAAGGTTTATTGATTTTATGTATTTTTTATGAAAAATCAACTTTTTGTTCTGTTAATTTTCTGTATGATTCTTTTATTTTCAATTTCATTAATTTCTGATTTAATTTTGGTTATTCCTTTTCTTCTGCTGGGTTTGAGATTATATTCTTCTTCTTCCAATTCCACAAGATGGTTCATGAGTTTGTTGATGCACTCTCTTTCTGTTTTTCAAATATAGGTATTTAGCACAATAAATTTCTCTCTTAAGAATGCTTTTGCTGTATCCCAGAGGTTTTGGTAACTTGTGTCTTCATTGTTGTTATGTTTGAGGGATTTAACAATTTCCTCTTTTCTCTCTTCCTGAACCCAGCTATCATTCAGGATGAGGTTCTTTAATTTCCAAGTCTTTGTGTGGGGATGAATGTTTTTGTTGGAGTTGAGTTTCACCTTTATTGCCTTGTGGTCTTTTGAGACAAGTTATAATTTCTATTTTTTTAATTTGCTGAAGTTTGTTTTGCATTCTAGGATGTAATCTATTTTGCAGTATGGATTCATGGGTTGAGAAAAATATATATTCTTTTCCTTTGGGATATTGTGTTCTGCATATGTTTATTAATCCCATTTTTGTAAGGTCACATTTAGGTCCTTTGTATCTTTGTTTAGTTTCTGTTGAGAGGACCTGTCCAGTTTTGTCAGAGGAATATTAAAGTCCCCAGCTATTCTGGTGTTATGGGATATTGTATTGCTCAGACCCCTCAAGGTCTGTTTCATACATCTGGGAGCGTTTAAGTTGTGTGCGTAAATATTTAAAAGGGAAATGTATTGTTGTATTATTCCTTTGACCAGTATAAAGTATCCATTTTTGTTTTTCTTTTTCTTTCTTTCTTTCTTTCTTTCTTT
>NW_003852534.1:4902556-4907292 GCF_000181295.1 Otolemur garnettii
GCCAGCTCCCGTGTATGTGGCTAGGGCCCTAGCCACTTGAGCTACGGACACTGAACCATCTTTGTTTTTCTTAACTTTAGTTACTTTAAATCCACTCATATCTGAAAATAAGATTGCAACCCCTCCTTTATTCTGATTTCCATTTGCTTGTAATACTGTTTTCCATCCCTTAACCCTAAGTCTTGATTTGTCTTTCAAGGCTAGGTATGTTTCCTGAAGACAGCATATGGATGGCTTGTGCTTTTTTATCCAATCAGATAGGCTGTGCCTCTTCCGTGCTGAATTCTGTCCATTGACATTTATGGACAAAATTGATAAGTGTGGTGGAGTTTTTTTCATCTTGTTTTGTGACAGTCCCTTGTGTAGTTTTATCCTTTGCACCATTGTGGAAGCTAAGTTTTGACCTTTAGATTCTGGGTGTTTATTTTGCTGGTGGTCCTTTATGATGGTCAGTGTTAATAATAGGTCTAAGTATTTCCTTTTATTTATTTCCTTCACTGAGGGTATTGTGGCAAATACCCTCAGTGTTAATATATCCACAAAATATTGGGTTTCTCCATCCATTCTGAAGCTTAGTTTAGCAAGATACAGAATTCTGGTCTGAAAATTGTTTTGTATAAAAATGTTGAAAGTGGATGACTATGCTCTTCTGGTTAGAAAGTTTGAGTTGAAAAATCTGCAGTCATCCTAATGGTTCTGCCTCTGCAGGTCAGTAGGCACTTCCTGACTGGTTGCAGAATTTTTTCTTTCACCTTTACTTTGGGTAGGTTCATTACAATGTGTCTTGGAGAAACTCTGTTAGAGTTGAGATGACCTGGGGACCAATATTCATCTGAAAAGAGTGCATCGGGTTCTTTAATAAAATATAGGAAGTTTTCATTTATGATAGTCTCCAGAAGAACCTCCATTCTTTTGGGAAAATCTTCTTCCTTCAGGAATCCCTACTATTCATATGTTTGAACACTTCATGGAGTCTCATAGTTCTCTATGCACCTGTTCTACTTTCTCTCTCTTCTGCCTCTTTAACTACCTGCGTTAACTAAAAAACTTTATCATTTAACACTGAGGTTCTTTCTTCTCCATGGTCTAACTTATTTTTGATACTTTCTGCTGTATCTTTAAATTCTTTGGTTGTCTATTTCATTTCCTTAAGCTCTGGCACATCCCTTCTATATTCTACATATTTTTCATCTGACTTTTGGTTGTGTCTTTCCATTTTCTCATCCATTCCTTTTATTGTCTTTGTCATCAATATTTTTATTTCTTTATTTTTTTTGAGACAGGAGACTCAAGCTGTCCCCCTGGGTAGATTGCTGTGGCATCACAGCTCACAGCAACCTCCAACTCCTGGGCTCAGAGTCTCCTGCCTCAGCCTCCCAAGTAGCTGGGACCACAGGCGCCTGCCACAACGCCTGGCTATATTTTTTGGTTGCAGCCGTCATCGTTCTTTGGCGGGCCTGGGTTGGATTCGAACCTGCCACCTTGGGTGTATGTGGCTGGCATCTTAGCCACTTGAGCCACAGGCGCCGAGCCATCATCAATATTTTAAATTCCCTTTCTGTCAAGTCCATTAATTCTTTATAGGTGGAGTCTTCTGCAGTAACTACTTCATGGTCCCTTTGGGAACTTACTCTGATTTGGTTTTTCATGTTTTCTAAATTTTTCTGTTGGTTCCTTCTCATGTATTCTTTTCTCTTGTTCACCTCCTTGTCCTCCTTTTATAATAAAAACTACTCTGGGCCTATAAATTTAACTACTTAGATGAAAGATAAACTTCCATAAAATACACAGACTGCCACATGTCCTCAAAGAAATATATAACCAAAAAGAGTTTTGTTTATAAAAAAGTTGGATTGTAATTAAATAATTTCCAACAAAATAAACTTTTAGTCTACAATGATAGATTCTAGCAAACATTAAAGAGAGAAAAAATTACCAAGTCTATATAAACACTTCCACAAAATTGATGGGAAGGAAAATTCCTTAAGTTCTTTTATAACATCAGCATTATGTAACACCAAAACAAGATACTCTATAATGCTATAAGGGAAAAAAAGGAAAGGGAAAGGGTAGTTAAGAGAAGAAAGATAAAGAGGCCAGAGTCTAATATTCCTCAAAAACATAAAAGCCCAATTCTTCCACAATATAATAGCAAATTGAATTCAACAACACACAAAATTATATTTAATCCTCTAGGCAGTATTTTGACTTGCAATTATTTTCAACATAAATAACAAACTTGGTAACTAAACATCTTGTTATCAGACATTGATAACAGAATTATTTATAACAATTTGAAAACAGTTCAAAATCAAATGAAAAGCAGTTAAATAGAAATATGTTATATTGTAGTTTCAGTCCTCATCAACACACAAAGAAATAAAACACATCAATTGGAAATATTTTTAAAATAAACATAATGGTATGAAAATAATGTTATAAAAATTAAAAGCAATTTTGTATGGATTTAAAAGTAATATTTCTAACTTCTCACCTTTCTTATTTTTTCCAGTATAAAAATACTGAGCATATCTTATTGGGTTGAAATATATAAAAAAGATCTTATCTTTAAAAAATTATATACATTTGGTTATTTCAAATGATAATTTCAAAACTACAATATATAATCTAAATGAAAATCTGCGAAAGCAATTTGTTTTAAAAATCTCAATTTTGCATGTAATATTTTTCAAGTTATTCCCTTGAGATGCCACTGTGTTTTTACAGTTGCATCATATAGTGCACTTAAAACAGAAAATAAGACTAAAATAACATAGTGTGTTATTCGATACATAAAAAGGTGCATATCAAGTTTTCCTACATTATAACACTATCAATACTAAAGCATATTCTTTTTATGCCTCTGTCATTATTCATTTTCACGTAGCGTTCACCATCAAAAATTTCACAGAAATTCAGCCGGAATTTGTGACAACATGGCTTTGGTTCATCCTGTGGCCATAGCAGACATCACTAATCAATCACTGAGGTTAAATGTGTGTTGCAGCAACAGCTGATAGTTCCTCCAGGTGTGCACTAGGAATCAGTCAATATCAAGATGCAGCTTGATAGTTGCCATTCTTAATGAAAATAATGTTTGGACTACCTTCCTAATACTGTTTATAATTTGTAGGGGAATATGCAAATAAAAGTCTCAGGTTATGAACCATATCTGTATTCCACCTTCACTATCAAATCATTTCTTATTACCAGTCACATTTCATATTCCTATTCCCCTTATCCAACTTGTACTGGAAAGACTTGTTATAGGAACAACTCAAAGACCAAATAAAATGAGGCTTTGACTTATTTCTTTACTTTAGTAAGATCAACACCAAGCAATGTGCATTCATTCCCCCTTCTAGATGCAGAAAAAGATGAAACACACAAAGTCACAGCCTACCACCCTGTAAGGTATTTATTCAAAAGCTTCGTGCAACACAGAAGGGGTAGGACCACACAGCAATGGCTTTAGAACAAAGAAATGTCATGAAGTCCATTTGTCATAACAGAAACATGTTATGTATAGAACAGTCCTTCAGACCCTCTTAAGCTATTAGGTGTACTAGAGGATTTTAAGTGGTTTCCAATTCACACCAAAAAAGTGGAAAACAGATAGAGGTAGGAGAGAGAAGTCTGGTATTACCTAGACCTGCCGTGGCATCAGCATTATCATAAACCAACAGAGAAAATAACCACTATAAAAACATTTCCAATGTAGGCTTGTAAAATGATGGTTTCTGTTTCACTTTTTTGCAACCTAATGAAATTGACTAAAACATTGACAAATAGAAAAAAAATACTGTCTTCCATGAGAAGGAAAAACCAGCCTATATCTAAAAAATACAAACCACTGACTATGAAGAATATTGGCTCATTATGATGAAAATTTTAGCGCCTCAGGGATGATTAGTGAAATTATAATACAGTATACAGAATTCTCTAAAAGTAGGTAGCATCATACTGAGTTTCTGGACCAATATGTCCTGTGCAGAACAGCTTTCAAATATTTTAGGTAATGTTTTTGTGATTTAATTCCATGTCTCCATATAATATGTTTCTATTGCAATTTTTTTTTAATTTTCCGTTTTTACCATTGTTAACTAGTTTCTCAAATTAAAAGATAAGGAATAAACCCCCATTTACTTCCTCATTAACCCTCACCAACCTCCATCCTGAGCAAGCACCCTTCCTATCTCCTCTTCCTACCAATATAACAGTGTGGAGCTTTTAGGGCAATATTCAGTATTTACACTACCAGTAAGAATGCTCTTTATAGTTCAGCAGTATGACAGCCTCTGTTTGTTCTTCACAGGACACACAGCTTTTAAAATTTTTCCCTAATAACAGTTGCCTTGCTTCTTTGTTTGCTTAATCTTCTATGTACTCATTATAAATTTAAAGTTGAATTTTCCTAATGTCTAAATTCAAAGTCTGATTCTTCCAGTGTCCAAAACTCTAACATACCAGATACTACATTAACTTTATCTTTTTAAAAGAAATTGTCAAAATTCTTTAGAATTTTATTTATGGATTGATTAATTGATAGATTAAATAGGGTCTCACTCTGTCACCCAATCTAAAGTACAATGGAATCACCGTAGTTCACTACAACCCAGATTATTGGGCTCAAGAGATCCTTCTGGCTCGGCCTCTTGAATAGCTGGGTCTACGGGCCTGACCCCTACCATGCCTTGTTTTTTAATTTTTTGTAGAGATGGGGTCTTGCTATGTTA
>NW_003852534.1:4908079-4912859 GCF_000181295.1 Otolemur garnettii
TTAGTTATGTACTTTTATTCTATCACGTTTTACTTAGATTTACTTCAGGTAAATCTTTAAAAAGTTAAATTTCACTTCAGGCAAATCTAAGTAAAATTTAACTTTTTCTTTTACCACAGCACATGTCTTCTAATATAAGTTGTATTAAACATTTCTTGAATTTAGCAAATTTTATGTATCTACAAAATGAATATATATACATACATAATATGGTATAAAACGTCTTTAATAGTAAGAAATAACATACTTAACAAATAACAAAACTTTTGCTTCAAGCTATCAATAGAAAAAAATATTTAAGTGGGTTACAATTTGAATAGCTTTGCTTTAAAAGGACTTGAAAATATGTGTTATTCACAAACACAATAGAACAAAACATCTACAGAAAGATTTAACATTTAATAAAGCAAATGTTTGTTCATTTCCATTGTCCACCACAGACCTGCATTGAAAGAAACTTCCGGCATGAAAATGGTCATTAAACTTTTGTATGTTACTAGTAGAAGAGATTGCTAGTTACCTACCTCAGTAATAGACCTCTAGATAGGAAAGGTACAGACATTTCAATACATGCATGGAAACTACATTAAAGTTTGCCTTTCTAAGAAACTACTGGTATTTTTTGTGTGTTTTGGAGTTTTTGACCACATAAATCCATGCTGTGTGACTGGAGGACACATTCCCATAGGATACTGTGTGGTATAAATGATTGTACCTTAAAGTGCCATTAATTTTTTGTTGCATTTCACTTCAAACTCGCATAAGTGATGAATTATGTGAAACCATTGCCCTGAAGCATTATTTGGGATCTTAGCTGGATTTCCTGCAGGGCGCGACCAATTTGCAGTATTTTTTTCCTAGTTGAGAGGTAGTATCCCTTCACATGGCATCTGCATCTGTTTTCTCTCAGGTCCCACCCTAAGGCAGAAAATGAAATAATGCAGAAAAAATTACTAGTAGGACTGTTCTGCCTGATCCCTGGAAGCTTTGTTCTTGATTAAAACACATCTAGGGCTCTTCACATCGGTTTGCTGTGGGGGAAGTTTGCTACCATTTTGTAATCACAGTGTACTCTCTAATTGTATACGCTAATCTTAAGAACAAAGTGTAATTACTATCACTTTATCACTTGGTGTGCTACCAGAGCCCTTTAGACCTAGTTTAAGATTGTTTCTTTGTTACTTCCAACTCTTTGTAAGAATTGACATTTCATAACTTTTGATTGTTCTTAGGATATAAAGAAAATTCACTCTGTTCTCTCAAAATTTGAAATGAAACACTTCCCATCTTGAAATTACTGTTTGGGTCCATTTGATGTCTTTATAAATCTGAGATAAATTATGAAATCTTAGTGTTCTTATTTTTCCTGTATCTCAAATATTTTGTCCCCTGTGGGTGATCGGTTCCAGGACCCCCCTAGACCAAAATCCAAGGATGTTCAAGTCTCTTATCTAAATGCCATAGTATTTGCATATAACCTATGCTTACACTCCCACATACTTTAGGTCATCTCTAGATCATTATAATACTTAGTACAATGTCAATGGCATGTAAAGAGTTGCATACTATATCTTTATTTGTATTATTTTTATTGTTGTATGGTTATTTTTGTTTTCCTTGAATATGTCCTGTTTAAAGTTGAGTCCAAAATACAGAACACATGGACACAAAGGGCCAACTGTATACATGTGTGTATGTGTGTATTTTAGACCAGGAAAAAGTAGAATAAAATTTTGAGTTTGCTGTGGTTAAAATCTTATCAAAATTTCAAATGAAGTTCATTTTCACTATGTCTTGTTTCTTCCTTCTCTTTAGAGAAGAAATGACTTACCATATTGTTTTAAGAGTCTCAAAATACAAAGGGTCACATGGATTATTTTTAGCGGTGTACTGAGTGGTAGGCATCTACTAGGTAAAGATATAAACACTAAAACTCAAGAGAGTAAATGTACTTTCAACTTATCAGAGGTCACAGAGCAGCAATGGGGACACTAACAGAGCTGGCTCTGAGGGATGCCCCGCCCAGCACACCATCAATGTGAAGTGTCTGGTGCACGATCCCATCTAAAGACTTGGCAACTTTTGTCCAGTAACCTCTTACTACTTTGTTGAATGGGTAGAAATCACATAATCTCTCTAGTTTCATATTTCTGTCTATAAAATGAGGACTGATTCTAGAATCTATGATTATCTACAACCAGCTACAGGCTAATTTTTTTTTTTTTGTAAGTTGTAAAGTGTTTTATTTGGAAACCAAGTTCAGAAGAGAAATAAGAAACTTCCCCATTTAACAAAGTCCATGTTTTATTACTGACACCTTATTAACTTTATTTATTTACATTACCCACCTGTCCTGTTAACATATTTAATTTATTTTGTGTGTGAATCTTCTCTACTGGTAATAACTTATGACTCAGCGTACAATTTATACTATTTGTCAACTACCTTAAAAGACTTCATAACTTCATTTGAAACTATAACCCATTGGCTCCTAGAAAAAAATTGTTCCTATAACTGGAAGAAATAAATGAGTCTGATAAACATAGAAGGACAAAATTATTTTTTATTGATTGGTATTTTCTTCATTCATGCAATTCTATTCAAACCAGTTATTCTCCATGGTTTAGACTTGCGTCAAAATGATTTATCAAGGAAAAGGCAGAGGGTTGAGGCTGCCAGTGTCCCAGGGCTGAGGCGCATGGGGAGTCCTCAGCTGGGCTGGCACACACCATTACTCTTCACCAACTCATTTCCTGCTCCCTCTGGGACCTGCCTATGGCTTGTGACTCATCCTGGCCCAGTGAGTGTGGACTCACGGTGTTCTCCTGTGTTCTCAGAGGCGGAGTCTCTCAGTGTCAAACTCCCACTTCTGTATTCTGCTCAGCGGGGCAGTTTGCTTTCTACTGGCCTGTGTCATTCTGCAGCCTTCAAGAGCCCGTGAAGAACAGGTGGGAGAAGGAGAGCTTCACTTCTTGCCATTGGTTTGTTCCTCCCTTCAACATCACTCCTGAAGAAACAGTTTGTCCCAGTAGCAACTGGTTCCACTTTCCACCACTAGAGCGTGCCCACCCTTCTGACTGCTCTGCAGGGGCACTTCTGCAAGCTTCGGGGTACAGACAGCCTCACCCCGTCATTTTGCCCCTTCCCTAAAGGCCGAGCAGCTGATAGCAGTGAGTGATGATCTTCCTCTCTCCTATCGCCGGGACAGTTTTCCATTCTTCATAGGAAATGATCCTTATTAAAATTACGGATGTGTTTTTGTGAAGGAATCCTTGATGAAAACAGAGTCAGGGTACCTGCCCTAAGCTCCTTCTCTCTCTCTGATGATCCAGGTGCAGATTCATTCTTCAAGGTCTTGTGTGAGCACGACAATGTCCCAAAGCAATGATGTTGGAAGTTGGGGCACTGTGCAGTGACATGGGGGCAGGGCCAGGCTGTGACAGCGATGGCCACATCCTTTTGAGGGCTGTCAGATCCACTTTTGCTCATTTTTTTTCTGGTTTCAGGTCTTAGAGGCACCTAATGTCATTATTTTGTATCCTTTGCACATTTGTAGCCTCTTTAGTTTGCGGGTTCCTCCATTTGCTTAACAAATGCTTCATTATAATAATTATTGAATCCTTTTCCAACATAAAATATAACTTCCTTGTTCTAATTTTTCCTAGGCATAACCCATCTATTGTGGAAAAAAGAAACAAAAGCCATATTTTTGAATAATAACATTTTTGAGGATATTCTCAGTCATTTAATAAAATTATTTATATTGAACGAGTTTGTTCTCAAGATAAACCACATGCTTGGGGATGGAGAGGAGGCATCTTGTGTTGATGCTGAGGCCTCCTGTTTTCTTTAATATAAAGGAACACTTGACTGTTCTTTAAGGACACATGATGTAAACCACAAAGTTAAGTCGCTCAGAACTGTCGTCCATGTTTCAGGCAGGAGACCCAGAACCTCCACTCGCCATCTCTGAAGTCAGTCCCCACACCACTGGGTGGGGTAAGCGGCAAGGCACAAACAACACGAGACCTCCAGTCTTACCTGCTTTCCAGACTAGTGAGTACTTTATTTGTTAGACAAAATGATATTCAAGCCATTACTGCATGAGAACAGTAGATATTACACCAAAGTTGGCCATTGCTTCTTAACAAAATGACCATGGTGGTTAGCCAGAAGCAAAGCTGGCATGACTCAAATGACCACTAAGTGAGAGTGTGTGTGTGTGTTTGAGAAAGGATATTCTGAAAGGCAAGATTTCTAAGTGGCTGCTGGTCAAACCTTGCCTAAGAAAGGTCCCTGTCTGCTTCAAAATGCTGCCCAATAATCTCCATTAAAATGATGTATCCAGAGAGTCAGGCTGCTCTGGGAGAGTCTCTCTCAAATGGCCACCACCAGTTCCTGGCAGCAAGACCCAGGGTTCATTCCACCTCCTCATATTAAAATTTAAAAGGCAGAAAGCAATACTCTTCTTAAAGATCAATTGAAAAGTAAATACAAGTCTATGGGTGACAAGGAAGAAATAAAGTCCCTAAAACAATGGTTTCTTTTTTTTTTTTTTAATTAAAATCCAAGCCTGTTCCATTTCATTTACCTTTCAGATTTACTAGGAGAATCTGCTTTAGGAATAATCACTGCAGTGTTCACCAAGACAAAGCTTAGCGCCATATCCACCACTGACAGAGCACAGAGAACTAACACGTGAGACACGGGAGAGCGTAGGGCGGGGGCTGCGCTCCCATCACACAGAGCACTAACTAGTGAGACACGGTGAGCGTGGGGC
>NW_003852534.1:4914515-4919056 GCF_000181295.1 Otolemur garnettii
GTGAGCGTGGGGCGGGGGCTGCGCTCCCCATCACACAGAGCACTGACCCGTGAGACACGGGAGAGCGTAGGACACGGGCCTGAGCTCCCCATCGCAGAAGGGCTGGCTTTTGACACCAAGATCCAATCGTGAGTGCAATGCATGAATTTCATTGAATATTTTTCTTAATTTTGTCCCAGCATTGACTTATGAACAACAACAAAAAAAAATAAATATATGGTGAATAATCATACACCCAACATGTATAAACTCCAATTAATATTTTGCTATTATTTACCTTATCTTATGCCTAAGTTCTGTCTAGCCTCTGAACATCTAATAATCCTTTTCATCTACTTACGTATTCAGCTTAGGTATTCAGCCTTTCATTTATTCATTTTGCTGCCTTTTAAAGTAAGTTTAGATAAAATTTTTGCTAGTTTAGGTGTCAGTGATTTTATTTGTATTTAGAGTACTGAAACTAAAATGAACCAGACAGTGGTGTCAGTAATGAAGACGTACTTCTGTGTTTCCAAATGTTCATCATTCTGACAAATAATATTTGCCTGTGGAGGACTGAGAGTTGAAAACAATAAAAGTACTTTTTCAAAACACATTAACTCTTCAAACTCTAGCAGTTCTAGCTATGAGGCAGGTCAAACCATTTCCATGGCACACTGGCCGTGGGGTGGGACTCCCATGCCTGGCCCTGGTCAGCCACCCTCGGTGATCTCATATCCTACTGAGTAGCTCAGTCTAATAAAATGTGTGTGCAGCTCATTCTAACAACTAGTAACAAATGATAATTGCTAACGTTTGTTCATATTTGCTAACATTTTTATTAAGTATTTATTTCATATTTTGTATTAGGTTAAATGTTTCTCATGGATTATCTCATTTAATTTGCAAACAATTCTATCATCATTATACCACTGAGGTTTAAAGAGATTAAGTAACCTGCACAAGGATTTAGAATGAATAAGCATTCAGTGTAGCACGGATAACAGACTCCTGAAAGTATATGTAGGATTCCTAAAAATAATTATATAGATAATGCAGGTGAATTATATATAAATAGGAAATATAGATAAGAATGAAGAGAATTAATCATTTTTCCATCTTAGTCTCTAAACTTAGTTGTTTCCCACTTGAAACACTATTGAAAATGAAATATACTCTGACAATATCATTCTTTGATGCTACGTGTAACAGTAAAGTAGTTAAAACAACACTATTAAAGATACAATGTAGCAGAATATAACTCTAAGTGTTTACATTAATGAGGCATTGACACAGTTAATCCTGATGGAAATCCGCAGGGTGGGCAGTATTACTTCCCCATCACATAGGAGAATGTCCACAGGAGAGAACAGTCCAGTGACTTATCAAAGTGACCTCGCTAGTGAATTTCAGACCCGGATTTGAATCCCAGTGAACGTCAGCGCTCACTCTGTTAAACACAACAAGATGCAGGACTGCAGTAGAATAACCCAGGGTGCGTAAGTTTCGTATTTCTAAAATTTAGTTAGTCCATCTCAATTCAAATAGGTCATTTCCAGTTTTCAATATTATGACAATTTTGCACAGATGTCTCTATTTTCTTTTATCTATTATCTCCAGTAACTTTATAGGAAATGGAATTGCTTGAGTAAATGAGTGTTCTTTCAGTTTTCTCTTCTACAGCCTCATACATATTTTCTGACCCACAAAAAGCAGGGGAGAGTTGTGTTCCCGCAAGGAAGACCGACGTGTGCCCATTTCCTGCCCGGTTGTCCTGGTGTTGGCTGTAATGACTTACTCATATTTCTGTGAATTGTATAAGTGGCAAATGGTCCTTAATTTGAATTCTAATGTACATTTCCATGAGGACTAATAAAGTTAAACTTGTTCCATAGTTTGACAGCCCTTTTTAATCTTCTGTTATTCCATACTCCATAACAATTGCACATTTTCCCCTCCCAGGTGCTGCTGAGGTCACGCTGATGAGTGGAATCCACTTTGAGTGTGTGTGGTGGAGGGCAGAGTGTCCACTCTTGGACCTTTAACCTTTGAACGATGAGTGGGAACAGTTTATTATGCAGAAATAAAATGCAAACATTGAAGAATCATAAGCTACAGATCAGGTTCTAGCTGGGCACCAGTCATGTAACTTCTTGGACAAATCACAGCATCTTCCTGGCCCTTAGTTTCCTCATTAGTGGAAAGAAATAGTCCATCACCATCACCCTGATGGTGCCTTTCACTTGGGAGGTGTCATAGGTGCCTTGTGGCACCCACCAGGGTGAGTGTTTTCACACGTCCAGAATCTTCACTGAAAATCAGACCTTTATCACCCACCCATTCCCTGGTGTAGCCTCTTAACATGTAAATCTGAATAGGAGCCCAGTTCCCTGAATAATGCATAGGTAGCTCACTCCATTAAAAAAAAAAAAAGATATGCAAAAGAAAGCATATTAACAAATTGCTTTAACAAATGGATTGATTTTCTCCCTCCCATTTTCTTTTTTATTATTAAATTTTGATTTCTGCAATCTGCATCTTTTTTCTCCTTGGTATTTTAATTAGATAGTAGAATTTAAAAATAGGGTCTTCAGTATAATAAGAAAGTTGCAGCAGCATTTAATTTATGTGGGACAGCTGGTAGATTTCTGATTTGAGAGGATTTTTTTTTTTTAATTCTGTCATCTGAACTTTGCTTTGGTAATGCTGCAAATTAGCAGCTATTCATTCTTTAATGAACAAGGGTTCATGTAAATTTCAGCTATGAATAGGCAATCAGGATTTCTTTGGGCATAATGGGTTATTTACCAGGCTTCCATTTCAATTTTGAACTCTTTGCTTCTTTAAACACCACCCTAGATAATTTTGCAGCCATCTAATTACATATGTATATATTTACCATATAGATACTGCCTTGTGCCTATATCTCCTCCAAATTGCTTTATTAAAATAATGGCAGAACTCACCCTACCTGAAGTGGAGACACGATACTGAGTTGAGTAACGATCAGGCTGAACAGCTTGGGTAGGAGGGTGGGTGCCACTGCAGCAGCCCCTCGAGGCGGCTTCAGAGGAAGTGCACCCAGGGCTGCCATGGCAGGTGGTGGAGCCAAAGCGCTTGGACACGTCATCATTTCCCCCCCATTGGCTTAAAAGCTTTACTTTAAGACCAATTCTCAGCTGTGAGAAAGATAGTTTATCTGTGTTTCCTCCCATTTTCTTGATATATTATGAAGTTGCCAAATTGTAGGTGTACAGAAAACCCGAGGCCTCTGGCCTGATGGGGTTTCAGAGTGGATGGTAGATGAGGCCCTACCGTTACTTTGGATCAAGAGAATGTGAGTAGCTTTCTCCCCGCTAGCCCTCCCCCCCTCACTCACCTTCCTTCCTTTTGAGTAAAGTCCCAGTGAGAAAGAAGCATGTCCCCCAAACTCTACACCTGTGTTCCTAGTAATTACAGTCACTGTCAGCCCACGGACCCCTCGCCACATCTCCTGGGGGGACCCAGCAAGCCGTGCCCTTCTCTGGATGGCACCTACTCCTTTAAGGGCTCATCATGCTTTGAAAAAGTTTACCTACCTATGTGGGGCATTAAAGCTCTAATATCACACGATCTCTCCCTTCAGTATGACCTGAGGTCACCTGCTTACAGACACAGTTACCCCATTTATGCGTTCAATATGTTCATACATCATAGATATATCTTTTAATAGACAGGACTTGGAAACTACTCACTATTCTCGAACCTTATATTCGTGTCTGTGCAGTAGCTGCCCAGAGCACATTCCCCGTGACAGAGTGCTCCGTCAGTGCTGAGCCCGGTTAAGGTCACAGCATGGTGAGAGACATAAGGCAAAGGGCAGAGCCCTGGGGTCCCTCAAGGCAAAGGCCATGTGTTGTGCACCCTCTGAGCCCCACATGTAGTTTCCTGTGTGACACAAAGTGTCCCCAAAACTTCTATTTTTAACAACAGCAAAGGCATGGCAGCATCTTATGCTCACTTATGTGTGACCATATATTTGCAGTAAAATATTTTTTAATAACAGACTGGCTCAACCATCACTGCTGCTGTTCCACTCTGCTCTTTTCCCTCTCAATGCTGCCTGGTTTGCAGGGTTATCCGGGAGCCCAGCAGCCAGTGGAGAAGTGTGGACTCCTCTTTCCTCCTGGACAGAAGCCCCCATCACAAGCTTACTGTCCCCATCAGGGGTATGGGGAAGTGTAAGCAGGCCTTGCAGTGTCCTCTGTGCAAGTGTGGGGCTGCAGTGTGTTTGGGCCTGTGCAGTGCCCTCTAGGCAAGTGTAGGGCTCTAGTGTGTTTGGGTCTGTGCAGTGCCCTCTGGGAGAGTGTGGGGCTGCAGTGTGTTTGGGCCTGTGCGGTGCCCTCTGGGAGAGTGCGGGGCTGCAGTGTTTGGGCCTGTGCGGTGCCCTCTGGGAGAGTGCGGGGCTGCAGTGTGTTTGGGCCTGTGCGGTGCCCTCTGGGAGAGTGCGGGGCTGCAGTGTGTTTGGGCCTGTGCAGTGCCCTCTGGGAGAGTGCGGGGCTGCAGTGTGTTTGGGCCTGTGC
>NW_003852534.1:4919076-4934821 GCF_000181295.1 Otolemur garnettii
GGCCTTGCAGTGTCCTCTGTGCAAGTGTGGGGCTGCAGTGTGTTTGGGCCTGTGCAGTGCCCTCTAGGCAAGTGTAGGGCTCTAGTGTGTTTGGGCCTGTGCAGTGCCCTCTGGGCGAGTGCGGGGCTGCTGTGTGTTTGGGCCTGTGCAGTGCCCTCTGGGAGAGTGCGGGGCTGCAGTGTGTTTGGGCCTGTGCAGTGCCCTCAGAGTGAGTGTGGGGCTGCAGTGTGTTTGGGCCTGTGCAGTGTCCTCAGAGTGAGTGTGGGGCTGCAGTGTGTTTGGGCCTGTGCAGTGCCCTCTGGGAGAGTGCGGGGCTGCTGTGTGTTTGGGCCTGTGAAGTGCCTTCTGGGCGAGTGCGGGGCTGCAGTGTGTTTGGGTCTGTGCAGTGCCCTCAGAGTGAGTGCGGGGCTGCAGTGTGCTTGGGTCTGTGCAGTGCCCTCTGGGCGAGTGCGGGGCTGCAGTGTGTTTGGGCCTGTGCAGTGTCCTCTGGGCGAGTGCGGGGCTGCTGTGTGTTTGGGCCTGTGCAGTGCCTTCTGGGCGAGTGCGGGGCTGCAGTGTGTTTGGGCCTTTGCAGTGTCCTCTGGGCGAGTGTGGGGCTGCAGTGTGTTTGCATTGCCCGGGTTTTGTTCTCCTATTGGCATTTTGAGGCATTATGATGAAACATGGCCACGTCTGTCACCCAGCTCCCTGAGCTTCTCTGCAGAGAGGTCAGGCTGTCTTCACACACTTACTCTCTGCGACATTTTCAGAAGAGTCCCTTCCTTTTGCTGTGGTGGCCGGAGTGCTGGCCAGAGCTCCCTTGCTCGTGGCAAGTTGACTTTTGCCACTCACCCTTTTGGAGCGGGCTGTGCATCTGCCTCCCACTGGGGTTTATATCCCTGAAATGAAAACCTAAACACGTCTCCTTCTCACTGAAAAGCGGGACGTTTCCTTACAACCCTGAAATACTGCCAGACTCGGGTGAGTGGTTTTCCACCCAAAGCTTCCCAGCCTGAGGCCGCCCTGTCCTTTTTGTCCCCCAACTTCACTGAGCTGCACCACCACCCAGACCCTGGGTTTTCCCTGTGAGCTCTTCACCCACTCTTTGGGTAAAAATGTCCATTTCTTCCTTCTGAAAGCATCTAAATCCTTCTCATCCCACAAATGCTGTCTCAGCCTCCTTGACCCCTCCAGGTACACTTTGCTCATTCCTTGGTGCCCTGTTGGTGCCGTGTCACCTGTATGTAGTGGTGGGGTGTGGGAATTAGCTGGCAGCTCCCCAGACGCCCCACTGCCCTGAGAGCCTGTCTGTGCTGAGAGCCTGTCTGCGCTGGCTCTGCGATTCCTCACACATCTTTAATGACCTTGAGGTGCATTAGCATCAGTTTTCCATGACCGACGAGTGTGCTGTGGCTGGAAGCTTTGTGAGGACCCCTGACACCCCTAGACCTGCCATCTGCACGGCATCTAGCAGGCTCTGCCTGCTGGCCAATGAAGCAGCTTCTGCGGCCAGGCGTGCTGCAGATTCTGGTCTTGGTTACAGTCATTCTGATGTAACGTCTCCCTGCTCGGGGCTCCTGGTCAGGTTGCCCAGTCAGTGGGGTGGAAAGAGGAAGGCAGGAGGCTGTGACCTGAGACTGACCCCTACCCTTGAGGCTGTCCAGAGGGGTGGGGCTCTTTAAGGCACCAAGGGGGCCTCCTGCTTGCTTGGATTAGTCAATTAGGTAAATATTACTCCTGGGTCTGTCTGGAATGAAATAACAAACAACACACCCTGCAAATGGAAAAGCTGATGCGGGCCCAGGGACTGCCATCCAGGTGGCATCCCCGTCCTGCACTAAATCAGGGTAGGTCATTAATATGCTAAAAATGCTGCAGCCAATTGGCTCCCATGGCGACAGCTCCAAAGCCTTCATGAATAATCAATGCAGCACCTGGAGGCATGAAATTTTCATGGCAGACTTGGTAGATGGAGCTGAGGGTGTGAGCAGCACAAGTGTGAGCCACGTCTGCTCCTGAAGGGCCGGCCTGCCACTCCCCGGGCCACCCTAGGTACAGCACCCAGAGCCCAGGGGGAGCCTGACCCTTGCTCACGTACCAGGAGATTGTAGACACCACATCTATAAAAAGCTAAAAATGGAATTTATTTTCTAGAAACAGCTCTGAGCCTGTGTTCTCTTTGCTATGAGCAGAACGCTTCCCAGCACCCCCTCCTCATGCCCCCTCAGCTAACCGTCATCTCATCCACGGTCTTTATCCTGCAGACCTGGGGGCTTCCCTGCTAGCTTTGGTGTCTGGAAACTCAACCATTTGTTTTTTTATATGAAATAGGCAGCAACTCCCCGCCCATTAATTTGTACTGTTTTCATGGAAAGTACGGTGGACGGCTCAGTGGGAAGCATGAGCTCTCCTTGACCACACCCCCTGCCACTCAGGACCCTGCCTTACTCTCTGGTCAAGCTGGCCTCACTCTCTGCACCTGGGGATGTCTTCATCTCCATCAGGATTTATTACAGATGTAATAGTGATTACTGAGCCACCTTACTGAAAGGTTTTCACTGATTTAAAAGTAGGAGGGATTGTTTCCAAGAGAGTTCAAACATTAGACTCCCTGAAGGTGGAGTCTGCTAGTCACCAGTACTGTTTGTCACTTATGTCCTTTGAACTTTTATCTTCAGGTGCCGATTTAAATCCTGCTGGTCTCTCTGATTCGCTCTGTACTCCCGACTCCTCCTTTGGTTTAATGAGTCCCCTGTTTTCTTCTTTGTTCCATCTATTTGATGTGTTTTGATACGATGGTGGCCGGGTCCTTGGTTTACCTGTTCAAATCTGACAAACACATCCCTCAGCAAACATGAAGAGGACTCGCCCCCTGCTCACCACCAGTTTTCCTTCAGTGACAAAGATGCAGTTCAGAACTATTCAACTAAGGCACAATTAAAGTGTGTTAGTTTCATAAGAAATTCGTTACAGTTAAATACCAAATGCAGCTGTTAAAAGAAAATCACCTAAGCCGCAGGTGGGAGTACAGCCCAGGGCTGGTGAACAGAGACCTGAGGGGCAGGCCTGCTGGATAAGCGTGGCTGCCGTCCCGGTTCCTTGCTACCTTTCCCCGGCTCCTCCACTGTCTCCGTAGCTGGCTCCAGATTCAGGAAGCAACGGAGCTGTCTTGATGCATTTCCTAGGTGGCTTTACACTGCCCGTAGGTGGGCCTCCTGCACTGTCCTGTTTACAGCCAGGGCCCACCGGAGCTGATGCACCACCTTAGCCAAGCCCAGCCTCAGAGGCCCCGGCCCTGGGGTATCACCTGCCATCCCCTCAGCTGCGCAAAGCAAATGCTCAGGCTTAGTCCAGGCCTGCCCTTGCTATGCACAGAACCAAGTGTTTGGAGTTTCACTCCTGAGAGTGTCTGCAGGATCGTTGTCTCCACCTACCTGCTTGCCCTGTGCGGGCTTTCTCCCCCTGTAGGAGCCCCAAACTTTCTGAAGGTTACTGCCACTGCCCCACCATGTGTTCACCAAGCTCTGTTCTCAGCCCCTCCAAAGTCATTCTCTACTTTAGTGACTACCATGTTTCCCAGGATGGGACTTCATTCTGACATTGTCTTGTTTGGATTCTTGAAGGAGCTCCCTTCCTCCTGAAGAGAATGAAAGGCCCTGGGTGGTCACCCCGGCCCTGCACAGCGGGTCCTGCCTTCAGGCCTTGATGTGGACTCTCTCTGCGCCTCAGCACACTCTGCCACTGGTGTCATTGCAGACGGGACCCAGGCGTTGGCAAAAGTGATGAAGTCAGACTTAGAGACTTGATCACAGAATTGCTTTCAGGTTCTGTTTCTTCACTGCCTGTTATCTTCTGAAAGCAAGGACAACATATCACAGGTCATCTTTGGAATCTGGTAGCTGAATGCATGCGACTGACATTTTAAAAACATGTACTATGCGCCAGATAATAGCTAAGTCTTTTCCAAGTAATTTCTTAGTAATAGCTTTATGAAGTAAGCATGTTTTCCTTTTTTTCTTTTTTTATATGAAACATATCCTAAATGAGGTACCCATATGTGGCATGCATAAATTATAAGATATTATAATAAAGTGAGCACGCTAAAACCCAAGAGATAAATAAACAACCAGGGAAATATCCAGCATTGTGTCTTTCCTTGCACACGCCTCCCAATACACTTAGCTTGTGTCACTCCAGGAAGGACCTGGGCCCTGCTTCTGCCCTTAGTCCCTTTGAGTTTTTAAATATTTTTATGTATGTATGTGTGTGTGTGTGTGTGATCCAAAGACCATTTTCCTCATGTGTTCTATTTTTAAATGTTCATTCAATCCATCTTGGTAACAGCATTGTTTGTATCTTCTATTAATATAATATTAAATGGAACTAGGCAGGCAAATCTAAAAATAGAATTCTATCACATTTTAATGTAATACGTAGGTTAAAACTTTCCTAATGACCTTTGTACTGTCAATTTTTTAAAAAGTTTTTATGTTTGAGAGGTTTTTCATGTACATGTCATTCAGTGTAAGGCTTATTACATCTTCCTAACTATAATATTCTATAGTCATTTCTTAAGTACTTTATTTTTTTATCTCAACCCCTATTTAGTCTGTTTTCAGTAAAGTTACTCTAAATTTCTTTTGTTTATATTTGTCTAATATAACATTTTCATTTTTTTCTTTCCAACTTTCCATGTTGTTTTTCTTTTAAATAGAAAACAATAGGCTTCCTTTTGTAATGTGAAATCTAAAAATACACGTTTACTATCAAGTTTGGTCCGTGTATATTTATTTAAAAAATTATTAATTTTGACGTATTGCAATTTGTTTCTATCCCTTCACTTTTGCTTTCTATTTTTCCCAGTTGTTTTTCTCTTGCTTCTTTTGATTTATTGTTATTTTGTTTTGTTTCTGGGGTTACCTTTTTATTCCATTTTTTCTTATAATAGTTTTATTTTCATGAACTCTGCATCTATTTTTCTACTGTTTAATCTTGAAATTTTATTTTCCATATTTCACGGAAGATTATCTAAATTTATTCAATAGCCTAAAAAGGAAATTTTGAATAGTCTGATCCATATTTCTTTCTTCCAATCATTTATCATTGGCATGCATTTTCATTCTTTTTAGTAACATAAAAACACATAGTGTTGCTGTCATACTATACATGACTTATTTTGTGTTGCTTGATACAACATCCCCCACCCCCATTTCTTTGCTTGGCACTTCTCCCTGAGACGTCCCCCCGACCCCCGTTCCCTCAGCTGTGCCTCCTGAGCTGGCAACACCAGAGCCCTCTGCAAGCTCATTGAAGACACAGGTTTTCAGTCTACACCCTTGGCCTAGTGAAACAGAATCCTGGGTGGGCCCAGAAATCCATGCTTGCGTAACTGCTCCATACCGGCTACATAATTTGCAGGACACAGGACAAAAAGGAGGGGGGAGCATATTTTGTTCAGCATGATTGAGAACTTTAAGATGGAGATAACAGTGTAATCAACCAAACTCAGGGCCCTTCTGAGCTTGAGGACGCCGGTTGGCTGAGCAGGGAGCCAGCCCTGATTTTCATGTTGTCTCCAATACTCAGTAAGGGAGATTAATCTCTTATTCCACCACTTACTCAATCATGTGTTGATGTTAGTATGAACAAATAACTTACTTTATATCATCATTTATAATCCTACGCTGTGTTAGCATTTTGTTCCCCAAATCGGTCCAGGGAAGGCCCTTAGAAGCTCTTCCCAGCCAGTTATCCTTCCTTGATTGTAATGGTGAAGCTATAAACTAGCTGAACACTTCACAGGGTCTTCTGGGATTTTGGGGCATCCTTCCCACATACAGTCAAGGTCATCAGACTGACATGATGGAGGAGGCTGACAGTCAGAAGTTTGCTGCGACCTTTGTGAGGAAAATGATGGCTGGCAGGACCCCACCTCAGAAGGCTGGAGGCAGGCAGGCCACACTTGCCCCCTGTGCCCCTGCTAAGCTCTGCCACCTAGGCCACCAGGTCAGACTTGGGCCTGGGTGGAATGGTTCTCTGTGCTCTCCAGAGTCTGTTGTGGCAGCTGCGTCCAGGCCAAGTTAGCAGTGGGCTGGGGACCACGGAGGGGTCTGTTGGTGCTGTGATGGTCTGTGTTTCATCTTTCCAGAGGACACAGGGCCAGTGGGGGCAGGGCTGGCAGGGGACCCTAGTCTGTGTCCCCACAGTATTTTGTGGGAGCTCGCAGTATTCATGATCATGGTCATACGTTTACTTATTAGGAGAATACTTTCTTTAAGAAGAAGCAAACTAGATGCTAGGGTTTCTCTTATCCTACGTAAAAGATACTAAATTTCTGAGAAACTCAACATTGGTTAAAAATGTATTTGGTACCCTAATGAGCTGCAAATGTATGCCTCTGAGTGCTGACGGCAGCTTTATTCAGAATTGCTAAAACTTGGAAGTAACAAAGATGTCCTTGAACAAGTCCTTCAACAGGTGAGTGGATATATGAACTGGTACCTCCAGGCAAGGGGACGTTATCCAGCACCATGAAGAATGAGTTGCTGAGTTTCAAAAAGTCCTGAAGGAAACTTACGTGCAGTTTGCTAACTGAATGAAGCCAAAATGAACAAGGCTATACACTTTATGATTCCAATTATAGAACATTCTAGAAAAGAGGAACTTATGGAGACAGGAAAAGATCAGGGGTTACAAGGGGTGTGGGGAGAGGAAGGGATGAAAGGAGGACCACAAAATGTTTCCAGGGCAGTCAGACGACTCCCTGTGATGCTGTGACGGTGGATATGTGACATGCATTTGGCAAAATAATGCACAACACCAAGATGTCACCCTAATGTAAACTATGAGCTTCAGTTAATAATAAGGTATCAGTGTCAGTTCATCAGATGGAACAAATGTACCACACCAAGCAAGAAGCTGATAGTAGGGAGATTTTGTGTGAATGGGAAGAGACAATATATGCAAAATGTGTATCTATACTTTGTTTAATTTTTTATAAAACTGCTCTAAGAAATAAAAATCATTAAAAGAAAAATATTACATATTTAGAGGTCTTGAGTCCACTTCACTGCACACCAGAGAAGAAATTATCAGAAACACACAAAACCTCAATGGAGAATGAGAAAACTTTCCAACTCTTTACTGGGGTTAACACAGACACTTTTTGAAGGGGACTAAAAGAAGACTCGTTTCAACATTGAGAGCCACTCGAGTAATTGTTGACCTTACAAGAAAGTTTCATTCTTCACAAGATGCATCAGAATACATCTAATTTCAGCAGTTGCAACAGAAACACCCTTCAAAATCCATCAGATGAGCAAAAAATAACATCTGACAGCTTCAAAAGATGCTTTGACAGGCAAGTCTAATGTTCCATGAAGCACAAGTCCACTTTCACCAGAAGTGGAGGGATGGAAATGGAGAGAGAATGAATTTGTTGTGATAAAAATGTTCTAAAATGTTCTAAAATGTTCTAAAGCAAGTTAGATTGAACCTCTGGACTGACAGTCTGAGGGGAAAAAGAAAGAGTTTTTGCTACTATTTCAGGGAAGCGCAGGATGGGGACTGGGAGCTTGGGAAGAGTAATACCAATGCCTCAAAACACAAAGGTCTCCTAGACAGTGATTCAAAGGAATTTCAAAGAAACTGATTGGTGCGGCTGAATTAAACATTTACTTTAAAACTTTAAAGAAGAAGAAAACTAAACCTATGCTGAGTTGACTGAAGAGGATGAAATGGTTGATGCACTTAAAGATTTCATGAAACCTCTAAAGGAATGTCATTGCAATTAGAAAAAAAAAAAAAACATAAATCAGAAAAGGAGAAGCAGCTGCTTGTCAGGAAACTTCAGATCTTCTCAGAAGTGCAGCAAGAAGGAAAAAGGAATAAATTTTCACCAAAGATCTGATTGAAAGAGATTTTACCCTGCAAAGACAGAGGAGAAGTTCTCCAAAGCAGATAAGAACACATACAGTACTTAATAATAATAAACAACTATGTTACTGATACAAGTATTTACCATAGTTTTCATCGTTATTTTAGGACATGTTCTTTTTACTTGTATAAAAAACAAACAAAAAACCCAAGTTAACTGTAGAATAGCATGAGGCAGGCCCTCCAGGAGATTTCCAGAAGAAGGGCCTATTATCACAGGAGATGGCCACTCCATGCACGTAATTGTCCCCAAAGACCTTGCAGTGGGACGGGATTGGAGGTGATGACAGTGGTACTGATGGCCCTGACCTTGTACGGGCCTAGTTAATATATGTGCTTGTCTTAAATTTTAACAAAAAATGTTTTTAAAATAAAACAAATAGAAAAGGGTTTATAGAATAAGGTTATAGAAGGTATATAAGGTATATAAGGTTATAGAAGGTTGTATAGCTGTACAATGTGCTTGTATTTTAAAGTGCACTATTACAAACAAAGAGTCAAAAAGTTAAAAAAAAGTTTATAAAGTAAAAGAGTATCAATAAATGCAGATTGATTTATTATTGAAGAAAGAAAAAAAATACTAATGTAGTGTGGCTGAGGAGTAGAGAGCGTGTGTGTAAAGCCTACAGCCTGCAGGGTCATCCCGAGAGCTTCACATTCACTCATGGCTCCCTCGCTGGCTCACGCAAGCACCTTCTCTGGTGAGACCTGTGAGCTCCATTCATGGTAAGTGCCTGATTCAGGTGTACCATTTTTTATCTTTTGTAACATAATTTAACTGTGTCTTTTCTATGTTCAGACATGTTTAGATACGTAAATACCTACCACTGGTTTCAGCTAACTACAGTACAGTAAGAGGCTGTGCATGTGTGTAGCCCAGGAGCACAGGCTGTGTGGTACAGCCCACCTGTGCCACCCAGGTTTGTGTGAGTGCACTCTGTCATGGTCCCACACAAAGGAACTGCCTAAGGACACATTTCTTGGAGCTTACCCCTTCATTAACTGACACGTGACTGCATGCAGCATATTGGTGGTCTTCAGAAACATATTCAGTGCTCTTAATGTGGACACATGAGTACCAGTGGGCACCCCACACAGTGTGTGCTGTGAGAGTTTAGCAAACAGCCTACACAGAGCAGTAATGGGCGTGCAGGGACATTCCATTATTTTTGTTTCTAAGGAGTGATATTTCATTATAATTACTTTCTATATCAAATTCATCCCCACCACTTCAGGCAACTCAAAATTCAAAACACAGATAAACAGAGAAGGGGTTGGAAGGAGACCGGAGGGGGCATGTCAGTGTTGGCAGCCCTCTTGCAAGGCGGCATGGTGAGACATATGTCTTGAGCTGGTGCCACAGAGCACTTTCTGAAGGCACCATGAGGCAGCAGAGCCCTGTAAACCTGGGACATGCGGATGCCTGGGGCCAAGAAGACAGTTTCCTTTCCTGGGCATGACATCACCTTACACACTGTCCCACGCTGAGCTAGCCTTTCATCCTGCCAAGTGTCCACAGCTGCGGGCAGGACCGGACCAGGGCCAGCACAGACATAGCCTGACAGAACCAGCTGGGACCTCACCATCACGCACACATATTTTCATGAAGCCATTTCTGCCCAATTTGGGATCTTATCAGGAGACCTATTTTAATCGATTTACTTTCCTGAGTTCACACTTAGTAACCAGGCTAACATTATGGAGGATTAATTACTTACTGCAATCACCTTTGGCTTTGCTGGGGCAGGGTGGCTGACAGCATTTGTCTTCTCACTCCTGCAAGTCACAGTGAGCTCTCAGTGGTCTTTGGGCCCCTGCACTGGGTTCCACCAGCACCTGCACTTGGCAGGTTTTCTGCTCTCTCAAGGCTGCCAGGATCTGGGGACACAGGCAGCATTCTGGGTTCCACTCTCCTTTTGTTGCGTGGATGGCAAACCCCATCAGAACCTCTGTTTCCCACATGGCGGGAGACTGCAAAATATCACCTTGAACTTGACCATGACTAGAAGAAGCTCCTTGACTGACAGGTGGAGGCAGTGGGACTTCTCTGCCACCAGACATATACTGTGCACACATGTGCTGCTGTAACCCTGCAGGCCAGTAGTTCTCAACCTGTGGGTTGCAACCCCTTTGGGGGTCAAACAACCCTTTCACAGGGGTCACTGAATATCAGATATTTACATTATGATTCATAATAGTAGCAAAATTACAGTTGTGAAATAGCAATGAAAATAATTTTATGATCAGGGGTGACCACAACATGAGGAACTGTATTAAAGGGTAGCAGCATTAGGAAGGTTGAGAACCACAGTGTAGGCCCTTCCAGAATCATAGAGGCCCAGCCCTCCCTGCCAGCCCTCCAGGGGGCCTGGTGGGACCTCTCCCCACACACCTTCCAGGCCTGCTTAGAGTATGCATGGAAGTTTGGCTTGCTTCCCAGCTGCAGGGATCCGACGCCCCTCATTTCATTAGTATATTTAAATTCTGAACTCCTCCAGGTTATCAGAAGTGGCAGTAACGACAGTGGAAAATTAATCCAGCTAAACAGATAGATGTGCAGAAAGGTTGAGCTTCACTTTCAGAGTGTTGACATCTGCAAACCTCTGCATTCCAATTATCCAAAGAACGATTTTAATCTTTTAAAGTTTATATCTAGCTTAGTATTCAAAGCAGACAATGGTTCGGTGAAAGAGGGGTAAAGGAAAAGTAGGCCAGCTGTGGAAATTAGTACAGGCCCCTAGGCCCAGCAATTTCGCAGAAATTAGGCCAGGCTCAAACAGATGCCGGCTCTGGAAAGGTGAGATGTAAACAGGGCCCTGCAAATGCACAGCTCTGCTCCTGCCCGGTGACCGTCCCTGCCGAGGGCCACAGGCAGCAGCCGCCACTTTGCTTTGGTTCTCTGCTGCAGTCACCAACACTGAAATTGTAACATAGAGTGCTCGCCTTGCAGCATTTCAAAAAGTTTTCAGTAAATTGGTAAAAAGAAAAAATGAAAACTCTAGATACCGAAGAAGGTGGGGCCAGTTTCCTGACAGTTCTTCTCCGTCCCAGTTTAACTCTCCAACTTGATCCATTGAAAATCCTCAATTCTGAGAGGTAGATAATTGCAACAAATCTCCATAAAACACAGTGGCTTTAATAATGGCCATATCTGGCCGGGCACAGGGGCTCAGATCCATAATCCTAGCACTCTGGGAACGTGAGCTGAAGAGTTCGAGACCAGCCTGAGCAAGAGCCAGACCCTGTCGCTACTAAAAAGAGAAAAACTAGCCAGATTATGTGGCAGCGCCTGTAGTCCCAGCTACTCAGGAAGCTTAGGCAGGAGGATTGCTTAAACCCAGGAGTTTGAGATTAGTGTGAGCTACAGTGACACCTTGGCACTCTACCCAGGGTGACAGAATGAGACTGTCTCATATAAATAAATAAAATAACAGCCACGTTCATTTCCTCACATATTTATGACGCAGTCTGGGCTGAGCAAGGCAGCTTTGGTGCCAGATGGGGCAGCTTGAAGGCTGGCCACAAAGGCTCACTCACTCCTGCATCACCAGCACCTGCTCCGTGGGGCAGTGTACACTCCACAGTGCAAGGAAAACATCGAGGGGCAGAGAGGATGAGCATCCATGTTGGTAGCACCACTGGCCATAACCAGTACTGACGCACCCATTTCACTGATTAGGAAATCGAGGCACAATGTTGTAAGGGGATGCTTAGATTTATTCAGGGATGAGCAAGGACTCAGACTCTGGCTGGTTGGGTCTCAGACTCCTCCTTTTCCTTTCTTTCCTTGGTTTCTTGCATTGCTGAGTCTGTGTCTGTGTGGTTGGTCGGTTGGTTAGTTGTATCTCTTTATCATAAAGCTGCCTAGTAGCCCAACCAGCGTACAAACTGGTCATTCTGACACGTAATCCACGTGTGCACTCTAAGTCTAGACCTTCTCATTAATTTCATGACTGTGGGAGGTAATTTACCAAAAGCCTGGCAGCGCTGCTCTTCATCACGTCAACCTCTCATTCCTGAACCTTCTGCCCACAGAGGCGCACAGGCTGTGTCTTCCAGGGAAGGACACTCAGATTTGGGCTCCAGAGTCTCATTGCCTATCTTGATTCAACACCTGGCTCCTTCACCATAGAAAAAAGTACTTAACATCCATCCTTAGTTCTCTCATAGACAGAAAAGGGATGGCCACAATACCTACCTATAGGGTTGCCATCAGGATCGAAGGAGGAGTCTCGTGGTCAATCTAGCCTCTGGCACGTAGTGCCTTCCACACACTGGGCACAGTGCCCAAGACTGGGTGGACACAGGGGTCAGAGGTGACACAGTTGCATTTGCTCATTCAGTCAATATATTTTATAACACATTATGCTGAGAATCCCTGAGGTTTCCTAAATTAGCTCTGCAAACATCAGCATCTCATACTCCTTTTTCAAGGTTCAGTTTTTCCATCAGTGTGATAAGATAATAAGTTTTATGAGCTACAAAATGTTTCCAGCTTTCATACTTATGGCCTTATCTATAGAGTATCATAGTTTTTGTTAACTAACAATCTGTAGGATTAGTATCACAGAATCCTGACTTGAAGCCTAGGAATTCTTTCACTTTAAAGGGGAGTTGTACAAATCAGAGAGAAACATTGGCTTCACTCTTTGGGAAAAAATAACTGTTATTAACGTTTCGTCAGAGGCTGGCCTGCTGCTGTACGGCTTACACCAAATAAAGAAGTGGTGCTTTAACGGGGCACTGTGGTCATTTAATTTATTGTGACATTCATTTGTATTGTTTCTACCTGTGCTTTTCCTCCTCTACCCATGAATTAACAAGGCTCCTGAACTTCCTGGTCTCAAGAAGATTTTGTGTTTCGTCACCTGCCTGCAGAGTGGAGACATCTGTCCCTGCGTTTTTGGAAAACCTGGGCCGATGGGAATGACTGTGCTTGGGCCCTTGGAGGAAGTGTCAGCAAGAACAGTGGGGATGTGGGCTGAAAGGTGAGCTCCTAAGACTGGGGAGAGGTCAGTGGCCCAAATTTGAGAGGCCTCACTCACTCCCGGACATTCTGAGGGGAGAGGGCGGATCCTCATGGGCTGCCCAGTTAGTGCCTGGGAGGCTGTCCTCCAGCACTACAGCCCCCAGGCAGAGAAACATCTTCCTCAGTGTAGGATAACACCTGCCTTCAAGGTCCATTCAAGCTGAGGGCATGAGGACCTGAGCGCAGCAGCATGACAGTAGCCACCTGGCATTCTTGGAGCCCTGGATGCTGTCTAGATTCCCAGGAGACCTGATCAGAGAGAGAGGGAGCTTCTGAATAATGCAGGAGGTCTGTCCTACCAATCTGAGGGATGGGGTCACATCCAGGTTTGATGTGATTTAAAGGAAATACAGCAATGTAACCTCTCTTTCATCATGGTGTTTTGTTGTAAGAGTCACACATGGAATCTCCCACAGACTTCACCAAAATAAACACAGGGGCCCATTGAAAGGCCCTTTATTTTGAGGTTAACTGATGAGGTGCCATAATTCTAATCTCTGCAAATAATATTTCTTTAGTTTACTTTAGACCAGGGGTGTCCAACTTGCAGCCCACAAGCCCCATTTTGATTGCATAAGGCCTCTTTTTGGTTACCTAGGGTGTTGGAATTCACAGAAGCACGTATGGAATTGCCTTTTGACTTATCATCTCTCATTACTGTTTGGGTATTTATTCTGTGGCCCAACACAACTCCTATTCTTTCTTCTACTTGTGTAGCAGAAAATAAAAAAAAGATTGGACACCCTGCTTTTGGTCCTTTCTTCTAGCTGTGGACACCCTCTCCCTTTTCCCCTCGAGGCCCACCTCGGCTGGCCTCTCGGCAGACACTGGCCTCTACACGGCAGGCAAAGTACCTTCCATACGTGTCCACATTTCACCCTCATAACAACTCTACAAAGGAGATATTATTATTTTCACGCTGCAGAAACTAGGTGGGGAAACGGAGGCTAACTGCAATTAGATGCCTTCCCCAAAATGCCACATTAAGAGAGAAAATATTTACACCTTAGACTAGCTCCAGCCCCAAATTCACATTCTAAAAAACAAACAAACAAACAAAAAAAACTCTATTGCCTATCCCCTTTATTTGATAGGTTTTTTCTTCACATTGATTCCAACAGCCTTGAGTCAAAGAAAACTCTGCAGATCCAGCCATGTCAGACCTAGCTCAGGACAGGACAACTGTCCTCATCAGGGCCTCTTCATGTCACCTGTCCCCTAAACACTCTATTCTGCCCACAGACTTAGCAAGGAGACAGGGCTCTGCTGGGCAGTCACACCAGGTTTTGCATGTGCCGAGGACTCAAAGTGACCTTGACATTCAGACAGAAAATGCTATGGTTTGAGCTAGAATGGAGCCATTGCCATGTGGAGGGTAGAGTCAGACTGCAGTGGCAGGAGCTGGAATGAGGCAGAATGCACATCCCTGAGTCTGGGGGAGCTGTAGTGGGGACAGAGCACAGGGTTCAGGGGTGACAATGCAAATAACCTGGTGTGAAGAAGACAGAGAATAGTGGTGGGAGCTGTGAAGAGACAGAGGCAGGTACAGAAAGATGGAGGGGCATGCATCAGCTGGGGCTGCCATGGCAAAGCAGCACAGGCAAAAGCTTTAAATCACAGGCCTTTGTCTCCCAGTTCTGGAAGCTGGAAGTCTAAGGCAGGAGGGGTCAGCAGGTTCGGTTTGCTCTGAGCTCCCTCCTAATGCCACTGATCACCATAATCCTGCAGCCTCGAGGGTCTTCTCTCCGTGCGAGTCTATATCCAAACACCCTCTTCCAGTAAGGACACCGTCCTGTTGGATTAACACCCACCCTCATGACCTGACTTTAAGATAATCACACCTTTCAAGGCCCTATTCCCAAACACAGTCATTTTCTGAGGTACAGGGTGGGGGCTAACATATGGATTTGGGGCAGGGGGACACAGTTCAGCCCATGGGGATGGGCAGAGAGCTCACAGCCCCAGAGCCGCTGTGTGTGCTGGGGGGGTGAATGACCAATGGGCCCTTGGAGACAGACAACCACAGGTTCCAGACACAGGCTACAGATGAGTGAGAGAGAGCTGGGCTCCGTGACCTTGGAGCTCCTTAATGTTGGATTCAAATCCTGTGAATTACCCTCCTTGTGGGCTCCATCTGAGCCTCCCACAGACTATAGGATGAATCACTGGGGACACACAAAGCCAGAAGAAGTGTGGTCACCAACTTGATCTGCCCAGAGGTCCCTTTCAAGAGCTGGTAGCCATGTTAGGGCAGTGGATGAGCCCTGTGGTGATGAGCCAGACGTGCTCTTGGGGTACCTGTCTCCTGCTCCACACCCCATCTGGGCTCAAGATACCCACAGCACTTCAGCCCTGAAACACTGCTTCCCCTGGCTTTATCCCTGCTGGCTTCTCATTCCCGAGTCCCCCCACTCTGCACATCCTGATGTTACCAGAACTTCTGCCTCCCCAGATGTGGGCTCTGCCCAGCCTGGTATTTCTCTGTTCAGCCTGGAGAAAAGCCCACTGCACAGCCCTGCCTGGTGCCAGGCCCACTGCACGGCCCCGCCTGGTGCCAAGCCCACTGCACGGCCCCGCCTGGTGCCAAGCCCACTGCATGACCCCTCCTGGAGTAAAGCCCACTGCACGGCCCCTCCTGGAGTAAAGCCCACTGCACGGCCTGCCTGGAGAAAAGTCCACTGCACAGCCCTCCCTGGAGAAAAGTCCACTACATGGCCCCACCTGGAGAAAAGCCCACTGCACGGCTCTGCCCAGAGAAAAGCCCACTGCACGGCCCTGCCCGGAGAAAAGCCCACTGCACGG
>NW_003852534.1:4937248-4939954 GCF_000181295.1 Otolemur garnettii
AGATAACGCACATTTTTCTCAAGTTCTGCGCTTGTCCTGGTTACTGGCCATAGCAGAGAGCTCAATAAATAATTATTCCTCCTGTCGACACTCAGGCTTTCAAATGTCTTACTTTTGGATGTGAAGAGGACTTTAACTATCCTTAAGACATTAAATATAAAAAGTCAAGTGTCTGCGCAAGATAAAATTAAAAACAAGTGCTACTATCTCTGTTCATCTCACGTGATGCTCAGAGCCTGACAGGGCAGATGACCTGCAACTTAACCCAACAGTCTACAGTAGCTCCTTCTTACCTCCCCACCCCCTGCCCAAGGACAGCCATGCATGCAAGTCTGCTGAGCCAGTTACAACTTGGAGTACGTATAGAATTTATTTATAGAGCTTTCATCCTTGGCTTTTTGAGGACTTTAGAGTGAGTTCATTTGGCAGTAAGCCATGTCTTTGCTACATGCGACATCATTTATCCCAAACTATTTCTTCTACTTACCGTGCTACTGCATACAGTAGCCACATACGTACCTTTCCCTGCCTCGGTCTTATCTTCTGTAAAATGTGGTTCATTACACCTGCCTCCCTGGGCAGTAGCACCTACTCCCCACACTTGTTGTGAGGAGCAAGTGAATAATCATGTGAAAGAACTTGCCACTGCATCCAGCATGCTATGAACACAGAGTAAATCCTTGCTGGAAGCTTTCCTGCTATATCTGCGTTGAAGCACTCAGTAAGTGTTAGCAGTCATTCATTTGTGAGGGGAGTTAAGAGTTATTACTTTAAAAAGCATCTTTACATTCATTTCCCTTTATTAGCATCGATGTATAGTTTTTTATGGCCACTTAGCACAAAGAAACAACCTCTCGTGTCCCATTAAAAGGTGAAAATGAGCAGAAAACAACAAAAGGCATGTGGAGAAACACACATTGGACCAAGAGGTAGATTTCCTTACCAGCTAAAGGTCTGGATTGTACAAAAGTTTGCACGAGATATTTAACATAATACCAGAAGAAAGGAAAAGAATCCCTGTGTGTTTTTATTTCATCTAACAAATTAGAAAACAAATGGAACTTCCCTATTGTCTCTGTACTGATTGAAAAAAGTGAATGTAGAAAAAGGATGAATGAATTTACATTTTGGAATGTAAGCTTTAAAAACAAACTACTCCGCTGCATAATCACAAGTATCTAGAGATTTCAGATTTAAAGGGTGGGCATCTGCTCGCAGGTGCAATTCATGGTCATGCTTTGGCAGAAGGGCACAGATGGAGATGAGTGCTCAGGCCACTCCCGAACATAGTCAACCCTGAGAATTCCTGTGCTCAGGCCACTCCTGAACATAGTCAACCCTGAGAATTCCTGTGCTCAGGCCACTCCCGAACATAGTCAACCCTGAGAATTCCTGTGCTCAGGCCACTCCTGAACATAGTCAACCCTGAGAATCCCTGGCCAAAGTGAGAGAGCTGTCCCTCCTGGTCCCTCAGTGCACAGCCCGATGTCTGGCATGTGGCATGTGCTCACTTAATAAATTTTAATTACTGTTATCTTACTATAGTTAATGAAGTAGCGTGTTATTAGTAAGTATTCTATGCTTTTTTTTATTACTTAACTCTTACAATATTCACGTAAAGTTATGCAATTTTATCCCTTTCAAAAACCAAAACCAAGGCTCAGAGAGAGCATGAAATTTAACCAAACCCATGTAGAGTCTAAGCTCTAGAATTAAAGGTAAAATCTCTGTCGGTGAGGCCAGCATGAGCTTCTCCAAGCTTCTGCCCTCCTTTAAATGGAGCCCAAAAGAGCTGATGCTACCTCAGGTGAACAAGGCGTAGGTGAGCGGGCCCAGCACTCTCACCCACCGACTGGGTGCCCTGGGAAAGATTCACACCCCTTGTGCCTTATTGGACTAATTTTAGAATTAAATCATAACAATAATAATTTTTTAAAAACTGTGTGTAATTGCATTTGGTCATTTACCACCTAAAGAGTTCCCTCCCTCCCAATCCCCAGGTTGAATACAGAAAAGGTGGAGGTCAGAGCCACAGGCCTGGGAGGGGAGCTAGTTGTCGGCCTTTTACTCCACAAAAACATGGTCTCTCCTGCTTCCCCCACGGTAAAGGGATGACACTACCTACTCACTGGCCATGTAAGATAGTTCAAAATGGCGCAAGATCCATATATGTTGCAGATTCCTGATAAATGAAGTAGCTACCACTATACTATTAACCACTTTCTTTTTTTTAAGTCAAGTAATATTCTCACCCCAGTTATACTAGTTACATCTTGGGAGACCGTGAGTTGGTGGATACCATGTCCCTGGAAGAGAGGGCTGCTGGCATTATCCCCTGCTACCTTCGCAATACCCCTGTGCAGATCAGAGACTAACGGAGGACCTGAGCCCTGTACCTTCTCCTTCCTCAGTTGTAGGAAATGAGGTCAGAGGTTTAGATCACTCCCCCAGCGTCACATGGTGAGGTCAAATCAGTGTCATGACTTAACTCAGATCAATTGGGCTCTCTCTTCAGCAGTCTCTCCTCTCTGCCCTTTCTTACTTGCATACTTCCTGATCTCTCTCACCTACCTACTTCCTGCCCTATCTCACCTGCCTACTTCCTGCCCTATCTCACCTGCCTACTTCCTGCTCTATCTCACTTGCCTACTTCCTGACCTCTCCCACCTGCCTACTTCCTGCCCTATCTCACCTGCCTACTTCCTG
>NW_003852534.1:4942413-4994443 GCF_000181295.1 Otolemur garnettii
CCCACCTGCCTACTTCCTGACTTACCTCACCTGCCTACTTCCTGACCTCCCCCACCTGCCTACTTTCTGCTATATCTTACCTGCCTACTTCCTACCCTCCCTCACCTGCCTACTTCCTAACTTACCTCACCTGCCTACTTCCTGACCTCCCCCACCTGCCTACTTCCTGCTATATCTCACCTGCCTACTTCCTACCCTCCCTCACCTGACTATTTCCTGTTCTATCTCACCTGCCTACTTCCTGACTTACCTCACCTGCCTACTTCCTGCTCTATCTCATCTGTCTACTTCCTGCCCTCCCTCACCTGACTACTTCCTGTTCTATGTCACCTGCCTACTTCCTGACCTCCCTCACCTGTCTACTTCCTGCCCTATCTCACGTCCTACTTCCTAACCTCCTTCACCTGCCTAGTTCTTGACCTTGGATTTAGTCACCCGGGGTCTGCTTGCTGGTCACCACTATTTCAATCCCAAACCTTCCACTGAATCTTAGCAAATAGAGATGTACACAGTGATGCCACACAGGCTCCGAGCCTGTCCTTCCAGCACCTCCTCACCACTGGCTCTATACCTCTCCTGTATTCACGTGGTTAACAGCATCTGCATGTCAGGAGTTTTCAGACACCAAGCCTGTCCTCAAGACATTCAATCTAGGGTGTGTGAGAGGCTCATATGTGGCTGTTTCAGACATGTAGACATGTATATGAAAATGTACACAAACACATCCAACTCACACAGGTACACACATCCATATGTGTTTGCATATACACAGACTCATGTGACCTCACATATATGCATGCACGTCTGCACACATGTGTACCTGCACTCATACAGCATACATGCACACACACAAACGCATGTGCACACACATGCAGACCTGTCTACACAAACATGTTTGCACATATACACACATGCAGGTGTGTATACACAAATACATGTATGCACATGTACACACGCATACCTGCATACACACCAACACATGCGTGCATACGTGCATTCATGCAAAAACATACGCATACACATTCATTCCTGGCACACACAAAAACACATTCATGCATGCATACACAAACACATGTGTGCACACATTCGTGCATGCATGCACAAACACATGTGTGCACACATTCATGCATGCATACACAAATGCATATGTGCACATATTCATACATACACACACGTGTGTGCACCTACATGCATGCATGTCTATACAAACCCTTGGGCACTTGCTTACACACAATTTCCTGTGTGCACACATAGGCACACGCCTGCCCTGCACACAAGCTCATGTGTGCACACACACAGGCCCACACATGGCTTCCACACTGTGCCATCCATTCTGCATCATCCCTCAGAGTGACTGATTTGATAAAACAAAGAAGTCCATGGGGGCTGTCTCTCGTCTGCAGACTACCTGCAAGATACAATTTCTCGGAGATTTTCAAACTGTCTGGCATCTGCAGACTTCAAAACCACTTATAGATATTATAAAACCAGCTCTGATTGTATCATGATGATTGCTGACATTTAGTGTCTGTCAGCTGGAAAAAAAGAAAGGAAGGAAGGAAGGAAAAAGGCTTCGCCCCCCTGCTGGGGTTTCTGCAGCCCGGGAGGCTGGGCGCCGGGCCTGGGCTGGCTGCTGCAATGCTCCAGTGAGTCCTTTCTGAGGCCAGCTCTCCCCGGGCCACAGCCTTCTCATTTCCCTCTTGACCACACTGGTTCCTGCGTCCTTTCACCTGACCCTTTGACTGACAAACTGGAACAGTACCTGGGAACAAAAGGCAGTTATATAAAATCTAAGGCAGCATATTAATATTTCATTAGCAATGCTTCTCTCTCGGCAGCTGACTGACAGCTCCGTCAGGATAGTGGCAAAGCTGCTTTTAATTATTTTTTTTTCCAACCTGCATCGCTACTCCTGCCTCTTCCCACTGCAAATCAGTCAGAATGTTTTCCTTCATTATTACCATAAGCGCTCAGCAGTCTCTAATTACTCGAAAGAATTTCTTATCTTTTATTTCTAAAGCTGAGATTTTAAAGAGAAGGAGAGAGAGGGAGAGAGCCATAATTAACCGTGCAGCTGTTGGTAGTCTGCCTGAGTCTAGGACTGCGGCGGTCCCCCCCTCCTGTCTGTGCCGAGACGGGGTGCAATAATGATGGGACTTTCTTCAAAGCAGGGAGAGCAGTGCTTCCACCACACTCCCTCTGGGAATGCTCTTCAGAATCCATTTTAAATACCAAGATGATTAAAGAGCTGGCTGAGGAAGGCATGGCACTCAGAGCCCAAGCACATGGGTCTCCCCATCGCCCACTGGCAGCCTGGAGACATAGTGAGGCAGCCTTCAGCCTGGCGAGATCAGGAAACACCTCATGTCTCTCTCTGCTAACACATTGCAAGACTGGGTGACTTCCCTGGGAAACAGGTCTCCTCTCCTCATGCAAATGCCAAGCACAGAGGAAGAGAGGGACCATTTCAGATGAATGATGAAAATATGTAATCCAGCCACCCTGCAGGCATCTAGCCTCTTCATTAGTTACAAAAAGCTTCTTTGGGGTGGGGGGATTACATTAGCTTCCCAGTATTATGACTTACAAGGAAAGCAAAATGCAAATTGAGGGTTTTCATGATAATCGGTCTTTCCTATCTTCCCCCTGAACTGAATCTGCCTCTGGCTGTCTCTTCCAGTTTTATTGTGTTGACGAGTCTCAAACTGATTATTCTCAGGAAATAAGGAAATAAATAGAAATGAAGACAGGGTACAGCAGATATCCAAGGGAAATATCACTTACAACCAGAGTCTGGAGGACGTGGAGTGCTGTGTTCTCTTTGGGCGACACACCCCCAGCTGGGCAGCGGGGCTGTGTGTACACTAGAGACAAGAAAGCTCTGAGTTGGGCAGGGGCTGGCTCTGCACCAGCTGTGCGGTGATGGAGTGTGGTGCGGGCGGGCAGAGGCAGGGTGGAGTAGTGTGGTGTGGGATGGGGCAGGGCCGGGCAGGTTGGGGTGAGGTGGGCAGGGCAGCTCACATCCTGTCAAGCTAAATCCACACCTGCCCCTGGTGCTGGGCAGCCACCTGGACTAAGTCAGGATTCCTCAGCCTCTGTGGTTCCCATGGGCGCTGCCCTGGGACCAACAGTTTGGGCCCCCCCCCAGGCCAAGCTGAAGAGTGCCAAGGGTGCAAAATACAGTTGAAAAACCTGAGCGGCCACCTTGCTCTTGCCAGGAACAGGAACACTTCCAGGGACACAGAAGTCACAAGGGTTCTAACCCTGGGTGTTTCGGGAAACCTGAGGTGCAGGCACTGCCACGCAGTGTACAGGTCTAGCACCGATCAAGTGCATGGCCACCCCTGACCTCATCCATCAAATGAACGTGATGGCCTCAGGGCCTCACACTCCTTACTTGGAGAATTGACGCAAATGCTCTGGGACCGGAGAAAGGAGCAGCACCAACACACATGTGCGTGTGTGTGTGTGGGTATCTGCATGTGTGTATGTGTGTGCATGTGGATGTGTGCTTATAGGTGTGTGCATGTGTATATGTGTGTTCATGTGGGTGTGTGCACATATGTCTGTCTGTGCATTTGTGGCATTTGTGCATGTGTGCATGTGTGTGTTCATGTGTGTGCATGTGTCCGTATGTGTGTGCATGTGTCCGTGTGTGTATATGGGCATGTGTCTGTGTGTTTGTGCATGTGTGTGCATGTGTGCATGTGTGTGTATATGGGCATGTGTGTACATGTGGTGTATGTATGTGTCCTTGTGTGTATGTGTGTGCGTGTGTGTATGTGTGCATGTGTCCATGTGTGTATGTGTGTACATGTGTGTAGGTGTCCAAGTGCATACACATGCATTTTATGGAAGCTATATACACTTGCATAAATGCAACACTAGTTTTGAACTTGCACCCAGGCTAAGGCAAGCTTGCTGTTAATAATGCTTGAAACTCTCAGCCTTGTGAGGTAAAGGGGAACATGCAATTACCAGTAACCATACCCTGTTACACTGAATTCTTATTTAGTGTGCCTTTCCTGGGATATCATTCCACTAAAATTATGTCTTGATTTGACATATGAGCTGGAAATATACTTTTCTCATTCCTTACTGTAGTAAGCAGTGTACCTGCAGAATTTCCATAAGCACACAAGTCCATAACGATTGTAAATAAATAAATGAATAGAAGAAGGTGTGGTCTGCTGGGAAGGCTTGTTCTCTCTACTCTCCCTCTATGATTTAAAGCAGGACACGCTGAACCAAGCATTAACAGGGCTGATGAGTCAGCAGCGACCAGTGGAAGGGCACTGGTTTCTCCATCTGTAAAAGGAGATTGATAATCTCTTGCCACTATTACTGCTAGAAGGATGTGTGAGGATGAAATGGATAGTATATGCTGAGAGCTTTGCCCTATTTCAAGAGGAAAAGCAATGGTGTCTCCTGGGCCAGCAGTTACTAGTTAATATTAGATACATAATAGTGACAATAGTAAATTTCACTTGCACAGCAGCACATGTTTCCAGATCAACTACACATCTTACATGTCCACATGTTAACATGAACAGCTCCATTTTACAGAGAAGAAGGATATTAAGGTGGAAAAGGGTTGGGCCATTTCTAAGGTTACAGAGCTAGGAAATGACAGTCCCTACCTGGGGTCTGGGAGTTCTACTCCGCTCTGCCCCATGCAATGCCATCTCCTTGCTCAGGCCTTGACTCAGCCAACTGAGGATGAAATATTTTCTTATCCTCCAGGAACACTGAAGATTGATCGTGAGCCAGGAGACCAGACTCTATTCCAGGAATTCCTTATGAAAACCTTCTCATATCCATAGGTTCTTCATCTATAAAAATCCAATGCCATTTAGAATTTTCTGAGGTTCTTCTAGTTCCAAAACTAAATCCATGGCTTTAGACAAAATGTTGATTATCAAAAAAAAAATATGAATGAGAAACCTTCTATTTGATCTAATACATATTAAATTTTTATAATGTTATTTTTTATTGATAATGTCATTACAGTGATTATTATATTTAAAAATATTGTATATTTAATGGGAGATTTATTTCTGAGTAAACTTATTCCTACAACCACATAATAGAACAATATAAAACCATGAGCAAGTGTTAGTGCATTCCAATCAAAGTAAAAGGAACAAACAAATTTTGTGTAAAATAGACATCAAAAAACATAACTATCTGGAAATATCTTCCTTCTTTTCCTGAAATGTGCTTTTTTCCTACCAGCTATTTGCTAAACAACTTCAAAAACTTCTATCAAAATGTAAATCCATTATGTGAGAAAACTATACTCTTACTATATTTTTCTTTTCTTTCTTTCTTTCTTTCTTTCTTTTTGAGACAGATTCTCACTGTGTTGCCCTCAGTAGAATCCCATGGCGTCCCAGCTTACAGCAACCTCAAACTCTAGGGCTTAAGAGATTCTTTTTCCTTAGCATCCTAAGTAGCTGGGACTACAGTCTTATTATGTTTGTCTATCACCAATTTATTATATTCTCTGATCATTCACAGCTTTCTGGATAAATTGGTCAAAGGGCAAGCAATTATTAAAAGAGAAGTTAGAAGGAGAAGGAAGCATTCTGACAGTAGAACACGGTGGACTAGGAGGAGACATGGCTGCCGGGTGGCCTGAGAGCCTGGGAACATTTCTGTGAAGAGAGAAATGAGCTGAGCCTGAGTTCCAAGGTGGTGTCACACATTGTTATCCCTGAGAATCATGGACAAGAATTTTATTTCAGGCAAACTTAGATGTTTGTGACAGTTATCTGATTCCTCAGAGGGAAAGGTTAAATTGAAATTCAGCTCAGTTCAATATAGGATATGCTGGGCAATGGTCTCAGGTAGGTGAGATGACAAGGGCTACAGTAGAAACAAAAATACCAAGACACAAAAGCTCCCTTATCTCTTGTTTTCAATCCAGTGAGGAGACTAAAATATGTGTCACTATTACACTGAGCATAGTATGATAAGCTTTTTATTCTTTATCTGCTTGTTTATACTCACAAGCTCCTGGAAAGGAAGGATCATGTCTATTTCTGAAGGCCATACAAGCTGACTTTGATATCCTAGATGATAAAAATCAGTCCATCACTGATGGTTATCTTAATGCTAGCGGTGCTAAGTGATGGGAGTTTAGAGTTGGTTGAGAGCAATTAATTAGGTGAGATGGACACAGAAAATTTTCTGGGGCCAATGGCCATTGAGCTGGACTTTAAATACTGTATGAGATCCCAGTAGGCAAAGCTATACTTGTATAAAAGCTTGATGGTTTCCTGATAGTTTTTATGAATCATTAAACTTTTGCATTGCCTCTTCTCTCTCCTAAGAAACAATTTTCAAAATTTAAATATGCTTAATCTAGAAGAAACACTGCTCATGTTCTTCAGTAATCCAAGCTGCAAAGAATTCCTACCTGGAGCTCAGGACTGCAACCCACTTTCCATCTTCATATGTGCACATCTTCAGTGGTGATCACCCAGGCAAATGGAAAGTTACTGGTGGTCAGTGGATTTGCTAGCTCTGGTTCAGCTGGGCTTTGGGGTCAGGGAGGAAAGATGTCTACAACTTGTGAGGCATAGCACCCGGAGTAGGGATCCAGTTTCCCGTATTCAGTCTCAACAGGAATTAACTGAAACAAATATAATAACAACATGTTTCTTCTGGTATAAAGCCTTTTCAACACCAAGTCTCCCACTGCTTGAATATTCTCCAGCTTTGAAAGACAGAGAAATAAACAGAGAATGGTTTGAGGAATAAAATGCAAAGCAAGCCAAGTGTTCATTGAGCTATGACACTTTGTAGCTAAAAATGATCCTATAGGTCAGTGTTTTTCAACATATGAATTAGAGATTTATACCACAGTTGCTCAATTTTTGTTTTTATTCTCTCAATGATTTCTCTAGCTCACTTTAGAGATTCAACAGATCTGTGGTGGGTCTCAGAAATCTGCATTTTTAACTAGCAGTGATTTTTTTTTTGTTTCACTGATTCACCTCCTTCCTAGTAGAATGCTGAAATGCTCTGCTCAGTGGGGAAGTCCATTCACAGTGAGGGAAATGGGCCTTAGAAAAGCTCGCCGCATGGGGCTGTATTGCACTGAGAGGTTTCTCAAAGAGTCATCGACGTTCACCCTGCCGATGAGTGGCTCTAATGGGAGCCCTCCCTCAATTTTCATGCCTCATCAGCATACAGGATGGGAGTGTGGAGGGTGGGTGGAAGCATAAACTAGAATCTACTTCTCGTTGCACAGGCAAAAGTGGAGCCACGGGAAGGGGCTGAGTGTGGTGTTCAGCACACCTGAGGCTCAGGGGAAGCAGCTGCTTCTGCATACCGGGAGGTCACCTTGATGTCTTTATCAAGATATGGATGCTAATACGTAGGCAGACAGTTAAGAAATTAAGGAACAATTTTTTCTATCTTTACAATAAAGAAGTCCATCCGGAGCCAGACTGAAAATATTTTTGGCTTTGCATCCACGAGGCCTGTGTCTCAACAATTCAATGGTACCCCAAGAGCAGTCATGCATGGATAATACATACATGAGCAGTCCACTAACGAGGGTGGTTTATCCCAATACAATCTGTTTTTTTTTTTTTTTATTTACAAAATCAGGCAGTCGGCTGACTTCATTCATAGAAGTTTGCATTAAATATCCTAATTTGTAACATTAATATCTAAGCATATATGCAGTATTGTTTCTTTGTTTAGCAAAATAATTGAGTTTCCATGTTCTTACATACAAGATCTGACAGTTAGGTTCATGAATTCATTGTATAAAAAGTGCTACATGTTTCATTACTGAATATCACTACGGTCACCTTCAAAGAACTTCCCCTGGGAAGCTATGAATCCATACCAGCACCTAGCCCACCCTTCAAAGAAACTTTGAAACTCTTTTTATGGAATGACCTTCAGAGCTGGAGACATATTATCCTTAATGCCCTGAGTGTTATCAAGATGTCTTTCTTTCAGTATTTCCTTTATCTCTGGGTAGAGAAAATTGTCATTGGTAGCCAGATCAGGTAAATAGGGAGGGTATTCCTCCACAGTTATTTGTTTTCTAGCTAAAACTCCCTCATAGACAGTACTGTGTGAGCTGGTGCACTGTCATGATGCAGAAGCCATGAGTTGTTGGTGAAAAATTCAAGTCGTTTTCTTCTAACTTTTCCACTCAGTCTTTTCAGCACCTCTAAATAGTAAACTTGGCAACTGTCCTGTTGGTTCATATTCATAATGAACAATCCCTTGGATAACAAAAAAATGTTAGCAACACTGTTTTGACTCTTGATTTGGACTGATGGACGTTTTTGGTTGTGGTGAATTGCCTGACTTCCATTGTCTACCTTGACACTTTGTTTCAGGATCATATTGGTACACTCATGTTTCATCGCTAGTGATAACAGGGCCTAAAACATCATCTCCTCTCTCCAAAAGGCCTTGGTAAATGTCACCTGTCCTTTGCTTTTCTTCATCAGGGAGCTCTTTCAGCACCATTTTTGCACATACTTTTCTTATGCCAAAATTTTCTCTCACCGTTTTTCTATTTCTCTATCCATGTTTACTTGATCTACTATGCTCCTTGCAGTTAGCTGATGATTTTGATGCACACATCAATGAATTTTTGCAATGCTTTCATGAATTCTACTCATTATTGGCTGACCTGACCTCTCTTCATTGGTAATGCTGTCTCTCCCCTCAGAAAAATGTTTAATCTGTTTGTACAATGCATTTTTCTTTATGGCATTCTCCCTATAAACTTGGGCTAACATGTCCTTGATATTGCTTCCACTCTTTAAAGTTTAATAAGAAATTTAGTGTTTGTGTAGTGCTCTAATTCAAACTCCAACATTCTCATGAAGGTACACAAACACACACAAAACAATGAACACCACTCGGCAAAGTCCTGCCAAATGTTGACAGAAACACACCTATGAGACGTTACTATTCCAAGGTTATGCAACCTTATCAAGTTACTCTTAAGTAAGCACATGGTGGCAAGTCTGTGAACTTAATTGTCAGACCTCATATGCTTCCTCCACCCCAAGACTTGGGAGACCTGCACACCTTAGAGCAATCCCAGCTGCCTTCTCAGCCTAAACCACCCTCCTAGAAACCTCTTAGTCTTTCTTCATGTTCAAATACTTGCATAGCTGAAAAAGTGAGTTATAAAACACTGCACAGTTCCTGATTTTTTTGGTTGTTTTTAAAAATACTTAGACACCCAAGAAAAAGTCTGCAAGTAGATGTAACAAAACTGGGTGAAAATTTTCATGCAACTTTTCTTTAAGTTATATCATACACATTTTCTAATGTGTGTGCTTGTTATGTGGTACAATTTCAAGGCTCAACCTTGGTTTCTGAATCACGTGAGAACCCATCCTTTTCTTGTTTTCACACATTCTCAATTTTGATTTTTCGCACTTTCTCTAAGCTCCTTATGATACTATGAGCTCATCTTCCCTGAACAACCACTGTTATTCCCTGCTGGGCTGTCCATGCCTTTCTTGCCAGCTGAACCACATACTCCTTGGAAGGTAGGTGCTTATTAGTGTTCTGTGCCAAAACCCCAGCAATGAGCACAGAGCCTGGCATGGTTCTTAGTGCATGGTGAGTGGGTGGGAGAATGCACGTGGGCAGAAAAGCCTAGAAAGAAGCAGACTCATTCTGGGCAAGAGGTCCTCTACTCCTCACTCCCTGGAGGGGTGGGCCCAGGGTAGCGACCTTGAGCCTCCCTCAGCCTGCTTCCTGCAAGACAGGGAGTCATCACCATCACTGTGTCCACCTGGCACGCTCAGCATGAAGGCTGTCTAAGAACATTTAAGTCATAGTGGAGTATGGATAGATCTTATGAATATTCATGAACCAAGGGTCTTAGCAGCCAAGCTAAGCACAGAATTACAGCAATTATCTGAATGATTTGCACACACACAAAGCCAGCCCTAAGCAAAATTGTTGAGGAGGCTGGAAGTCAGCTGTCCCTCTGTCTGGCACCGCCCTGCCTCTTTTCAGACGCCCTGCGGGAGCTCACACTCTCTGCCGGCTGCAGGAGTCTCCCTGCCAACTGCCCCCATTCAGCCTCCTTGCACACCCCAGTGGCAGCTCTCACGTGACTACTGTGTCTTCCCCCTCCCAACTCAACTGTCTCCATTCCCACAGAGCTTAACTAGTTAACTAGCTACCTGGCCAACAGACCTTACAAACTGATTCATGGCAAGGTACTGTATTTCTATTTCAGCATCCACTGTATTTAGTCTTATTTAAAAGCCTTTTGTTGTAAGAATCCTTGACTCACTTTCAGGAACAGGAGACTATAAATAGGTTTAGTAAATAATTCAATAGATGTTAGAGGGTGGTACGGGTTTGAAGATGTGCGTTAGCATCACAGAACCATAGAGCAGGAAAGATTTTGGCCGGCCATTTAGTGTGAGCTCCCCACATGTGGTTTTACATGAAGTTAATAGACCATTGAGTTACCAACTACTCTGTGATTAGAAAAAAATAGCATACAAAGGATCAAAAATTACTCACAGAAAGATTATCAGAATCTGTATTTATACTGGGAATCTATAAAGGATGGATGCAGTGTTCATCACTCCCAAATTTTGTGTACCGAAACTTTTGGACAGAAAGTATCACCATCTTTAAGATCTTCTGTTCTTTAGAACTCTCTTTGGATAATGCTAATTTCATACAAGTCTTTATTAATCAAGTGCTGAAACACACCAGAAAAGGGGAATATTGCCCCAGGTGACACACCTGGCGAGAGTGTAGACCTGGGCCCAGGTGTCCTGGGTGGCCCCCCATAGATAGACTGCTCATTACTCCTTGAAGCTACCTTTACTTTTAATTTGTTTTCTTTTAAACAAGAGATTTTAAAGCTTCAAAGTATACATTTTTGACAGAGACTTCTAACTGTACCCGAAAATCCATTCTGCTTACTTACATGGCAAGATAATTCATGTCTAATTACATGATCACCATAAGCCATCCCACTGTCGGGTGGTTGAATCCCTGAGCTATGACCGATGAGGTGAGGATGAAAGTAGCATGTGTGACTTTTGCTTCTTAAAGAGAAAGAGCCTATCCTCCTCTTGTCTTGTCCTTTGGGAAGGAGGATCCAGTGGCAAGGACTGAATGAAAGCAAGGTCTTTCCTGCCCTAAGGTTCCATGATGCTAAGGGCAGAATTAACAGAGGAGGAAAAGGATAGGCTCCACAGCCCTGCCTGTTGGCTGACTCTGGCTGACTTTGGCAACAGCGTAGTATATAAGAGAAAGATAAATTCATGTTAAATCTAACTGATCTCCATGTGGAGATAAAACATCATGGAGAAAAACATGGAAGGTTTTCTCATGAAATCTGTTGTTTCAGATGGTCCAACATCATCATTATTTTGTTATGAGGAACTAGGTATGCAGGATTTAGAGACAAATAAAGCAGCCTGCAGGCTCAGGGGCTGCATATCTATGTGCAGCAAGGGTTTTGACTATGATTGCTTATACATGGAAATTACCAGAAGGAAGCTTCTGGAAGACCATAATTATCAATTAAATGGCGCCCTTCTACTCCTAAAATTCACATGTTGAAATTAATCCCCATATCTCAGAACGTGACCTTATTCAGAAACAGGCTTATTGCAGACATAATCACTTACTATGAGGCCTGCTGGGACAGAGTGGGCCCCCAGTCCATTATGGCTGGTGTCCTTACAGAGGACAGACACACACAGGGGGGACGTCCTGAGCCCAGAGAGGCAGAGAGCAGACCCTTCCTTGATGCCTTTGGGGGAGTATGGCCCAGTGACACCTTGCCTTTAGAATTGTGTCCTCTAGAAATGAAAGATAATACCTTTCTGGGGTTTTTTGGTTTTTTCTTTTGTTTTGTTTTGTTTTGTTTTGCAGTTTTTGGCAGGGGCTCGGTTTAAACCTGCCACCTCCAGCATATGGGGCTGGCGCCCTATTCCTCTGAGCCACAGGCCCCACCCTATCTTTCTGTTGTTTTAAGCAAACAAGTTTGTGGCACTTTGTTACAGCATCTTGCACACCTACTAAGCTATTAAGGAGACATTATTTCGAAAACATCACAGGTCTATCTTTCAGAAGCCCGTGAGTATTGGTCATCTCTGAGCTACCAGTCACCAGGCTGCAGGGAAGGCATGCCGCCCTTCAGCAGAGCACCCTCTGATGGGGAGGAGAATGGGAAGTGAGGACGTGCCTGAAGGCAAAGCCAGGGCCACAGATCACAAAACACACATTAGCTCTTTCCATAAAGTCCCTGCTTCTGTCCAGTGAATTCACCAAAGAGCCTCTCCTTCGCTGCCTGGTCAGGGAATGTTTGACAAGAGTAGCCCAGCACAATGTTGTTATTGCTATGAAAAGTGACTTTTGTGTGTGTTTCTAAAACTTTTCTCTTGTAAACAGTACTTTCTATCGAGGCTGTCCCTTCCCTGGAGTGTGAACACACTGTGTGTAAAGAGCAAATACTCATCATTTAGTTTGCACCTGCTGTCTTCTGAGAAGCCACATCCAAACCTAAGGCTGAGGGTTTCCCAGCACTCGTTGGTCTTAGAATCAGGTGTAGAAGAACAAGCTGGGTAACCGAGTGTTCTGTGAGGGAGAGAATGAGTGTGTCCTAGGTTGAAGGAGGGTACACATAGATATCTGGGTGGCTAACAGGATAAACTGTCTCCCAAAATCCATCCAGCTAATAAGAGTCTATTGAAGAGCCAGATGTGGCTTTGTGGCTTAATTCTGGATAATGGCACCTATGCAGAAGAAATATATGCAATTTCCACTTCCTCCCTTTCCTCTGGCTTTTCCCACCCCTTTCACTGCTTTATGGATGTCCTGGAAAATGCAGGGCAGGTGTCTCAGACCGGGACATGGAGGGCAAGGGCAAGTGTTGAGTTGACAGATCAACACACACAAAGCAAAAGGGAGCTGAGATGAGAAGGTGCCTTCCCAAAGCAGCACTCCAGACGGGAGAAGAGAGTTGAACAACTTCTCCAAGGACAAACAGAAGGGTAAGCAGCTGAGGCTTGGTCCCAGCTCTTTCTCTCAGTCTTTCTCTTTCCACCATATGAAGCAGCCATGTCAATACAAAAATAAAGAGGGCTGAGCTGCAGTTTCTGTGAACTCAAACAAAGCCTGGCCTACAGGGGAATATAGCCGAGACAGAATTGCTAGTTCTGCCCGAATATAAGTGGCAGCAACATCAATCTGGAGTTGGGCTGGAACTGAGTGAACTGCCCCAGCTTCCATTAAGCACCTGAGATTGTCAGACTTCAGCTCCCCCTGCTGGCTGGTGGCAGAGTGCAGCAGTCTGGTGGAGGAGACATAGATCTCACTCAGGCAAGGTCAAACCCCTGGAGCATCTGCTCATTGGACGGAACTGGGTCATAGCATTGTGAGGTTACCATTGGCTGGGTGTGACAGAGGTGCAAGGTGGGGAAGGAGATATCAACCTTCCCAGACTAATTCATTTGCTGGGTGGGCCATCTGACTCCACAAAGCATGGAAGCAAGTCATACTCTAGGTGCCAGCAGACTCCTGCTTTTTAATTGCTAGAGACCTTTTGAACTCTCCCACTTGAAACTGGGTGCTGACTGGGACAATTGATTTGGAACTCTTGACCAGGGCCAATCACCCGAGGACTATCCAAAGTGATACCCTGGGGGTGTGGTTGTGGGAAGGTTTGATTTTCCTTTTCCAGTTGTTGCCCATGGGTGGCGGGGGGACTTAGTTGCTGGTATTTCTCCACAGCTGAGACTTCAACCCAGAGTTACTGATTTACTAGGAGTGGACAGAAACCAGCTGAAAACAAGGTAGAGCCGCTTAGCCCCACCACACCAAGCAGGTCCCCAGTGTCTCAGGCTATAGCACTGAATCAGTCCTTTGCTAAGCTCTAGGGGAAAGGACTGGTTACACACACCAGTCCCAGCTCTTGGGCAAAGAGCTGGTTAATCCCTACTCCAGGAGCCCCCAACCCAACTTCACTTTATCTGCTCATCTAGCCAATGGTGTAACATAATCATGGGGCAGAATCAGCAGAAAAACTCTGGCAACATGAATAATCAGAGTAGATCAACTCCCCTAAGGAATGACATGGCAGATACAACAGAATATCCTATTCATAAACAAATGGCTGACATGTCAGAAATTGAATTCAGAACTTGGATTTCAAATAAGATTAATAGAATGGAGGTAAAGTTGGAATTAGAAATTCAAGGAGCATTTCTGAAGTTGTCTCAAGAATTTAATGCATTCTTCAATTCTTCAGTTCTTCCCAGGCATGCCAAGAGATTCTGAAATTCAGATAGCAAAAATTTTCAAAACCCCAGCATTACTCAATCTGAATAAGACATCTCCCAGACACATTATGATTAACTTCGTCAAAGTTAATATGAAGGAGAAAAGTCTGCAAGCAGCCAGATATAAGAAAACCATAACCTACAAGGGGAAGAATATTAGAATGAATGCAAATCTCTCTGCTGAAATCTTTCAAGCTAGAAGAGGGTGGTCATCAACTTTTAGTTGCCTAAAACAAAGTAACTTTTAACCCAGGATCCTGTATCCAGCTGAACTGAGTTTCATTTATGATGGAGAAATTAAATACTTTAATTAATACACATGTCGAAGAAATTTGCCATAACTAAATTAGCTCTCCAGGAAATTCTGAGACCTATCCTCCGTAATGACCAGCATAATCCTCTACCAACAAAGTAAACTCACTCAGAAATTTTTGATCAAATTCTAACCTCCATAGTGGCAAAAGGATTAAAAATGTCCACTGGACTTCTGAAAAACTCAATACCCAAAATTCTACCAGGCTTATCAATATTCTCAATTAATGTGAATGGTTTGAATTGTCCTCTAAAGAGGCACAGATTGGCTGAATGGATACAAAACTCAAGCCAGATATCTGCTGCATACAAGAATCTGCTGCTTAAAAGATAAATATAGACTCAGGGTGAGGGTATGGTCATCTATATTTCAGGCAAATGGAAATCAGAAAAAAGCGTAATTTTATTCACAGATACAATAGGCTTTACAGCAACAAAAGTAAGGAAAAATAAGGATGGTCATGTCATATTTGTTAAGGGTAACACTCAACATGAGATTTCAATTATTAACATTTATGCACCCAACCAGAATGTGCCTCAATTTATAAGAGATACTCTAACAGACATGAAGCAACTTGATTTCCTCCAGCACCATAATAGTTGGAGATTTTAACACTGCTCTGGCAGTGTTGGATAGATCCTCCAATAAGAAACTCAGCAAAGAAATTTTAGATTTAAAATTAACCATTCAACAATGGGATTTAACAGACATCTACAGAACATTTCATCCTAAACAAAACTGAGTACACATTCTTCTCATCAGCTCATGGAACATCCTCCAAAATTGATCACATTTTAGGGCACAAGTCTAACCTCAGGAAATTTAAAAGAATAGAAATTATTCCTTGTATCTTCTTGGACCATCATGGAATAAAAGTTGAACTCAGTAATAACAACAATCTGCATATTCATACAAAAACATGGAAACTATATAACCTTATGCTAAATGATAGTTGGGGCATAGATGAGATTAAGAAAGAAATTACCAATTTTTTGGGAACAAAATGATAATGAATACATGAATTACCAGAACCCCTGGGATACTGCAAAGGCAGTCCTAAGAGGGAAATTTATAGCACTGCAAGCCTTCTTCATGAGAATGGAAAGAGGAGAAATTAATAACTTAATGGGACAACTCAAGCAAGTTAAAAAGGAAGAACATTCCAACCCCAAACCCAGCAGAAAAAAAAATAACCAAAATTAGAGCAGAATAAAATGAAATTGAAAACAAAAGGATTATACAACAGATTAATAAATCAAAAAGTTGGTTTTTTGAAAAGGTCAATAAAATAGATAAACCTTTGACTAACATAACCAGGACAAAAAAAGAGTAAAACCTCTAATTTAATCAATCAGAAATGGCAAAGACAAAATAACAACAGATTCCTCAGAAATTCAAAAAATCCTTAATAAATATGACAAGAAACTCTATTCACAGAAATATGAAAATATGAAGGAAACAGACTGATACTTGGAAGCACTCCACCTTCCTAGACTTAGCCAGAAGGAAGTGGAAATATTGAACAGGCCTATATCAAGTTCTGAAATAGCATTAACTATACAAAATCTCCCCAAAAAGAAAAGCCTGGGACCAGATGGCTTCACATCAGAATTCTACCAAACCTTTAAAGAGGAACTAGTACTTATAGTACTTAACATTTTCCAAAATATAGAAAAAGATGGAATACTATCCAACACATTCTATGAAGCAAACATTACCTCAATCCCAAAACTAGGAAAAGACCCAACAAGAAAAGAAAATTATAGACCAATATCATTAAGGAATATTGATGCAAAAATATTCAATATTATCCTAGCAAACAGAATCCAGCAACACATCAAACAAATTATACACCATGGCCAAGTGGGTTTTATCCCAGGATCTCAAGGCTGGTTCAATATACATAAATCTATAAATATAATTCATTACATAAACAAATTAAAAAACAAAGACCATATGATTCTCTCAATTGATGCATAAACAGCTTTTGATAATATCCAGCATCCGTTCATGATCAGAACACTTAAGAAAATGGGCATAGAAGAGACATTTCTCAAACTGATAGAGGCCATCTACAGCAAACCCACACTGAATGGAGTTAAATTGAAATCATTTCCACTCAGATCAGGAACCAGGCAAGGTTGCCCTTTGTCTCCACTGTTTTTCAACATTGTAATTCAAGTCTTAGCCATTGCAATTAGGCAAGAAAAGGTGATCAAGGGTATCCATATAGGATCAGAGGAGATCAAACTTTCACTCTTCACAGATGATATTATTATATATCTGAAAAACACCAGGGATTCAACTACAAAACTCTTGGAAGTGATCAAGGAATATAGCAGTATCTCAGGTTACAATATCAACACTCATAAATCTGTAACCTTTATATATGCCAACAATAGTCAAGCTGGAAAAACACTCAAGGACTCTATTCCTTTCACAGTAGTACCAAAGAAGATAAAATATTTGGGAGTTTACCTAACAAAGGATGTAAAAGTTCTCTATGAAGAGAACTATGAAACTCTGAGAAAAGAAATAGCTGAAAATGTTAACAAATGGAAAAACATATCATGCTCATGGGTGGGAATAATCAACATTGTTAAAATGTCCATTTTACCCAAAGCAATATACAATTTTAATGCAATCCCTATTAAAGCTACACTGTCATTAAGATCTTGAAAAAATAATACTTCATTTTATATGGAATCAGAAAAAAACCTCGAATGACCATGAAATTACTCAGAAATAAAAACAAAGCAGCAGGAATCATGCTACCAGACCTCAGACTATACTATAAATCTCTAGTGATCAAAACAGCATGGTACTGGCACAAAAACAGAGAGGTAGATGTATGGAACAGAAAAGAGAACCAAGAGATGAACCGAGCTACTTACCGTCATTTGATCTTCGATAAGTCAATTAAAAACATTGAGTGGGGAAAAGATTCCCTATTTAACAATTGGTACAGGATGAACTAACTGGTGACCTGCCAGAAAACTGAAACTGGACCCACATCTTTCACCATCAACTAAGATAGACCCTCACTGGAATAAATATTTAAACTTAAGACATGAAACTATAAAAATAGCAGAAGAAAGTACAGGGAAAAAACTCGGGCAAATATTTTATGAGGAAGCCCTCCAGGCAATTGAAGCAACACCAAAAATACATTACTAGGATCTGATCAAACTAAAAAGCTTCTGCACAGTCAAAAACACAGTAAGTAAAGCAAGCAGACAGCCCTCAGAATGGGAGAATATATTTGCAGGTTATGTCTCTGACAAAGATTTAATAACAAGAATCCACAGAGATGTCAAACGTATAGCAAGAAAAGAACAAGTGATCCCATCTCAGGGTGGGCAAGGGACTTGAGGAGAAACTTCTCTGAAGAAGACAGGTGCATGGCCTACAGACATATGAAAAGATGCTCACCATCCTTAATCATCAGAGAAATGCAAATCAAAACTACTTTGAGATATCATCTAACTCCAGTAAGATTAGCCCATATCACAAAATCCCAAAACCAGAGATGATGGCATGGATGTGGTAAAAACGGAACACTTCTGCATTGCTGGTGGGAATACAAACTAATACATTCCTTTTGAAAAGATGTTTGGAGATCACTTAGGGATCTAAAAATAGACCTGCCATTCAATCCTTCAATTCCTCTACTCTGTATATATCCAGAAGACTAAAAATCACTTTATAACAAAGATATTTAGACCAGAGTATTTATTGCAGCCCAATTAATAATTGCTAAGTCACAGAAGAAGCCCAAGTGCCCATTGACCCACAAATGGATTAATAAAATGTGGTATATGTACACCATGGAATATTATGCAGCTTTAAAAAAGATGGAGACTTTATACCTCTTTCATGTTTACATGGATGGAGCTGGCACATATTCTTCTTAGTGAAGTATCTCAAGAAGAAAAAGTATCCAATGTACTCAGCCCTACTATGAAACCAATTAATAGCTTTCATATGAAAGCTGTAACCCAATTACAGCCCAAGAAGAAAGGGAAAGGGGAGAGGGAGGGGAGGGGACGGGGGAGGATAGGTGGAGGGAGGGTGATTGGTGGGACCACACCTACAGTGCATCTTACAAGGGTACATGTTAAATTTACTAAGTGTAGAGTATAAATGTCTTAACACAATAACCAAGAAAATACCATGAAGGCTCTGTTAACCAGTTTGATGAAAATATTTCAAATGGTATATAAAACCAGCACATTGTACCCCATAATGGCATTAATGTACACAGATATGATTTAATAAAAATAATTAATTAATTAATTTAAAAAAAGAAAGGCCAGAAACTTCAAAAAATATATAGAGAGAGAAATAAAAGTGAAACACACTAAAGGAAAGCTTAGGTGTGCATCTTGGTATGTAAGAATAGTGGTCTTGGAGAGAAAATACGGAGCATCATATGACTGACAAAGGTGATTTCTTAATGTGATGTGTATGGGATTTATACATAGCAATACAAAGAAATTAGTTTTTCTGGTATGTAAATACTGGTGGAAAACAGAAAAACTTGAGTAGGTAATTAACAAAGAAGAAATACAAATAACCAGAAAATCTATAAAATATATAAAAAAATCTATAAACATAAAAGTATCGGTTTCATTGCTATTTATGTTGACAAATAAATCTAAATGTCACAAAAGTGATGTAAAGGTTAAGTACAGTTTATTTGGTTTGTTTGTTTGAGACAGTCTCATTGTGTCACCCTGGGTAGAGTGCCTTGTTGTAGCTCATAACAACCTCAAACTCTTGGGCTCAAGCCATCACCTGCCTCAGCCTCCTGACTACAGGACACCTGGCCAGTTGGTTTTTTTTGGTCTATTTTTCTTAGTGACTTAGTGACAGGGTCTTGCTCTTGTTCAGGCTGGTCTCGAACTCTTAATCTCAGGCAATCCTCCGACCTCGTCCTCCCAGTGTGCTAGGATTACAGGCATGAGCCACTGCATCCCACTGCTGAAGTACATTTTTGATTCACAGGTTAATGAAATAGTATTTACCCATTAAATCTACTGGGTAACATTATATTTTATTTAAATTATAATTATTAAATTATTAAAATTACTATATCTTATTTAAATTATAATTATTAAATAATTAAAATTATTATTTAAATTATTTTTTGAGCATACATATTTTAATATAGATTTCATCACCCACTTACAAAATATTTAAATAATCTCAAGAATTTAGATAATAGTAAAATGGGCACAATCATTGGAAAGCTATGAATTTTTATTATTTATTTTGTAAATATGTTTCAATTTATTTAAGTTATTATAAAGACAAGCAAATGACATGAATCTTTTATTTTGAAGTTTTATATACAAAAGCTGAAAACCATGCATTTGGTTTGATATGAAGTATTTATTCTACATATCAAGAAACAAAAGACGGAAGGCAACCTTTCCAAATATTTCACGTCTTTTGACAGTGTTCTGGTAAGAGTTCTAATTCATACTTGTTTGGCAATAATAGTACATCATAGATTCATAGTCAGAAAAGCAGTGTTTCTGCTCCAGGATGCCCCCAAATTCAGAAGAAGGGACAGTCAAGGTGGCACCAGCAGCCTCCTGCATGTTGCCCTCAGACTCGTCGCTGCCTTTTCCAGAACTTTCACTTGCCTGGGAACACAGAAGCGGGACCCTCCTGAGTCTGAACAGTCCACCCACCTGGTCTCCCTTCCTTCTCCAGGGAGCAAAGGATTTAAAGACTAAAGTTTGCACACTGGGAAAAAAAAAAAGGGCGAGATGAAAGCCTCCAGGAGGAAAGAGACTTATCCCTGGGTGGTGCTGACAGTGTGTAGCAAGGACCAGAGGCTGTGAGCACGCGGCTGCCGCCAGCGCCACTGGGTGCAGAGCCCGAGCCGACAGGATGGCATGTTGCTTCTTGAATATAATGAATATGGTGGTGATGATGATGGGGCTATGCTTCATCGTTTTTAAACAGTTTTGATTTCCTAGTAAATTACCTAGAGGGTATTTTACAAAAGTATCTGCTCATACAGACTGAAAATTGTAAAAGATTAAAAGACTAAAACATGCAGACATCTGGTTCTTTGGCACAAATACTTGGAGAATCGCCATGTGACGGCCATGTCCTTGTAGGCACAGACGCAGCAACTTCATTGCTCAGACGGCCCCTGGCCCCCAGGATGCTGCAGGGGGAAACGCCTGAAAGGAGGTGGCCTTCTCCAAGGATCACCTCCTGAGAAAGGGGGTTCTGATGGGGACTCCTGTGTGTTCAGAAAATCCATCCGGAATAATAGCCCGTCAAACAGCAACGGGATCTTTCTCTGCTCTGGCCGGTCCAGTCACATTTTTCTAAGATTGCCCTCTGCCCTTGCTGTAAAAGAGAAGAGTGAGGACCCAGATGTGCATGGAGATCGGGTTACCTTCCACCTCCCTGCCTCCCCCACCCATCGTCTGGAAAAGTGATCCCGGATGCCATTTGGAGAAAACCCATGAACAAAGTCATGTTTGTATCCTAGGGCGCTGGAGAGAGGGGTTTCCTACATGCTTGTTAAGCAAAATCTTGTGCTTTTACAAAAACAAGAAAAACTCTCCGCTGTCTAAGTGCAGTCCTCATGGTCCTTACCCTGCATAATGGCTCAGCTAAAACTGAAGTGGGAAGATTTTCCCAAATTAAACAAAAAGCTTTGTAAATTTGAGCTCAATGAAGATGAGTGAGGACTTACGACTTACGTACATGAGAAGCCTCCTCTAGGCCCTGAGATGGGCGCAATTTCCCTGTTTTATTGTGGGATTAGATGTGAAATCACATTTGCTGCTCTCATAGTTTCAAAGCATCTCAGTTCTTATTTTTATTACCTGCTCTGATCACTCACGAAGTATTGTAATACTTTCTACATTTTTCTTCCATGCTGTTGCTTTATTTAAAACAGGAAATGTTTTGTGCCCTGGAAACTGTCCAGGAAAGGGACACACCGCAGAAGACACACACAAACTGGGCACCAGTGGCTATAATCCCTAAAAATACAAGAAAAGGAAAAAAAAATTTTTGCTCACAAAGGGTTCCTTATAGCTGGTTCCTTCCATTCACTAGAGGATGAAGTTAATGAGCCCAAGGTCAAGGGGGCAATCTCCATATGAGCCACTTAAGCCTGTGCTAGATCAGAGCCTTGTCCCCCAGCAAAAAGCTGCACCCCGTCATGGGCATCTTGTAAATGTCAGCCCCCAGCCACAGATGGAACCAGAACAGAAAATGTGGATCATGTCACAGCCTCTCAACAACAACTGCAAAACAGCTAGGAAACCAGAACCATCGTCGGCATACTGGCCCGCAGTTACAGGATGTTTCTGTGTGTAAAATATGTTTGTGCTCATTTCTTCACCGCCTTTTAAATCCTGTTTATCACAGCACTCAAAGGATGGTTATGTGCTGTTTCTCTTTAGAGATGAAGAAACTGAGACCCTCAAATGCTACTCAAGTGATGAGTGTCAGATCCCGATGTCAGCCAGTTGCTGATAAGTGCTGTGCAAAACCCAAAGTTTGAAGCCAGACTCGGTGGCTCATGCCTGTACTCTAGCACTTTGGGAGGCTGAGGTAGAGAGGATCAATTGAGCCCAGGAATTTGAGACTGGCCTGAGCACCACGGTGAGACCTCATTGCTACAAAAAATAGAAAATAATTAGCTGACCATGGTGGTGGGAATTTGTAGACCCAGCTACTTGGAAGACGAGGGCAGAAGGGTCACCTGAGCCCAGGAGTTTGAGGCTGCAGTGAGCTCCGATGATGTTGCGGCACTCTGGCCGAGGCAACAGAGCAAGATCTCGTTTCAAAAACATAAATAAGTAAATAAAGTTTTAGTAACAAGAAAAACTACAGTCTTCTTTGTGTCTAAAAGATAAACTCTTCTCTTTTGTATGGTTTTATCAACAGGAGGTCACGCACTGTTACCACAGAAATTAAGAGCAAAACAAAAATTGAAAATGTCTTTCAAGCTATGCAGGGAGATGGTGTCACTCAGGGAGGCTTTGACAGGGAGGACTGAGACTGGGCTGCCACTTTACAGGAGCAGATGGGGTGGGCTGCAGCTGCTGTGCCCGGAGTCACAGATGAAGCTCAGGAGCTGGAAGAGAAGGCTCTGGAGAGCTGTCCTTGCCAACTGCTTCTCCCCGTGCAGGTAACGAGAGCCCATTTTATAAAGTTCAGCTAGGAACACACAGGCGTGTCTTGGACAGGAAATCCTTGTGAGAAGAGCATTCTCAGAAGCCGCGTCCTCTAGAAGCCGCCTTTGAGTCAGGGTTTGGCGTGAAGATGTTTAGAAACATTGGGGATCAACACCTATGGGGACAAGGGACACAGGAGCAGAACTGGCCAAGAGAAACATGGCACTGTGGGCAGCCCCAACTGAGCCAGCCCCACAGGGAGCCCCGGGAAGATCTCTGCCCCTGACAGCCATCCCCGCTGCCCCCACTGCCTGGGCCTTTCCCTCTGACCTCACACTGTGGCTGTGAGCTGTGCTGGGAGGACACAGCCCCAGGGGGAAGGCTCTTGTTGGCTGAGCAGGCTGAGGGCTAGACAGCATCTCCTCGTGTCTGATTAGACCCTCTCTTACTGTGGCGGGAGGACGGAGGTGAATAGCAAGGTGATATCCGCATTCATCTACAGGTGGTGTGTAAAACAGAGTCCATTCATAGAAGCTAAATGCTAGATATCAAAATCCAGAAAAACTAACAAGATTAGTGGCCTTTTGTCAAAGAGCCTGAGAATTAAGGCTTCAAGTCGGCCTTCTGCTCCCACAGCCAGACAGAGGGCCTGCGTGACTCAGTGCAGAGATAACAAGACATCTGTGAAACCAAGCCCCATATCTAAGCCCAGCTGCCTTTGGGGCTAAAGTTCTCAATGTCCCTCCTGCCATAATGGGAACCAGCTGATGAGACAGGTGCCTAAACCCACAGAGGAAGCCTCAGAGGCAGGGATGGGGGGATCCCGAGAAGAGTGGAGTCTGCTGTTTCCTCAGTGGCTACGTAGGTCCAAAGCCTCCTGACCTCCACACGTACACGCGTGAGGCCTTCTTCTCTTCTGAGACACTAACAAGTTATGGTTTTTCTACTGCACACCCCGCCAGACCTGGATGAGCATTTATGGCAAGGTTGTTTGTACAGACTGCAGCAAGTAGAGAATGTCAGGCTTGTCAAGCCTCCAGGAGGAGTTTCTGCCCAGCACCCATCGCCCGGCTGTTCTACCTCAACAATAAGGAACAGAGCAGAATCCACCTTTGAACCTCATAAGGTAAGGGGTGCACTGCAGTCTCATTGGACCTCGTTGCCATCTTTCCTCTCTGCCCTCAGAAAAATTGCAAATGGATTCAGACTTCCTCCTTCCTGAAAACCGCCCAGGGTGGGGGAAACCCTGTGTCTGCTCTTCTCCTCCTGATTAAGGAAGCAGAGCACCGGGATGAGTCAGATTTTGTGAGCATTCTTTTCACTCACAGAAAGAGGGCTGAAAACACACAAATTTGCAAGCTGACAGCAGTGTGAGGAAGGCTCAGCGCAGCTCTCCGTGGCTTCAAGCTAAACATAAATAGTCAAAGGAATGATCCTCTGACAGGTCTCTGGGTTTCTTGGAATCCTGGAATTTCAACACCTTGCTTGGCTTATTTTTTTCTTTTAATTTACAGCAATGGGCCATCCTTGCATTAGCCATGTAAGAATCTGCAGAGAATACGAGAAATGGAGGAGGCGCGGGCACTGAGCGGCAGCTCACCAGACGCCAGTCTATAGGCATCAGCTCTCTCAGTGGGTGTCCTTGAGAAAGGATTGGACTCAAATTGCTCTAATTCTCTATTGATCAAAGAAGCTTCCCATTCTTGCTATTTTTTAAAAAATAGAATTTTTCCTTTAAAAATGTATATGCCGGTCGTCTGACACAAACCTACGGCTGTTCCCTAATATTCCTGTTTGGCTACCAGGCGCCAAATGCCTGCATGCTGAGTGCTACGACGAGTACTCCACACTCTTCAATGCAAAGAGGCGCCACTGGGACCCCAGAGCTTTGACATTCTGTGACAAATAAAAGGAAATGAGGGCCAACACCCTTCACCGCATCTCAGGCCATCAAGATACCTGCTGCTTCAGGCACACCAGGCTTAGCTCACCAGCGTACACGCTGGTCCATGTTTTCACAAGGCCCAGAAGTCCCTCTCCCATTGCCGAGTCTCACAGTTCCCTCCTATTTGCAGCCCTCTCCTTTTGCCACAACAGCTCCCATCACAGGTCTCACTCTGCCGAGCAGGAGAGGCATCGTTCACAGAGATAAGAGCCGAGACCTTAACTTCTAACTCAGCCTTGGTAGTTTATTTTTTCTCTTGACTTCTTAGCATTTTTATGACCTGCTTCATTTGCCCATGAACTCCAAATGGTTTCCAGATGGATCTGGACTTTATCAGATATCTAAGCAACAAACGCACTCCTTGGCTCCTTCCTCCCTTGTGTTAGGCAGCAGAGGATAAAATGAGTAGGATGCTGGGGAGTCTGTAGGCCAAGGAGGAAAAAGGGATGCAAAATGATTCTAAGACAAAAGAAGAGAACATTTAGCACCACCAGCCCTCCGAAGGGTCATAAGAGTTTAATCATGGGGCAACAAATAAGAAAACCGCAAACATTAATTAATGAAGACTTGCCTTCAGACTTGAGTAAGAAATTCCAAACTGCTGCTACAATTCCAATTAAAATCACTCTGACCAGCTGACTACATCCACTGAAAACATAAAATAGCAACTGTGCACCAAGGCTGGCACCACAGCATCACCCTCAGAAAAGTGCAGTTCGTAGGAAACAAATGACTTGTCCAAGATTGTTCCAGGTAATGAACAACAGACGCAGCCCTCCTGGCCCCGAGTCTGGCACTCTGCACAGCAATTAATGCTGCCTCAGCAGTATTTTCTTCATAGATTAATTATTTCCATTTGGGACAAGGTGATCTTTTGCCAGTTTGAATGGCATGAGCATGATCTGTTGTCTCAAAACCCTCCCTGGGGACGCCATGGAGCTGTGACATGGCGCCCTCCGTCCAAGCTCCTCTGAGCCCAGCCAGAAAGCACCTCCAGCCTCGCACATTTCACAAGTGAAAAGTGGTTCTTATGCTCGCTGCATGTTGTAAACACCTGCTAAGGTCTGAAAATGGTTGACTCCTTAGTTCTAACCTCTTAGATTCGATTTTAATCGGTGTAGAGTGTAGCTTGGGCATCTGGCTCTTTAAAAGCTTCCCAGGAAATTCTAATGTGAGGCACAGGTAAAGGACCACTGTCCTAAACTTATCAGGCACGTTAGGTCCTGCGATGGGAGTCTGGCAACCTAGCAGTGCCTTAGAATTACTTAGAAAGATCAGTAAATTACATATTCCCAGGTCCCATCCTGGTGATGGAGGACCAGTCTGTCTGGGGTAGGAATCTGATGATTCTGATGTAGCCAACAGTTGGCACTGGAGACTGTTGATCATTGACTGTTAATATTTTGTAGATAAGAGAAATGGATGATACCAGAATCCAGGAATCTACTGACCCCTCTTTTAGCTACTAGGGCATTCCTGGAACTCAACACCTGTTACACTTCCCATCTTGGTCAGGACTTAGCAGATCTCCTGCAGACACCACTGCACATCTGATGCCCCTGTGATAGGAAATACCATGTCAGGCTGTGACCCCTGGGTCCATCCAAAGCTGGAGATCTGCAGTGAAGGAATATCATTACCTGAAAATCCACATCATTGCTCAGAAATTGCTTTTTCTCCTAAGTATGTGTGATTTTCTTTTGCCCTCCATCAGCTCTTTATTCTTCTGGTTATCTAGAAAGGAATATTAGCAATTTTAGTTTGACACAAAACTCATGATGCCCAGAATATTGAGAGAAAAAGATCAGGGTCTGGATTGCTAAGAAAATGTCAGCTAAACCTTGTCAAAAGTGGAAAAAAATGAGAGCAGCCTCTCTGCCACCTCTACTCTCTCTCTGCAGCACGTCTTCAGAACCACTCAGGCACCCCCTTTCTATTCAATGCTCTTCCTGTGGGACCTCCTGGGCCTGGATTAGCTTCCCTCCTCATTAGGGAGCTTCCCTCCTCTCTATTCTAAAGAAAGGCCCTGAGCTCATTTGCTCCTTGAGGTAAGATACTAAGAGTAATTTCCAATCCAATTTTTCTGCCACCCAAATACTCCTCAACTCTTATTTATTTGGGGTAAGAAAAAAGTTGGTGGATTCCTTGTAATTATCTATAGTTTTAAATGAAAAAAACATAAACATAAACTCACCTGATGGTTTTATAATCAATTTGAGATTACATAAAATAAAGTGTTTTGTTTGTTTTGTTTATATTTTTTTGAGTGTGACACTTCTTGAGGCCATCTCCAGAGTGAAGTCCCGGCTTCCTCTCACAGGTCTCAAGCAGAAAATGGTTTCTCTCCTTCCACTTTTCTCATTTCTTCTTCTGCAAACCAGGCAATCCTTTGCTGTTTTTTTTTTTCATTTTTCATTAGAAAATGCATCTCCATTCAGTCTTTCCTCCATGTCAGAAGATGATGGTCTTCCCCTCTTCCTTGAATTTCTGTTCCTCATGTTGCTCCCAAGCCAGGTGATGAGAGTTCTCCCAGAAGGAAGGTTGCCAAATGCAACTAAAAATCATGTCCAAGGTCTTCCAACATAGGAATGGAAATAAAATGCCGCCTGCTCTAGTGAAGTTCACTTGTGTATCTGGCTTCTGAAGCATATGCAAATACGTTCTAGACAAAGTGCATATTTATTATCTGCCAGCACATCTACGGCAGGCCTGGAAAATGGGTAAGACAGAACTCTGGGTGACTTTTCAGGAGAAAAATGTCGGACAGTGTATGCTACTGCACATAGATTTGGCTACAGTGAGGACTCAAAAGAATGGCCAACTCAAAAGAGATGGGTCAGGAGAGTCTCCAGAGAACATCAGACTTGACCTGAATCTTACAGGTCTTATAGGCATTTGACAAAAAATAAAAATAAAAAATGTAGAAAGACAAAGCGCATTCAAAGAAATTATGCTTCTGAGAACAGCAGCAAACTTGCCCCGTGCCCCAGAGTCTGTCATGATGCCCGTGTGGGGCAGGGCAGGTCCCAGAGGGGCAGGGCAGATCTCAGAGGGGCAGAGCAGGTCCCAGAGGGGCAGGGCAGGTCCCAGAGCAGTCAGGCTGGAGTTTGCGGGAGGCACCAAGGAAGGCCCTGTACACCACGAGAATGCCAAACTTCTCTTGGTTCAATTGGGAGTCACTGGGATGGCAATTCCTGATTTGTGATTTAGACCCTGGCCCAGCATTTATGTGACAGGTGAACTGAGTAGGGTCGGAGTGAAAGTGGCAGGAACACGGGGAGACCGTACACAATCCATGTTCTGTGGGGAAGCGGCCGCAGGTGGGGACGTGGCAGAAAGATGAGGATGGAAGCTGAATGACTGAGTTGAGCTGGACCTAAACGTGAAGCAAGAATTTGGACAACCAGCATGAAGTTAACTGAAAATCAGCTAAGAGCACATGAGGTTTTCATTTGGAATCGGAATAAAGTATAGAATCATCCCATTGTTTTTCTGAGGTTTTTCAATAAAGACGTGTAAGCAGTTGACATTCTCCCCTTAAATATTTCCCTTTTCCCTATCAGATTTTAATGGTACTTTAAAGTTGAAAACATCTTTTATCTGCACACATTGCACAAGTAGGAAGTTAGAATAAATAATCAAACTTTTTACACATCACCAAAACTACTGTCAAAATGTCAGAAACAGAAGGCATGTGATGTGACCAATGTGATGTTCATCCTGGTCCCAAACTTCCACACGGGGGAGAACGGGCCATGTGGGTTTTCCTGGCCACACTATCCCCAATCGGTGTGTTCTCAGCCATGAAGCTTTACAAGCCTGATCCTCTGGCCTCAGGAGGGCTGTGAGTGATATAATATTATTAAACGAGTACAATGCAAACCATTTCATAAAAGCTATTTTTACAATTTTCAAATAACAGTATGCATTTTAATGCAAAAGACTTTATTTTGCAAAAATAAAAAAAATAGTGTCATATTTTTATTAATTTAATAGTCCTTCTATGTCCTAGAAAGTAGGATGAATGGCCTGCTATGCACTCTGCAGTGATCTTGGAGCTGAGCACAGAGTTGTGAACATGACACTGATGATCTTGATATCCTGAAACCAAAGTGGTCCAGCAGCAGAGGCAGACCCTTGGTGATAACATTCCTTTAAATGTGGATATTCTTAGAAGTTCAGTGAAAGAAAGGATTAAAGCTTTCTGGGTAGAAACTCCAGTCCGGGAAAGATTTTGGGTGTTCGGAGGGACATCTCTGTGGAGGTGGCACTTGAGCAGATACCAAGGTGAGGGGGGAGGCAGGACCGAGTGTGGGACGGGAAGACGTGTGGCTGAAGGGAGGGGAGAGAGGCCTGAGGTGAGCTGCATCCTCTTGCCTTCCATGCTAGGATTTCTGGACTCCACAGAATTCTAAGGTCCTATTATGGAAGTTACTGATGGATTTTAGCAGAATGATCAAATTCAGTCTTGCTGTGCAGAAGATGCATTGAGGGAAGGACACCAGACAGCAAGTCCAGAGGACGGGTGGACCTGCCTTGATGGGGACAGCACTCACAGGGACAGGGGTGACTAATGAGGGGCACCCAGCACGTTGGTGCTAGGCTGTCATGGTGTGGAATTCTCTGTGCGGCCAATGGGAGGGAGAGCTAAACAAATGAAAGTAGACACTCTCAGACTTCTGGCCTGCGGAGCTGGGCGGTGTTGCCATCTCAGGGGTGAGAGATGGGGAGGAAGGAGCTATTATGTCCAGTTTGGGTGTAAAAATTGGGTGATTGTGTCGGGTTTGGGTGAACCAGAGGTTCAGTTGTAGAAATCCAAAGCTGAGATATCTGTGAGATACCAAGTGATGATATAAAATATATAAATCCAGAGGGCAGAGACAAGTCCACAATATAAAGAAGAATGAGAGAATGTTTACAGATAGTGGTATGAACATCAAGGCGATGAATGAAATCACCTGGGAAGAGAAGAGCCATTAAAACAGGCATGGAAAGAGCAGGAAGTGCAGCTTTTTAGGACCAGATGAAGAGGATGAGAACAGGAGCAGTGGAGAGAGGTGAGCTGCCTTCAGAGCACAGCCAGGAGAGGTGTCCAGGAGGACAACATGAGGAATTCTGCAAACATTTGTAAGATAAGAAAAGGAAAACATATCATCTTAGGAGAATATTTAGGCAGTAGGAAAATGAATGATATAAGAGTAGGGAAACTAAAGAAACGAAACTCCCATAAAGGTGAGAAAGGATGCAGTCCAGAGCTGGAGCCCACAGGTGGCCTGGGGGGCAGGAGGAGGGGCTGAGAAAGGAGACAAGGGTGGCCCAGACCAGGTCATGGAGCTGGCAGAGTGGAGGTACCTGGTGGCTTTTGGTTTCTTAATGAAATGTGAGGCACTTCAGACTAGGTCGTGCAGAGCAATGAGGTGGGCAGTGGGTTTGAATGGGAAGTTTTAGAAAAATGTCTAAATTAATTAGTGCCCAGAGTGGGAGAATGAGCCTATTAGAGAAAAAGAAGTGGGGGGAGGGCACCTGTGGCTCAAAGGAGTAGGGCATAAGCCCCATAGGCCAGAGGTGGTGGGTTCAAACCCAGCCCCGGCCAAATCTGCAAAAAAAAAAAAAAAAAAAAAGCAGGATTTCTTAGAATTGTTGAGTGAGCATTTAAATGCTTGATTATGACTTTCTGATGTCAGTATTACGCTGTTTCATCCTGTTTTTTGAACACTCTACAATGGTGCTCCCCTTCACAGGTAAAGGCATGAAGAAGAATATATTTGGTTCTAATCAGGACTGGCGTTCTGACAAGCACATGGAAGGGAAGAATAAGCATTCAAGAGTGATGAAAATATTTCAAAGGGAGCAAGTATTCTTAAAGGGGTGGGGGATGGAGTCATTGTTCCCACATGGTCACTCTGCTTTCTCTAAGGAAATAAGTTTAAACATAGCTGCCCCAGTTAAATAAACACTGCACATCAGGTTTGCAGTGTGTCCTGTTGACAGAGGATTTTCCTGCTGGATCCGCATCAGACTTGTATGTGTGACTTGCTTTGGCCAACGGCGGGTGAGCGGACCTGACATGCGTCACATCAAGCAAAAGCTTTAAGGGACATTGTGTTTTTCCAACAATCTCAATTGCTTTTATACTCTTAGGGGAACAACTGAGGTTGTTACTGTTTGTGATGCTTGAAGCCAGGTGACCACGTCACCGATCTTCTTGGATGTAGGAGCTGGTAAGTCAAGCAGTTTATCCAAAACACCTACACCTGCTCATTTGCTTTGGGTCCATTCTCGTTTCAACTTCATCTCACTTACCCAGACCTCTGGATTCTACTGCCCTGCCCCACCCAGGCCTTCACACTGTGGACCAGATATTGATGTTGGTGTTTGGCACCCCTGCTCCTTAGCCCTTGCTCCAGTTAGTCATTTGTGGACTTCTCAGGGAATCCTCCTGGGCCTCTCCCCACTCCTGTCCTGTCCAGCTCATTCTGCTCTGTCTTGTCCACAAGTTCCTACATGGGTCTGTGTTTTGAAGATCACTCAAGCAGGCTAGGTGGCTCTGCAAACTGGGGTTGCCTTCTCCTCCGTTTACCTCAAAACAGAAGGTGATACTGAGGGCCCAAGAGGAGATCATTCCAGTCTGGGGGAACTGGGTTCTAAGGAGATCTAGCAGCCAAGAAAGGAATGTACATCAGTCAATTCAAATGACTTTTGCTAAAACCCTATCACAGACTTTCCCTGAAAATGTAAGTGTATTGCCATCTTAATGCTTTCTTCTGAACTCTGGACATTCAGGCTGTATTGTCACATGCATAGCTTGGGAATATGTGTATAGAGATGACTTGAAATTGCATACAAAGCTAAATTATTTTCTGAGCTATTAAACTGGTTATGAACTGTATTGCATCCTTTATTAAATGGCATTTGAGAAAAATAATTCATATGTTTGGAGCCCTAACCCCCAATGTGGAGATTTTTATGAATGAGGCCTTTGGGAAATTATTAGATTTAGATGAAATCATGAGGATGGGGCCCTGGTCTGATGGGATTAGTGCCCATATAAGAAGCAACACCAGAGCTCATTCCCTGTGTGTGTAAGTGTGTGCCCCCCACACACATGTATATGCACATGCTTGTTTGTGTGTGTGTATGTGTGCAGTGTGCATGCCCCAAGCATGTCATGAGAAAGTGGCCATTTACAGTCTAAGAATCAGGCCCTCACAGAGAACCAAACTGGCCAGTAATATGATTTTGAACTTCCCAGCATCTAGAACTGTGATAATTAAATTTCTGTTCCTTAAGGCACCAAGTCTATAGTATTTTTCTATGGCAGCCCAAGAAAACTAACATAAAGGGTAAAAAAGAATATCTCCTATGATACATCTAACCCAATTTCCAATGTTCCCACTTAGCAGGATTATATGAAAATAGAAACCCTGGTTACCCCTTTGCTTTTGAGTATTTTCTGATTATGAAACAGTGTACCTCTACTTGGTCATATTTCACTGTGTTCATTCATCACCTGTCCTTAATGAAAAAGAAATTTAAGTAAGTGAATGATAAGATAGATCAAATTATTCTCTAGAGCTCTGGAGGGTGTTTCATGCTCCCTGAATGGTTTATAAATGTCTGAACATTTGTATACAAATTGAGAAAACATGCAAATCAGTAATCCGGGACTGAAAAGGCACAGAAATGATCTTGGAAAATGCGTTCAAGAAAAAAAAAATGACAGTATCATATTGGTTCACACAAAAGAACTTTGATGAAAGCAGCTGTTAAATTGTTAATTTAACATAAAGATGGAGCTGATGATTCAAAAATGATCAACTAGGTTGCAGATAATCTGCACTCTGAATAGCTTAGCCTGTGCAGCATTCGGCCCCAGCCACTGCTACAATTGGGGGTTGCCTTCTATCTGCATTAGCCGAACTGTTAATAAATCACACAAGCAAGAAATGAGGAATTGAAAATCTCCAGGTGTTTGATAATGCCTCAAACATCTCCACCACATGTTCCATAGGAGTCATGTGAGTTCATAAACTTTGCTGGGTGATTACTCACTCTATTGCTCTGGTTTCAACCTAGTTAAATTCTATAGAATAAATGAAAATACAAGTTATGAAGAACCGTTATGACAATTCCTCCTGCCTAATCCTCAGGACTCCGTCAGTCACTTTGCATTAACAGGTCCCTGTGCCCACAGGTCAACTTATGGTTCTGTCTTCTAATATTTCTTTCTCTTTATCAAACACAAGCATATTTCTCTCTTCTCTCTCTCTTTCCCTCTCCCTATCCAGCACACACACACACACAAATTTAGCTCCAAACAGAAGGGTAAAGGAGTTAGAAAATACATGCTTGTGCCATCTCCAGGCTTGGTGGGGAAGTTACTATTCAAAGCACTATTCTTAGTGTTGTTATTGAGAAAATGGGAGCTAAAGTCTGCGATTAGATAATAAATCCAAGCCTTAGCATCTCGTAGGAACTGATTGCTGGGACATTAGAACCTCTACGAGAGAGCTGCAAGATAGAGCAGATACGGGAACATTTGAGATCTAAGTCTCCAATTCTTGGGGCCTTTAATGTGGCATCTTGGGCTTTCTCACAGCCTAGAATCAAAACATTGAAGAGAACATAGGTGAACTGATCACCACACACATGTGGTCTAGGACATTAGGACCATGCCCTCTTAACTAATCCAGCATCATGTTGGTGGTACAATTCTTCTTTTCTTTCTCCAATCAATTTATAAATAAAGGTAACCTGATCCTGTTCTATAAATGTGTATTCCAGATAGGTTTTATTTAACATTTTGCAAAAGATCTGGGGAGGGGAGCATCCTGAGACATCACAAAAATTATGGAGATATATATGTACACCAACACTCCAGACAGGGTGGCCTGTACGTTTAAGAAAAAATTGTGTTTCAGTGATTTCAGTCCAGCAAGAAGACATAGTTGTGATATTAACACAGGTTCCATCTGTCTGCAGATGTTCCCACCAAAATATAGGTCTGGGCTCAAACTTTTCCTCATAGAAATCAGAATTCTGAGACTTATGTAGATTGGATAAGGACATTGTCACCAAGAAGCCTCAGAATTACCTTGAGATGAAGATAGAGTCCCTTGCCCCCCCACCCCACTGGCGTGCTGTTTGGTACGAGACAAGCTGACACACCTCTGCGAGCGTTCCCACATGGATCTGATTCAACTAACCATTTTCCCTGTGGCATTACATTTACGGAACCTATTCTGATTCTGAGAGCATCTCATCAGGAAGAGAGATGATTAGCAAGAAGTTGTCAGGGACCCAGGACTGGGAAACACAAATCCAGGCTCCATCACCTACTAGTTGAAAAGCATTATCTTCCTAAGCCTCAATATCTTCTTTTGTATAATAAGGACAATAATAGTCTGTACTTTGTGAAGTGCTTGTGAGAGTTAGACAATACATGTGGAGTACCTATTGCAAAATATGTACCCCAAATGTTAGCTGTTATGTGTATTTGTTAGGGAAAGGTGTAAAATCCAGCATTTAGAGCCTCCTGAAAAACACAGGAACAAGGTCATGGTAACCTATGCAAGAAAATCTATTGAAAACCAGAATCACAGTGACATGACTCAAAAGGAACCCCAAATGAGTTGGTGACATTTTGAGCATTCATAGAAGAGTGCTGTCAGAACCACAGCAATGATGTATTTATTTCAGATCACCTCGGAGTCCTAGATCCAGTTTTGAATTCTACTTACTAAGATGTATTTAACAGATATAAGACATTGCTCAGAGAGCAGCAACCAGGATGACTAAATTTAAAATCAGGAGATGAGGAAAGTTAAGGTGCAAATAGGGTACAGAAAAATATACAAAAGCACAGTATAATTATCTTCAAATATCTGTTAGACTGACGTGAGGGAGTGGTGGGGGAGACTCTGAAAGGCTTTAAACAGCAGACAAGCTGATGAGCCAAAAGGAGCAAAAAAGACCTCAAAGCATGGAAAGCATTTCTAACACTTGGAAACGCTCAAGATAGTACAGGATGTCATTCAACAAAAATGTATTAGATGCATATTCTAATTACTACACTGATGCAGGTAAGGTAAGGATTCCAGAAATCTGTAAGGTACGGTTTCCATCACTCTCTTATACCTCAGCTGAAATGCTTACTGTGCAGTTATGTGACACAGCAGAATGTGTTAAAAGGTGTGAGCAAGGCAGAGGGAAAGTTCTAAAGGAATGGAGAAGCAAAGGCTTCCTCTGCGTTCACCAAAACGCTGCGTCTATCTCCCTTTTCTCCGAAAGAAAAGTCTTTGGAGTTTAGATAAGAATAACACATTTTACTTGGGATAGAAAGATATAAACGTTGAAGTCAAATTTAAGAGCAAGGCTCAACAATTAACAGGAACAGAAGAAAGATAAGCATTTTCTATCCCACATTGTTCTCTCTGCATTCTCAAAGAATGCGTTTGAAAGGATGTAATTCGGGGTAATGAGGTGCAAAATTTCATGTACAAAAAACTGATCTTGTTAAGGGCCGGTTAGGCAGATAGTGCAGCTAAAAATGAATTTTAATTCTCTATTAATTCTATGCCAATATTATATATCCCTGACTTTTCTTTATATCCAATTCTAGTAGAGTTTTAAGAAAATTAGAAATTTAAATGAATCTGATATGCAAATCTCCCTTTGATCACAATTATTTTCATTTATTATTTTTCATTTAAGAAGTTACCAAATCTTACCACAATCTTGGATAATACAATGCCTTTGGTCTGACCTTCATTTTTGTTCTACAGGACTAAGTGCCCACACAGAGCTTCTTTCTCCCTAAGCTCTTACAGAGGCAGCCTCAGTGCATCTTTGGAGTCGACTATCTCGTCAGCACAACTCTCCACACCAAAGAGCCAAATGTTATGATAGGGGACTGACCCCCAGGCATTGATGGTCACAGGACCCTTTTATAAAGATATGTTTCTCAACTGTGACCTCCTAGCTCTGGCCAATGCAAAACTGCACATTCCAGTTCTAAAGGTCAAAATATATAGCATGCTTGAGTTGCAGGCATTGGAGGGAAGCCGGCACCCATGACACAGTATCATAAACCCAGAAAAATGGCCAATGTCTCCAAAATATCTTTAAAAGTCTCATACTCAGCTTGGTCTCTACTGTGCCAAGAGCATGAGGCCCCCAAGATAATCCTTATTTTGCTGCACATCTCAATGCACATTTTCCTGAGCATTCCCTGTGTGGTGGGATTCACCGTGCACTGAAACTCTCTTCATACTTTCAGTCTGCAGGAGAAAGTGATCATTAGCAAACTAATGATTTCTCTACAACACAGCGAGCCCTGCAGCAGGTACCTTAGGCTGATGCGTCCACCACCAAATGGGCATCTAGGTCCCATGAAACATGCAAGGCAATGTTTTCTGACTGATGCTAATAATTTTTGTAAAAAATAAGGTTAGTGAGATTTTTTTAAAAAGCCATGTGAAAGACAACACTGCCAACTCTGTTACTTCGAACTTGCACTGTGCATTTGGTACAGGTCTGCGTCCCACCACTGTCTGTGAGACTCCTCCCTGGAGACAAGGCACACTGGTTTCATCAGGTGGTCCCACCCAGAGGGTAAATCCACTCAGACCCAGCTGAGAGCAGACCAAGGGGCAAGAGCGCCTCACAGCAGAGGGAGTCATCACACAGGCTCAGGCTACGCAGGCTGCACACATCACTCACAGAAGACCCCTCAGAGCCTCCAAGATGCAAGAAAGTCATTTTATATTTAAAATGCTTCTTCATTGCCAGAGTAAATTATGTACAAAAATGCCAGGAGAAGTGAGAAAGTGAAGAGTACTGTGTAATATCCTACTTGAACTTTGTTCCAAAAGCTACAGGGTGTCAAAGAGGAGTTTTAAGAATATGAATACTATCACAGTGCCTATAAAAATAACATCCAATGTATTAGAGTCTGTGCCTCTGCATTGGGTCCGGTAAGAATGATCAAAAAAGTCCTGCATCCTGGGGCACACACAGGTGCTGCACCCAGACTCGGATGGTGCCCAGGTCTGTCACCTGGAGGTGGCTGCCCCCAATGGAGCATGGCAGACCCCGGGTGTGTTCCCAACACCTGATCATATGTTCATAGGAACCAGATAGAGTATTTCACTTTAATTTATTAGCAATGGAAAATGTAAAGGGTTAAAAGTATGATTCTCTCTGTCCAACTATTATAATGCTGGTGGCTAAAACCTGGGGGGGGGGAGATGGTTGTGTTACATAGGAACAAAGGTACAACAAAGGGTGTCAGCAGTGTCCCTTTATTACCAGGAAGGTCACAATCCATCACTTTCTCTTCCACTTCCCTGCAGGAGAATGGGAGGAGGAAACCACTGACCTGTTCCCTCCTGAGTTCACCTGCCTCAGGTGCCCGCCTTTCACTCATCCTAAGAATAATGCAACACACAGGTTTGTGGTGACACACACCCCTCCTGTGTTCACTGCTCACTGAGCTACACCCAGTGTGACCATTATCCAAGGACCCACGGAATTGAAGCACAAAGTGAAATGGTAACGATTTCTTATTCCTGGGAGCTATATCTATGTGACATGCAGCATTTGGGAAAATACAAGTCACACATCTAGAATGAACCCGTCACAATTTGAGACAAGCAGGAGAAACCTACTGTGGCTTCAAAATTGATGTGGCTTAATTTGATCTGGTTCAAAGCAAACATTTGCTAAATTTTGATGTGCAGCATTTTACAGGTTACTTAAACCCTGTGAGTCTCAATCCTCTTATTTGTAAGACAGATAAAGACTCCCAACAGAGAAAAAGTTGATAAAATTTTTTTAAAGTATTGATTTAAGATCATAGTAAAATAATGAACATAAGAAACTTAACATAGAATCTGGAACATTCCAAGTGCTCCATAAATTTGTTTCTGTCCATTTTTACCCCTTCCTCTTCCCCATAGAATGGGAGTTGAGCAAGTCCAGGGTCTGAGCTTTCAGAATTAATGACTTTGTGTTTTCTGGGGATGGAGGAAGCACGGGGAGGGGGTTGATCCATTTCCTTGTCCCAGAGAGATGGATAAAATTTAAAGTTCATCTTCAATCTGTTTCCCCAGAAAATAGCATTTAAAAATCAGAACAAATTCGTGGGTTTCCTTTCTCAGATAACCAAGTGTTCAGATTGTCCAGAAAGTATCCAGTCAGTTCTCATCTTTGGCAGAAAATAAGCAGAGGCATCCTATCACAGAGAGGGCTGGGCAGGAAGGAAATACTCTTCCATTTACCAAATAACTCAATACCAAGCTTGGTCACTGATTGCAACATCCTTCAGTCTACCGAGGAATTACTAAATTGGTGAGGTTGCCAAAGAAAAACTCAACAGAACTAGTCAATGGATATATAAGGCCTGACAATTAAGTTTTCGAACTTGCCATTGTACAGTTACATTGGCAGCACTGTACAGATAACTCAGTAAGGTTTCATAACCTTGGTATATCAGTGCCTCACAGCTGTGTTAGTGTCAAGGTGTGACACTGCTTTATTATTGACTGGCATAGACTATTGTTGTTGGCTGTTTTTGTGTGCTGTCTCAAAAATACCAGAGCAACAAACAAACATTCATAAATTTCTTGCTAAGCTTGGAAAAAGTGGAAATGAAATCAGAACCATTTTAGTCCAAGTTTATGGGGATAATGCCAGGAGGAAAACGGCAGTATGAATGGATTAGTGTTTTTCTGAGTAGAGATAAAGTGCTGCTGATAAAGAGAGATCAGGGCAGCTAATAACAGGAGGAACTGATGAAAACATTTCAAAAATTTATCAAAATGTGCATCAAAATCATCAGCTGACTGTGAGAAGCACAGCAGACTAAGTAAACAGTGATAGAGAAACAGGAAAATCTTAACCAAAAATCTTGGTACAAGTAAGATGTGGCCCTTGCAGGACAGAAATGCACCAGCTCACACGGCCCCATCTGGGATGGAGATTTTAGCCAATAAACAAGTAACTTCCCTACTCATGTGATCTGGTCCCCAATGACTTCTTTTTATTACCTGAAGATAAAAGAGATATTGAAAGGAAGACATTTTGATGCCATTCAGGAGATTAAGTATAATACAAAGGCAGCTCTAATGGCCATTCCAGAAAAAGAGTTCCAAAACTGCTTTGAAAGGTGGACTAAACCCTGGTGTCAGTGCATGGCCTCCCAGGGCACTCATGGAAGGTGACACAGTGACATTAAGCCATGAGGTGTGTAGCACTTTTTCTAGAATGAGTTCACGAACTTAACAGCTTTACATTTTCTTTCTTTCTCTTTCTTTTCCTTTCTTTTCTTTCATTCCTTCTATGCTATTTGAAAGGTACTTTTAATTATGATGTTGATTAATTAACTAACATTACCGTGCAATACTCACATCAACATGTATTGACCACTAAACTCTGGACATGACTGCCTGATATCATCTGTTTCGTTTTCTATCTTGCATTCATGTAATATTACAAGCCCTAAAGCCCCTCTTTTAAAATGTCTGAAGACATATGAACGCATGTGTCATTTACAGTTTTGGCTGGATTTTGGGGGGGTTATATCCATTATCATTATTCTTGAGAAGAAAATATGGCACAGTTTTACCAATACAATGTTTTATTCATTAGTACCTGCTTTTAAACTGTTTTTGTTCAATGAAAAAAAATCCAGTAAAAGGAAAAGCTGAATAACTATCTGTATAACCCAAAGCCTACTAAGAGTACAAAGACCACAGACCTTATAAAAGTGCCAGAATCTTCTAGATACACACATTTCTCAGACCTCAAGTCCCTGTACTTACTTGCCACCTACTTCTTTTGTTATTTGTTCTTAGAATTCTTCAGACCTATTTCTATGTATTGTTCTTGTCTGTTTTATACTCTGGTTTTCTTTTCTTATATAAATTTCCAGAAATGCAAACATTCTAATGCTGTGAGTTTGAAGTTAGCAGATATAGTAGGTTAAAGATTATTTGATAGTTAACACAGGGTCAATAATCTTGGGTTAATAATCCTTAGTTTGAATCTTGTTCTAAATTTTCCTACTTAATAATCTTCTGTCCAACAAGGATGTGTCCACATGATCATTTACTGTGGGATTTTTATTTTTATTTTTTAGCTTCTAGGCCTAGCATCTCAGCTGTTCTTAAAGGATGGCTGCTGTTCGAATTGTGAAAGATTCAATTTATACCTTCCTGAATCCTCAGGAATTGTCGTGAAAGCAAGCTGATGGCAGACTGGAACCTAAGCCATTGAACTGGCTCTCTTAGGACTTAGCTGAGACTTTCCAAAAAACGAGAAGGCAGGTGGAAATGCTGCCTCACTGCAGACAAATTAAATTAGACTAATAATTTTTAAAAATAATGAATAAAGCAAACTCCCTGGCAGGAGGTCTTCCAGGGCCCAAGAGTCCAGGATGGATAGGTTCCTGCAATGGCCCTGGGGCCTCCCAGCCCCATCCTCTCGCACTCTCAGCTGGGACATCCCTGGACCAGGAAGGTGGCTGAAAACCTTGCCCTGGTAACCTTCCAGGTAAAACAGAAATCCTGCCACTTTTCAAAGCAGGACTCCAGCTTAGAAAAGCACATCCAGGCATTTTACTTTAGAGGTTTGGGTGCTTTCAGAGAAAATATTTCAGTGGATGGCGGTGCCCACATTGCCCCTCCACTGAGTAGGACAGCATGGTATTGACACAAAGCCCAGTCCTCCTAGCTCTTGCTTTGTTTGTTTTTTAATAAATTAATTGGATCTAAGTTTCTTAACCTAGCTGTGCATTTTCATGGAAGAAGAGATCGAATGACGCTGTTCACAAGTTTTCTGCAAGTGTTACTAGTAATCAGCACACAACTGACATTTGATCAATATTAGTGATGGAACGATATCGAACAATAGCAAAGGCATAATTTGTGTTGCCTTGGTTTGGCCTGGGATGGGATGAAAAGAACCTACACTTTGGCATCAGTTACATCTGCATTCAAGCATCTACTTTGACACTTATCTAAAGACCCGGGGCCAGCACTCAGTGGCTCTGGGACTGGTGACACAGCTTTGGAATGATGGCTGCTGTGCATGGTGAAGCAGGGGTCTCAGAGTCAATGCAATGGTTGAAGAGAACAAGAAGTGAAATATATGGCAGGTAGTTAAGAGCTCAAAACCTATCAGATCTCTCCAAAATTTCAGTATGAGAAAAACTCTCTGGCACTAAACCACCAACTCTGACATTGTGACTAGAGACAAACAAAATTATTCTGTGACCTGGAAATAAATTCCCAGATGATGGAAGTCACTCGTGCATATGCTACAGTCATCTGGAACATCCTGGCTCTGCCCTTGTGATCTGGTGCCCATTTGAGGGACCTCTGGGCAGTTAGCTTCACACACATTTCAAAGTGTCCCGTGAACCTGATGGTGTTAGAGGATCCTGCAAAAAATCAGTGTCCCCAGTAATGTACTGAGTTTGCGTGAACATCTGTGCAACAAGACCACCTTTAATCACAAAGTCAGGGTGAGATGATTGGGCCTGTCTAAATCGTACAAGTTGAGTTGCTATGAATAAAATATACCTTTGATAGTTTCCACTTAATATGATATCACATTCAAGAATCAAGAGACCCCAGAATAATTTTATCATTTTGCAAGTACAAGAGACCACTAATAATATTGCACTATTATTATTAACATTTATGCCCACCATAATTCCATTATGCAAATAATGTAACAGATTTTTCAACTCCATATTTAATACTTTGGGGCAACAAGTGAGCATATATGACTTGATTCTCAGAAAGAAATGAAGATAAATGAGGATTTCAGCTTAGTGGGTGCTTTATGGATGCAAGAGGGCCAGACAATATCAATACTAGATTTTGTTTCCTCAGCACTGAAGTAGGAGACAAGCTCGACTTGTATAAAAGTCATAACCAGGGCTGGAGGTGGTGGGTTCAAACCCAGCCCTGGCCAAAAAAAGTCAACCAGTTCTGGAAGTATGAGTAAGGCAAAACGTGGACCCTAGATCCTCAGTGCTAGGCAGCTGTCAGTCATCATTAGTTCATTCACTCAGGAAATACTTGTTATGGATTAAGGATACAACAATCACCAAAGAAAGATACTGACCATACATTGACCAAAAAACTGACACAACGGGATAGAAAATCCCCAATTGCAGTGAAAGAAATAAAACAAGTATTCAGGGAATTTGTGAACATTCTATCTAAGGAAATGGCGTATAAGCTGGAATTTGAAAGATAACCAGAAATAAAACAAAGAATTAGGGATGGCACGTTGCAGGCCTTGGGCTGAGCACAGGAGGCAGGTTCAGACAGACGTGTTCAAACGTCCTATCTGTCTGTACCAGCTTTGCCCCGTTAGAAACATGCTTAGCCTGTTAGCCTCAGCTCCCAAATATGTGCAGCTAGGGTCATAAACCTGAAAGGGCTCTGGGGAACACTGGGGAAAATAAGATTTTCAAGGGACCCTGGTACAATGTCTGCACATGACGGGTGCCCCCATAACTAATGGTGACTCTCTTGTCGTTTCTTTGTTCTCCAACTTTACTCACCCTAGGCTGACCTCCCCCAGCCCTGCCCCCCATCCTCCTTGACTCCAGGTTCTCATGTAAACAACACGGTTCTCACATTTTCCTGAATATAAACTATGAATCGTTCTCTTACCTACTCTCGGGTTTCAAATTCACTTTGAAAAATAAGAAAGTTTAATGATAAATGCAAATTCTGGAGGTAAAGAGAAAATTCACTGATATTTATTTATTTATTTATGTTTTTTGAGACTGAGTCTCACTCTGTCACCCAGGTGTCATCATAGCTCACAGCAACCTCAGTCTCTTGGGCTCAATCAACCCTCTTGCTTCAGCCTCCTGAGTGGCTGGGACCACAGGCATCCGCCATGACACCCAGCTAGTGATGTTAATTACAATGTAATGGAAACCCACTTCCCCAAATGCAAATAAATTGCCCCACAATTTGGGATGAAGCTTGGCTGCAGTGTTTCCCATTGGAGGAGTGGAGATCTGTGTCAAATCAGCAGGGATTTTCCAAGTGCCTGTTTCTCTTGACCATTCATCACCTCGGTGATCTCCTTTGAGTTTTTATGGGGAACAATGCATCCCCTTCCAGTTCCTGAGTGGGCACTGACTCCTCTGATTGCTGACTGGAAAGAAATGGGTCTCCAGAACAGGGTCTCAATGACTCAGGATCATCAGAATCACATCCTACAAAATCCCAGTGGTGGAAAGGAAGGTCACCTTCCTCCAGCCCACCCCAGGCTCTGAGTTAAAGCTGAGTCTCCCTCTCCCAGAGACGCACCCTCCCTAGTGACCTGGCCATCCCTGAAATGTCAGGTGGGCTCCATGAAACCTAGTGGTCAAGAACTCCACCCATGCCTGACCCCAAGAGAGCGAGGCCTCCCACGAGCTGCAGAGCCCCCCAAAGATCAAGATCTTGAGACACTGAAAGCAGGAAGAAGAGTGAGCCTGGGTTCTCTCATCTTTGATTCGATGGAGATTTTCTGGCAGGAAGTTGAATTCAGTATTAAATATTTCTCTTTTGGGGGCTTTGCACATACCAGGCAATGCTGGTTATGTAGTAAGATGGCCTCTGACATGCTTGGGAGGGAAAAACGAGGGCTGTGGGTGATCCAGTGGTGACACTGGCCTCTGTGCTGCCCCATTCAAACAGAGAATGGGATGAAAGACGTCTCTGCAGGGCAGGGGCACCTGCCTTGGAACTGCATCCTCAGGGCTCTGCCGTGTTAAGAGATGATTTGGGGCTTGTTAAGATTTTTTTGCTGTACTTTTCCAGCACTTAATATAGTATATTTCAACTTTAAATAATGTGGTTGCTTCCTGCCCTCACTTTCCTCCTGTTCAGACTTTGATGTAATTTCATTGTTCTTTGTGTTCTATCTCGGGTCTGCTCCTATCTGTGATGGGCGTAATTGGTGTCGTGTCTCCTGAGGCTCAGGCACCCTGCATGAGCATGGGGGAGCTGCCCCTGCAGTGGGGCCCTCCTCTGCCTCATTAAGGCAAGTGGTGAAAATATGTGTGCTATAAACCAGTTCTCAGAGCGAGGACTGGGAGAGATGACAAATACCTTTTGGAAACTCACCTGTTTTACCGGGAGAGTCAGGCAGTCCTTCACAGACTGGGTGAGTGTCAGCCCCAGGTTGTAGCCCCGCATGGGAGTCCATACCCCCTGCTCCCTCCAGTTCTTCACCCAGGCCCCACCCTCCCCACCCCTGCAGACCCTGTGACCCACACTGAGCCCAGCAGCACTGTTGTTATCTACTCAAGTGTGTTGTCTCCACTCTCAAGGTCTCGTGTGTTTCAGCCTCTCTAATTCCCACATGCCTGCAACTCAGTGCTGACCCTCTCTGAATTTAAGTATATTTCTCATCTTATTCTTCCCATATTCTCACGGTTCTCTGTCCTTCAGCCCTGTGTGGTTTCTCACCCTCAGTCTGCTTTTCTTATCCACATCTGAAATGCTTGCCAGTTCCCACAGGTACTTCAAATAGTTGGAAGCACATTGTATTAGTGACCTAGGCGTGGAGGCAGTATTCCAGGGAAAGGAAGGGGCTTCAGAGTGCTGATGATGTGATGTGAAGACCCGTGTTCCTCCAGAATTCATGGTGACACCTAAATCCCTAAAGTGACAGCATTGAGAGGAGGGGTCCTTAGGAGGTGACAATCTACATGAGTAGAATCAGTGCTCTTATAAAAGGGACTGGGGATCTATGCTGACCCTTCCACCACTTATGGACAAGGCAAGAAGTTGCCACTTACAGGGCAGACAGTGCCTCACCAGACACCTCGTGTGCTGGTGCCTTGACCTTGGACTCGCCAGCCTCCAGAGCTCTGAACAATAATACACCGATGTCTAAGGTATTTTACTGTACCAGCCTGAACATACTAGAACAACTGATAAATGGGTGTAGCTCTGAAAGGTGTGAACTGCACTGTGCAATAGGGTGGGCCCCTGTACATCATGTACCTTTCACATTTTAATTAATTAAAATTGAATAAAATTAAAAATTCCTTCCCCCAGTCACACAAACCACATGTGCTAGTAGTTATCACTTTGGACAGTGCAGCTCTAGAATATTCCCATCATGGTGGACGGTCCTATTGGTCAGCCCTGGCCTGGAGGATCAACCCAGTTCCATGGCATTTTAGGGACATAAGGACGCAGCAGCCAGGGCATGAGTGGACACTATAGCACAAGTGCCCAGCATGACTGGGCACAGCAGGTGTGGGTGCTGGAGGAAGGAATAGGTAGGAGGTAAGTTGCAGAACATCCAGGGGCTGTGCTACAGGAGGGGAGGCCGCTTCTCAGTGTGCAGCCTTGATCCCCAAACTACAGCCTGTGGTGCATGTGTGTGTGTATGAGGGAGGCACGTGCATATTGGCAATGTGTTGTAGAATTTTACCTGGCATGTAGTGCATGCTTAAAGATACATAGATAAAGCAAAAATGAATCCAATAAATGGATTGGGTGCCTATCATGTGTACAGAAATGTGGAAGTCATAGTGAATTCGGAATGAAAAATGCCCAGCATCCTTAAGACCCAGGGGACATGTATACCTACACGCCAGACAGACAGGATGAAAGGGCAGAGGGCTGAGAGCCCTGCCCCTCAGAGGTGCCTCGGTCGCTTTCCTTCCCCTCTGCAATTTAACTTTGACCTTGTTAGACTATTCGGTTGGCTTATTTATTCATTCCTTTATTCATGTCTTTATTCTTTTTATAAACACTGTATATCTATTTTATACAAGATGAAGTGTAAAAGACACAAAATGTCCACTTCATCTGGACTGGTTCAGTTTCTGTTCCTGTCCCCCCATCTTGTCAGTCTGAGAGTTGCCTTCATCTCCCACAGGGATCTGGTTGTGGTCCGCAGCTCCTGCCTTGGCATCTTATCCTGATCTAGAAATCAGCATCTGGGGAGAGGTGACATGACAAGAGGGAGGGAAGGGAAGAATGCATCAGGGGATGGGGGAAGTTAGATTGAGGGTGCCTTACAGACCAGGATGCCCCAGCATGCTGCCAGGCTGCGTGGGATGCAGACATGCTGTGAATTGCTTCTCAGGACCATTTCTCTGCAGAGAGAAAGGAGGGAGAGTTTATCTGTAAGTGTCCATATCTCCCTCTTTGTGGGTTGTTCACTCATAGGTCCCAAGCAAGAATCTTTCTGTGTGCCAGATCATAGCATGGAGGTGAGAAGCTAATATGTCCAGGAGCAGGTGCCATCAGCAACACTCACACAAGTCCTGTAGTGGACCCACTGCAGTGACAGCTGTAGACACATCCTACAATGGGGCCTCAGCCATGAGAACTCACTTCAAGGCTGCTGCACTTCAGTGGCACATGACAGGTTAAAGTGTGCTGGCTGTTCCTCTATGCTGAGCTGCAGCCCCACTGGTCCCTCCTTTCCCACATGGCTCCTTCCTGTGACCATCCTCCACCAGCCAGGACAGCACATGTCTCTGATGAATACGTCACACTATTTCTGTTTTCAGTAGCTTCTCTTTGTGCACTTCACACCCGACAGGGTGTACACAGTTTATACCTGACAGGGTGTAGACAGTTCACACCTGACGGGTATACACAGTTCACACCTGATGGGGTGTACATAGTTTACACATGACAGGATGTACACAATTCACTTCTGATGGGGTGTATACAGTTCACACCTGACAGGGTGTACACAGTTCACACCTGACAGGGTATACACAGTTCACACCTGACTGGGTGTACACAATTCACTTCTGACAGGGTGTATACAGTTCACACCTGACAGGGTGTACACAGTTCACACCTGATGGGGTGTACATAGTTCACACCTGACTGGGTGTACACAATTCACTTCTGACAGGGTGTATACAGTTCACACCTGACAGAGTGTACACAGTTTACACCTGACAGGGTGTACACAGTTCACACCTGATGGGGTGTACAGCCAGCACAGATGCCAAGACAATCTGTCCAGAGTGCTAATGGACTAGTACAGTCAGGGTGGACATCAACTCTGACAGGCTCTGAAGAGGTGATCAGAGGGATAAGGAAAGGGGATCCCTGCCCTAAATCCCCTGGAAAAGGACAAAGTGGATTCCTTTTGAGTATTTTCCACCACTTTCATTTTTTTGAACATATGCATTTCTGATGGTTAAATACCTAAAGAAAATGTTGTTTTATTTCAACATGTATAAACCAGGAAAGCACAATTTGTAAATCTTAAAATAATTTAATTCTCCATGCTATATTAGTAGAAGTTTAAGGGAGGCCATTCCAAAATACAGTAAACTTCTTGGGCATCATTAAAGAAATATATATATATATATTAGTGTCTTTTTGCTGTGACCACACAGATTTGTCAGCCACCCCAGGCTGGTGATGTCAGTGCATCCCATCCCAGCATCCCCTGATGGCACATAGGGTCACCTGCTAAATACTTCAGGCCAGACTAGGTGGGCTCACACTTCTGATCTGTCCCTAGTGCTGAGGAGCAGAGAAAACCAGCAACCAGGAAGAACCCCGCCATGGAGAGAGCCTGCACTCAGCTGCCGGGTACACAAAACTGGGAGAAAGTTTGCTAAAGCAGAACAGCACTGGACTGGAAATCTTGGAGCTCAGCAGCCGCCCTGTGTCCAGGCTGTCTTTCTCATCACTGGGGTCAATCAGAGTCATCAGACCCATTTATTCCATGTTTCTGAAATGTTAGCATGGGGTGGGGTGGGGGGATTAGAGTTTCAAGGGCTCTCATTTTATAGACAGGGAATGTGAGAGTCACCACAGCAAATTCACCGTTTGCATTACGGTTTCTAGAGAATCTCTCCAACATCAGAATTAGACCATTTTCAGTCTCAATAATGGGAAGCAGAGATGATTGTAAGTGCCTGAGGGACTGATATAAATGCTTTTTATTCTGATTTCCTAAAAATAATACTATTCATTGCTTTTTTTTTGGTCTCAAATCATTAAAGTACCCTTAGTTCACTCTTTAAAAGTTGGAAAATAATAGGAAATTATAAAGACTATATAAATGACCTATAATCCCACCACCACATAAGTATCCAGCTTTTTATTTATCTAATCGTGTGCAAAAAACCACACTACAGATTCAATTTTAAATCTTATATGTTTCACTTAGAAGTGTCTCATTAGCATTTTCCTAGTCAAACAAACATTATCTGGAAGCTTCCATTTAATTGTACATCTGGATCATTTTATTGAGTAGTAAAGGATCAATGTCATGTGTGTTACTTTCTGTGAACAGGGAATTCTTGATCAATGAGTCTGGTCAAGACACGATTCTTGATGTCTCATATCTCATGGGAGGACAATATGATTAAAATAAGAAGAGATCTCAGTACCCCCATTAGGCTGAAATTCAGGGCAGGATGTCCCCCCTCTGAGAAACAGCTGTATGATTCAACAGCATCTGGGGGTGGCACCAACCAGAAGCCTGCTGGTCACAACTGGGTGGACACAGGGCACCAGGCAAAATGGCCACAGCAATCCCAGCCACAGGTTTCCACTGGGGACTCTGTGCCATGGGGTAGGGGTGGGGTTAGCAAAGGCAGCTCAGCTAGCTGCACTGGAGGCCATCGCTGGAAGGGGTCTCCAGAGCTGGGACAGGGTACAGATTCATTCCAAGACCCCAGTGGGGAGAAAGGGTGCTAATATTCATCCCCCTCAATCAACACTCAAAATACTAATAAAAGCCAAAGACAGGGCAGCGAGACTCAGCACCAGAACTGCTCCCCGTCACTGTCCACATATTAACTCTTGTTACTCACCTGATGAGTCCCTAAAGTGCATGGTGCTATTGTCCCCAAGTTACAGCTAGAGAAACTGGGTCACAGAGAAGCTGAGACCTTTGCTGGAGGTCACAAAGGGAGTACCGAGGGAGAAGAGGGAACAGCCCCGGGAACCAAGGGTGTCCCCACCGTGCCCAGGGTGTGGCTCCATCTTTGCCTCCAGAAGGAGAATGGGGGGGATGGGCAGGGACAGGGAGATATGGCAGGAAGCAGAATCAGAAGAAGAAGAGATCAGTCTGTCTGCAGCAGTAATTGGGAAGAACACATTTGAAAACAAAATCTAAAAATACCATCCCTACATTAGATGCAGAAATATTCTTGCTTGGGTGTGTGTGTATGTGGGGGACAGGGCAGAATAGGGCAAGGTTGAGCCCCTCCTGCTGTGCACACACAGAGCAGGACCCTGAGGATGGAAGGTCAAAGGCCGTCCCGACTCTGCCTTTCAAGCTCCCTATGTTTTCTTGGGGCTTCCCTACACAGTGTCCTCTCTGCGCTTCTCCTGGCAGCAGGGACGCATGGCTGTTCTCTTGACCTCCTTAACCACAGGAGCTGGGCTCCACTGGGAGGATATCGACAAAGGCTTCTGAAAAGCATACAGCTGGGTAGACCACAGGCAGCTGGCAGAGGGGCTCACCTTGCCCTCCAGTGGACACCCCCCTTTCTTCTCACCTATAGAGGTCTAGGATCAGGAGGACCCAGGAAAGAATAGAACAAAATCAGAAAGCCCAACAGACCTGAGGAAACTGTAACCAGCTCTTATGCAGGCACCACTGAGGAGATGACCCTCCTGGGATGCCCAGAAGAGTGTTTAAGATGCCCACGTTTCCTGACTTACAGAACCTTGCCTCTGTAGAGCAATCAACTTGCTTTGCTTTTTTATCATGGTTAATACAATGGCTTTGGTTATAGATGCTCTTTGGAAATTCAGCAAAAAAATATTGTCACCAGGCTGCTGACGGGAAACAGACAACTCCCTGTCACAGCTGTTGTAGAAGCACTTTTCTCATATAATTTTCTGCATGGAGATATCAAGTGATTATACCCCATCCTAAGCCAGCTCCGGCCTCCGTGCCAGGCTGTAAGAACAACCTTCTGCTTTTGTAGTTGTTAAATTATTATGTATTACTAATTACATCACCAGCACATCACCAAATTAACAGTGCCTGGAAGTGTCTAGAGATTTACGACCAGCTTCCATTTAGCTTTCAAGAAAGGAGATTCCTGACTGCTGCAGGCCAGCGCAGGAGCCAGCTAAAGCCCATCCCTGATGTCACATGGTAATGCATCAGCAACTTATCCATTCACGTGATTTCCATCTCTCAACCCCAGTTTTAAGGGAAAATAACGATCCTAGAGAAATCAGCAAACTAATCCGGGAAGACTCTATTATTGTTGAATTATAGAAGAATAAGTAAAACACAAATCAGAACCCAACGCCTTTTAGAGCCCTGGTAATGATGATGATGTAGGTAATAATAATAATTTTCATGATCAAACCATAAAGAGGAGCTTGGACTCTCAGGAAAGTGTGTTCCTGTTTTCACCCTTTGAAATGATGCATATTCTTCCTTTTGCCTAGATTCTATTTTCATCATTAAAGAATCTGTTCATACCTTCTCTATGATTCTCTCTCTCTCTCTGTTTTCCCCACCCCCACCACACACACATTTTGCCCCATCTGCTTATACAATGTATACGATCGCAGCACACTTATCTTAGGTACACAATGCATTATTTGCATGTTTGCTCTTCCCAATAGTCTATTATCTTCTCTTTTTATATTGTGGTGAGAACACCACCAATCTGTTCAAGATGATACAACAATATTCCATTAAATGGGGTGGTTTATAAACAACAGAAATGCATTTCTCTCTGTTCTGGAGGCTGCAATGCAAAACTGGCACGTTCAGTGTCTGTTGAGGGCCTTTTCCCAACTCACAGATGGCTCCTTCTCCTGTATCCTCACATAATGGGAGGGACGGGAATTCTCTTTGATAAGGGCACAAATCCCATTCACCAAGGCTCTACTCCCATAACTTAGTTAAGTCCTATAAGCTCTACCTTCTAATGTCACCATTTTGAGGGTTATGTTTTAACATACCAATATTAGGGGACACTAACATTCATATTATATTAAAAACTTAATGAGTTCTACCCTCATAATAAATCTTTAAGTGCAGAATAGCTAGCTGTAGGCACAATGTTGCATGGCTATTATTATTCTATAATCCCTAGAATTTATTAAAATTTTGTAACTGCAACTTTGTATCTGTCAGACACCAGGCAACTGTATTTGAAGTCAAGAATTTATCTCATACTTTTTATGTTTTTTCATTTAACAAATATTTCTGAGGTTTTACAATATGCAAAAAATAGCAATTGAATCTGGAATGTAAAACTACCATTCTAAAATTGTTGATGATTTAAAGTAATAGAAAGAAAAGATAATTTTATTATAGTAAAATACATTATATGGAATTTGTCTCATTATATATATGACTACAATATACCATATTTACTTCAAATATAATCACACTATGACTCTAAGCTTCATGTCTGTGTATGTTTATATATTTATATATGCATATTTACAGACACTTTTCTTGCATTAATTTGAGGTTATCATTTTTAAAAACATGCTCACCAGATAGCATGTTCCTTGATGAAAGAAACACGATCTCCTGTGTTTACCAACTGCATGGCCAGCATAGAGCAAGAACCAGGAATAGTGCCAGAATTCAGGAAACAATTGCTGCTGGATGACCAACTAACAAAGAATTGTTGGCATGTCTCTGAAGATAGGATGTTTGCATTTTGTACATCACATAGATTTTTATTTTTAATAATTATTTGGACCGAAACACTTCAAGTAAATAAAAGTGCAATATCTTGAATGCCTTTGCAAATGGTCTTTTCCAGGAAGATTGAGGCAGAACAACGTGGTCAAATAGAATGCTCCAGAAATTGTCACTCCATATGAACAGAAAATCCAACAACTATCCACTTAAGCAAGAATCTTTAGAAGAGCCAAAACTCAGGTGAGTGATCATACTATCTGTTTTAACAGCGTATCCATGAGAAAGGCACAGCACACCCAGTTGGAACAGACTCTGTGTGCCCGCAGGGAGAGTGCAATGATGGTGGATCAGTGCAGGCTGCTTTTCTTCAGCCAGTTGGTGGGACTAGTGGACACTCAGGTGAAGGTGGAGACTGCAATGACCAGAACAGGACTATCTATTATAGAGAGCAAGATGCAACCAAATTAACCCTTGCTGCAGTCTTTGTTTAAAAAAGGAGCAAAAGGAGTCCTTGGTAGGTTTTTGTTCCCTGTATACATCCCTTTGTATATTAGTAAATTGTGTGACACCTGTTAGTCAAGATTGTATTTATCAATTCCAGTGCTTTATTCAGTGTCCCTTCAAGGTTCCTTTAGGAAACTCTCTT
>NW_003852534.1:4994537-4995357 GCF_000181295.1 Otolemur garnettii
TGTTCCTGGTAAACTGTTCACTATCCTTGAAACTGGGCATCATTTTTGTTTCTATATATTATGTACTTCCTAGTACACCTTCAATTTGAGAGTTTACAAATAACCCACTTGTGTTAAAGATCCTCTCTTTCCACAATTACAAAGTTAATACAAAGTTTATTAAAACTCTTCCTCTTTTGTCTGAAAAAAAAGAAAACTGTGGTTGCTGTGTTATAAATAGTTTTGAGATAAGGTGCCAGCTCTCAGCAGGAGACCCAAGGTCAATGACTCATTTGAAACTAAAAAAAAAAGAGAGAGGGAGCCCTCCTTATTTCTTAAAACAACCAGCCGTTTTCCTTCTGAATTAACATTATTCTGTTTAAGTCTTTTTTTTTGGCCAGGGCTGAGTTTGAACCCACCATCTCTGGCATATGGGGCTGGTGCCCTACGGAGGTAAGCCACTTCAACAGCTATTTTTAACTGGTATCTGCAAACATTCATTAACTATTAATAGTATTTTTGTTATGCTTATTTGTTATAAATTATTGTGAAAAATGTAACTGTTTATTAATGTGTTCTGGTTCTGATTCTAAAAGTACAGGAGTGTAAGAGTAAATATAAACCATTGTCATTTTGTCACATTTGCTCAATGTTTACTAGCCTCAGCCTGAAACAAACAGTCTTGAAAACATTTGTGAATATGCAGACCTTTTCTTTCAAGGGACCCCTCAAGACTTCACTCCTAAAACTGCCATATTTACCTGCAACTTGTCCCTTCCTCTCTCCCACTACCAAATGTTGTTACTCAGATTGTCTTTCCTTTCAGAATTTTCATAATTAA
>NW_003852534.1:4996868-5004503 GCF_000181295.1 Otolemur garnettii
TTTGTGTTTATTATGTTTTATTCTGTTTTGTTTCTTTTTATTAATGCCTATCTTGTTCTTTTTATTCTCTATTTCTACAAAGTAAATGCACATTTCACATTGATAGCTCTTATCATAGAAATAAAACAAAGAAAAAATACAAATAAAGCGTTTTAGTTGCTTTTACCCCCAAATTATGTAGAATCAATTTTTCAAATTGATACAAATACATATTTTCAATGTATTTGAATTTATTCTTGCAGTATATATTTATTAGCTCAGAATATCTTTACCGGTTTTGGTGTACTGTTGCATACCCATTTTAAAAAATGCTTGGAGAAATTTCATATCATTATTAGTTAGAACATTTAGAAGAACCTGTTTGAACAATGGATGTGTTGTAACTTGTACATAGAAAAGGCAGTGGGAAGAAATACCAATAATTTACTTTTTCTTCTTCATGGAAATCTGTGACACACAGTCTTAGCTCTATTAGTTAAAGAAGCAAAGTGCTGAGATACTTGGTAGATGAGAAATGCTTTTGAGCCATGACTTTGTATCAAAATATGTCATGTTCAAATGTAGAAATGATTACATAATCAACTTGCATTTTCCTCAGGACAACGTTCTGACAATAATTATCTCATAATATAAGTGGAAAATCAGACTAATAGATCGCTTATGCAGAATACTTTGGATTAATAGGACATTTTTACAAATCAACTTCAAGCCAGCTATAGACTAGCCCTAGAACTATTGAATCAGTTCTACTCTAAAGAATTTTAAATCCTTAAAACACACTGAGAGGGTTGAAAAAAATGCATTTTTAAATTTAATCTGGAACAATTGATGTTTTCCCCTGTGCCCACACCTGGGTGATGCTGGCCTTCTCCTGCGGCCGAGCATGCCAGCCACACTATTCTGCACATGTTTCCTCAGGGATGGATCCAAGGCAGTAGCATCTATTCAAGGGTCAGCGATAGGCGAGCAGTAGACCGGTGTGAGCTGGACATCTGGCACATAGTAAATGCATTTAGAAAGCTAATAAACCACTCATTGTGAATGACTCCTGAAATTGATTCCAATATGAGCAGTTGGGGGAGAAATAAGCTTTTAGGAAGGTCATTTAATGTCATACAGAGTGTTTCTCTACAACCCAGTTAAACTGCTTAGCAGTTTACAGAGCAAATCCCAGCCCAATTTTGATCTGGTAATTAATTGAGCCTTCTAGTCAAGCACAGGCTGTGCACAGACACTGGGTAAGGCCATAATGCTTTGGCCTCTGGAACTCGGGGTTTGACTCGCCAGATGGTCCTTGACAGGGGATGGATGCTGAAGAGAAGTGGAAATCACTCCACTCATGTCAGGGCCTTCAGATTTCTCACCAGTGACACACGAGCTTGGCGTATGCAGCTGAGAGTGCAGTCTTACTAAAACTTTTATATTAATTTTATAAACAGATTATCAGTACTTGGCAATGACTAAGGACATGATTAGAGGACTGAAGTGTTTTCCGTATCTCCCCTGCTGGAAACGATCAGTCCCTTTACAAAAGTTAAGTGTAAAGAGGTCCACACAGACATGTGGGACAAGGTGGGGCGCAGGTCCCAGAGAGGATGGAGGACAGGAAGCCCCCTCTCAGCATCACAGGGTCCTGCGGACGCCAGCTCAACCACAGGAAGTCGGGAACAGTGACATCATGGTCCAGCCGGGGCTGTTTTGCCAGCGTCCCTTTGGTCTCTGTCACTGCTTCATTTTTGTTGCCTAATGGGCAAGAAGTTAAAAACAAAAACTTCCAATGTAAAAATTATATGTCTTCAGCTTAAGAGTAGAAAGAAAAGGTAGAGGCTGATAAGAATGTTCTATTTCACAACAAATGTTAGAAGGAGCTACAGGATTTGGCAAAAAACAAACAAACAAAATAAAACATACACATAAATTTTGGAGTAAGGCACATTTCCATGTATGTGGGAGTTCCTCCACTTGCCAGTTGTAACGCTGGGCATGTTACTTTCTTCACTCAGTGTTGCATCACTCACTCAGAAAACGGGAATCATGTTGTCTCCTTGACTGGGAGCTTTAAGTAGTGAAGGGGAAGAGGATGGAGCATGGAGTGTGAACTTGTGATGACTTCATGAACTGATAACACACACATTAAATAAATACTCCATACTCCTGGGTCTGAAGCAAAAAGGAAATGCAAAGTATTGAATTAAAGTTAATACAAAGACTGTGTGAACTGGCACTTGAATACTATGTTACTAGCACTGACTACACTTACCATAGATGATGGGCCAAATGGCACACAGGCAGGTGAGGAAGGCAAGTGTGGATGGAGCATCAAAACCTCAGGTGCCAGTTACCGGAAACCAGGGCACACTGAGGTCCCAGCAGGGACAGGGCTAGGTTTCTAAGGCTGACATGCACTTGGTGCCTTAAACCGAGACGATGAGGTAATAAACAGTTTCATAATTAAGTCAGGAGTCTAAGGACATGACCAAACAGAAGTTGTAACACACAGCAAAGCTAGATTTAGAATGACCACTGTCTGGGCACAGACTCCAGGGAAAGCCACAGACTCGGGGGAAGTTACAAAAAGTCAGCTGTCCTGCTTGTAACAAAACACAGTGAAATCTTCCCTCCCTGATCTTTTATGGCTCCAGAGAGAACAGCCTGGCTTCAAACCTCATTCCACCATAGAGAGGGGTCAGCCTGAGGTCAGATCATAGAAATCGCATGGTCCACTGACACAGAGTCACCAGTCTCTGAAGAGAAATGGTGAGAGTCTTCCCTATGAATCATCCGCTTAGCTGAAACCTCTTGGCTTCCTGACACTGCTAATCAAAATTCTCAATCCTTGGAGATATTTTTATATCCTGTTTAATGTAACGTATGTGTGATGGCAGCAATTCTCTCTCTTGTAGTATGTGCTGTAATCTTTTGTGAATTGATCTAAAATTAATGACTTACAAAAATAGTTAAAGAACAATTTATTTAGGGTTCAAAATTAATTTCAAAATATTTAAATTTCCTCCTGAAATGCAATCCACTCTTTACATTCTCATATACTTTCTTGGATGGACAGGAAATGAATGGGATTTTAGATATTCCCTAAAGGAAATGTGATATTCCAGAACCATCGTAAGCAGAGCATGTTGTGTAAAAAAAAAAAAAAAAGTATCCATACATAATTTTGGGTAGAGGGGCATGGTAATGAAAGGCATAATTAAGCCTTTCTGCATTTTTTGTAACTAAGGCTGCAGAATTTCTAAGACAATGTCCCTACACTGTGATCGAAAGGGGAGTTCAAGGTCTTATGTGCTAAATGTATCTGCCCCAAACCCACATGCTGAAATCCTAACCCCTGGGGTGATTTTAGGATGTGGGGTCCTAATGTGGGATGTAATTAGATCATGAAGGTGGAGACCTTATATGTGTCATTATGAAAGTTTTGAGATAATATAAAAATCAAGAAACATAACATCGGATGGTGCCTGTGGCTTAGGAGTAGGGCACCAGCCCCATATATGGGAGGTGGCAGGTTCAAACCCAGCCCTGACCAAAAACGAAAAAAAAAAAGAAGAATAAGAAGAAACATAACATCCATGCAGAGGGAAAAATGAAGCCCTCCCTGCAGCAGCAACTTGAACCCTGCCTGGGTGAATGAGAAAGGAAACTGTCACCTGCGTCTCTTAGAAGTGACATAATGGACCATGACACAATCTGTCTCAAAACTTTCATAGTGACCCATGTAGAAGAAATTAGTGCCCTTATAAAAAGAAATGCAAGAAAGATGATTTTTCTTTCAGTGGGCAAGGATGATACAAAGAAAGACAGCCATCGGCAAACCAGGAACGGAGCTGTCCCCAGACACCAGATCCACCAGCAGCTTGACCTTGAACTTCCAGCCTCCAGAGATGTGAGAACTGCCTCTCCTTTTGTCCCCCCACATCTGTCACGCTCCTTACAGCAGTTCAAGCTGAGTAAGGCATAGGGCTTCATAGTGGTGAAGCCACTGTTTATTCCTTTTAAATGGATGTCTAAAATACTTGTGATAAAACACTGGAAAAAATTTTTACATTTTTAGAGCACTTAAAAAATTAAAAGTGAAAAAATAGTCCAAGATTGCATAAAACAACTAGGACCTCCTTAAAGTCTTTGCACTAGGCAGCCTCCAGCTTTCACCTTCCTCTCTATACTGCTTGTCCTAACATGAAATGATAGTGACAACGAACACTTCTCACTGGGCCAAAATGAAAAAAGAGGGGTAAACATTAGCCTTGGGGATTATGACACTTGTTGGACTAAATGCACACAAGTTGAGGTGGTTTCATAGATAGTTTTTTAGAAACTACAATATTGTTAGACTGCTTTTCAGAAACATAAAAGGCCTGAGAAAAATAGCTGTGTTTTTTTCCTAATTCAGAAATTTAAGTGCTATCATTTCCTAATCAATTTCAAATCTTTTGCTGAGAAGACGTTATTCCCATGGGATGTCAAGATGATGAATGGAGTAATGCAGGGGCCACTAGTATTCAGGACTTTTAGAATAAACCTGTAAAACAACATTGAAAATGGAAAACAAAATTATTGGAAAGATAAAAATGACCAAAGATTACTCTAGAAAAATTAGATAACCTGAATAACTGAACCCTAAAAAATAAATAGAATTTGCAGTAAAACCCTGTTGGAAATGAAATTCCATGATTCTCATGGATTCACTTGTGCATTCTACCAGATTTATTAAGAAAAAGTTACAGTAATTCTACTCAACTTCTTTCAGAATAGTTAGTTGGTAGGATGTCTGAGCTTATCTTAAGAGGTCAGCGTTACACTGACGCCACAACCAAAGACATTGCAAGAAGGAAAGCCTATAGGAGAAAAATCACTCATGAGTATAAATACAAATGCCTTCAACAAATGGAATCCAACAAAACAGAAACATGGTGACAGATCCTGACCAAATGGAGATTATTCTAGGAACACAGGTAGGTTCAACATTCAAAACTCAGTCAGCACAATTCACCATTTTAACAAACTAAGGATGAAAAAAAAAGCGGGCAGTTATGTAAATACATGAAGTAATAGACTTTGGTAAAATTAAAAAGTCATTCATGATAAAAAAAAAAAAAAGACATCAAGGGTGGCACCGGTAGCTCAAAGGAGTAGGGCAACAGCTCCATATACTGGAGGTGGCAGGTTCAAACTCAGCCCTGGCCAAAAACTGCAAAATAAAATAAAATAAAATAAGTCATCAAATTAGAAATAGAATGGAATTTTCTCACCCATTTAAAAGGCATGTAACGAACAAACAAAGAAAAGTGAAAGATTAAATACATCCTCAAATATCAGCAGCAAGGCAAGTATATACTTGCCTTGGACTAGAAATTCTAGCCAGTTCATGAGTAAGAAAAAAAAAAAAAAAAGCTAGGCAAGTTGGAAAGAAAGAAAAAAAAAAACTGCCATTTTTGTTATAGATGACCTGATTGCCTACAAAGAGAATTCAAAAGAACCTCAAATAAGCTATATAATTAATAGTAAATTTGGGGTGGACAGAGGGTATAATTCCAATATAGAAAAACTGAAGATATGTCTAATACTAGGAAAGAAAAACTGAAAATTGAAATGGAAAATAATATTATTTATATTAACAACACAAACTTGAAATAATTATACAACTTAGAAAATTTATGCAAGATATATGTGGTAAATTTTTAGCATATTGATGTAATAAATAAAACAAAATGTAAAATCTAGTTGAATGGTGATATATCCCTTGTCATAGAATGAAAGACTAAATATTCTCAATTCTTCAAACTTGTCTATAGACTCAACGCCATTCTAATCAATGTTTTGCAGAATTTTTGTGTTAATAGATATATTCATTCTGAAGATTATATGTAAAGGCAACATAACTAGAATCCATAAAACAAATTGAAAAAGACAAAACAAAGTAAGCAGTATTTGTGTTGATGTCCAGGTTTTATGTAAAGCAAAGATGCTGAAAATAGTGTGATTACAGAAAGATTGGGCACACAGACCAAAGGACAAGAAGAGAATCCAGAAATATAATCCATCATATATGCCTAATTGATTTTCATATAAAGCCAATTCAGACGAGACTGGGCACTTTCAGGGTGGTATGGCCATAGACCATATAAAGCCAATTCAACGGAGCCGAGATCGTCTTTTGATAAATGATGCTGGAACAATATGATTTCCATAGGCAACAAAGTGAGCCTCAATCAACACTTGCGCTAAGTAAAAAAATTACTCCAAAAGGGTAATTTGACCCTCCAAAAGGGTCAAAGACCAAAATACAAAACTTGAAATTGTAAATTTTTTAGTATAAAATATGAGAGAAAATCTTATAATTTGAAGCTAGATTAGATTAATGCCAAAATTGCTCCATTAAAGGAAATACGAGAAATTAAATCTGATCAAAAGTAAGAATACCTCCTGTTTTACAGCACTAATAAAGAAAAACAAAAGAAGGCACACATTGGTGGAAATATTTTCAAATCAGGTTTCTCATGATAGACTTGAATCCAGAATATGTAAGGAACTCTAAAGGTTTAAGTAAGCTACCTCAAATTAATAAATATAGGAAAGTTTTGTACAAACTTCACAATGTAAGATATATGGGTGAAAAATTAGCATATATAAAGATGTTTAACACTATCAATCCTTAGGGAAATACCTAAAATTTTAGAATGTTGGACAATTATGACTACTGGTGGGGCAGGGATGTGGGTTAATCAGAATTCACATATATTGCTAGAGGGAACATCTTCCAGCCACTTGAGGAAAAAGTTTGGCTGTTTCTTAAAGAGTTCCACCTTATTTATCTTATGGGCTGGCACTCCCACTTGTATTCATCTACATAAAATGATAAACTATTTTTACAGAAAAAGATGTATATTCAGTGTGGTTTTATTTGTAATTGCCTGAAACTGAACAGAGTCAAAGGTATCTCATCTAAAAATGGTATCACAAAACGTAGATAATCCCTGCAATGGTATACTATGCAACACGTAGAACAAATTCCTATGGTATATGTAGCAATGAGACAAACTGCTATGGTCTACTATGTTACAATAAGACAAACTGCTATGGTATACTAGGTAACAATAAAACTAACTGCTATGGTCTACTATGTAACGATAAGACAAACTGCTATGGTATACTATGTAACAATAAGAGAAACTGCTATGGTATACTAGGTAACAATAAGACAAACTGTTATGGTACACTATGTAACGATAAGACAAACTGCTATGGTATACTATGTTACAAGAGAAACTGCTATGGTGTACTATGTAACAATAAAACTAACTGCTATGGTACACTATGTAACAATAAAACAAACTGCTATGGTGTACTATGTTACAATAAGACAAACTGCTATGGTACACTATGTTACAATAAGAGAAACTGCTATGGTGTACTATGTAACAATAAAACTAACTGCTATGGTATACTATGTAACAATAAGAGAAAGTGCTATGGTATACTGTGTTACAATAAGACAAACTACTATGGTATACTGTGTAAGAATAAAACAAACTGCTATGGTGTACTATGTTACAATAAGAGAAAGTGCTATGGCACACTATGTTACAATAAGAGAAACTGCTATGGTATACTATGTTACAA
>NW_003852534.1:5004689-5066988 GCF_000181295.1 Otolemur garnettii
ACTATGTAACAATAAAACAAACTGCTATGTTATACTATGTAACAATAAGACAAACTGCTATGGTGTACTATGTAATAATAAAACTAACTGCTATGGTATACTATGTAACAATAAAACTAACTGCTATGGTACACTATGTAACACTAAGACAAACTGCTATGGCACACTATGTAACAATAAGGCAGACTGCTATGGCATACTATGTAACAATGAGACAAACTCCTATGGTGTACTATGTATCAATGAAACAAACTTCTATGGTATACTGTGCAACAATAAAACAAATTGCTGTGGTATACTATGTAACAACAAAAAGGAACTACAACTATGCCCTGGGTTGTGGCTTAGGGAGTAGGGTGTTAGTCTCATATCGCGAGAGTGGTGAGTTTGAACCCAGCCCTGTCCAAACTGCAACAACAACAACAACAAAAACAACTGGTACCCTGCAGCATGTATGAGTCTCAAATATATTTTATGCTAATTACTACATTTTTACAAATAACAAGATAAGATATTCAGAAGTATTTTTGAGTTTGATTGATTTATTTGTTTGTTTGTTTGTTTGAAAGTCAGACCATAGGAGGTGGATTTCCATTATGATACAAAGTGAGGATCATTTTCATGTTCTCAAATCCTATTGGTATTTTTAAATTATGGAGTTTCTCAAATCATTGTGGTTTCTCTCAAAGAAGTTAACTGCCTGTATTTGGGTGTTCCAGAAGTAATTACCCAGCGGCCCTTCCAGGGCATTGTTCCTTCAGTACGGCACACCTGCTTCAAAAATGCAAAGTTTGTTCTTTCAGGATGTTGGAGTAAGTTTCTGAATAGAGTTAAGAAAACATGGATTATTCCTTTGTACCAAGTTCATATTAATTGAATATTGTGTTTGCTTCTAATTGTATACAAGGTTGGAAATTATGCACAGAAACCAATAAATTGCTTCTACTACCCTGAAATGATAATGGCAATGATAGGTAGGGAAATAAGCTCTGGGAGCTGGTGGGGTAGGTGGGAAAAAATGCAGAAGATGGGGTGGAAGGATTGCTTGGGCAGCAGCGTGAAATCTTATCTCAAAAAATATATATACATATATATCAAATTGAAAAACATACCCCTATCAATTATGTTTGAACATAACAGAAGTAGCAATGTTATGGAAATATAAGACAGTTGGGACATATTCACAGAGTGGTTTATTCATCCTACATTTCTATTTTATTTTTACCCAACATGAAGCAACCAGAGAGAAAGTTTTTTGAAACAATTATGGGTCAACATTTTCAACTGTTCAAATTTGCCAACACTGACTTTTCTTGCTTACCTACTCAATAATTTCATTTGTATAACTTCAAACTTGTGTATCTTTTAGGAAAAGAAGCAGAATCTATGGAAAGAAGTGAATGTTATTGTGTTGTAATTTTCGACAGAAAATAATTTATAAATAAATCATTTTAAAAATTGTTTTCCTGGGCAGCACCTGTGGTTCAAAGGAGTAGGGCGCCGGCCCCATATACTGGCAGTGGCAGGTTCAAGCCTGGCAGTGGCCAAAAACTGCAAAAAAAAAAAAAAAATTGTTTTCCTTCTTGTTCCACTGATGTGCCTACAAAGAAGAAACTATACATAAAGAAGAAATTATGAATTTTATCATATGTACCATACATTTAGAAATTCTTCCTAAAAGTGTTTTAATTATACAAAATATAAACAAATTGTCTTGTATTTTCTTTATTCGACTGACTTTGCATTTAAATGGTAATTTATATCTCCAATATACACTGTGTTTTCTTAGCCCTTTACCCATACCAAATCTATCAAAGCTTTGAAACTTGGCTAATATTCCACCTTTCCAAATTTACACTATCATTCATTTTTAGTTATAGGTAATTATAGCAGCCCATATAGCTTATGGCTAGGCGGAGTGAGAGTTATAAGGAATACCTGTAATGGAACACCTTGGTGAAAAGGGCATGGAGAGGGATTTAGCATGAGAGAGCTTGTGAGATGAGAGCATTGGTGAATTGGCAGTCTCTACACCTATGGTGTTGAGACACAGGAGCTCAGCCTTATCTTAGGCTGCAGGAGAAGGCAGTCAAAAAGCATGCACATTCAATCATGGACTCACTTACTCTGACTGTCTCCTCTCCTGCCTGCAGAACTCCAGCACGGCGTCTCTCTGGTGAAGATTACCAAGCTCTGCTGAAGACTAAGATCTGTCTATGCTAAGAAGACTGTTTTACTCTAAGACACACACACTCTCTCTCTCTTTCTGTCCTGCTAAAGTAGATAGCCCTCAAGCATCTAAGAGAAACTTTTCCTGAGCAGGTAGCTTAGCAGTCTGCGTCCAGAACCTACCTAAGCTGGGCCTGAGATCTGGCCAGTCCCGGGACCTGACAAGTGGGGTCAGAAGCAAATCCTGACAGGTAATGAAAAATTTAATAATTAAAATCGAAGAATGAAAAAAAAAAATCAAAGAATGCAACCATTAATTGGAATCTTTCAGATTGAGAACAATGCCAGTATTTTTAATGGGTGCAGAAACAGTGATCTTGTGGGGAATTAAACCTTTGAGTAGATGTACTTAGTCTTGTTACTACTTTAATAAACCAAAAGAATTCAAAATCACAGTAATTTCCTTAGCTATGTAATTAGTGGAGACAAAGTCACTACTGGCCCAGCAGTTTAACCAACTTTTCTTCTGGCAAATGAGGAGGAAAACGGTGGGAAAACGGAAGTAAATGGCCGTGTGTGACTTCCCTAGAGTCGGAGGGGATTAAGAGTTCCACATCCAGGTGTGATTTATCCAGACTAGAAGCTTTCTCTCCACCATCGTCCATCTCAAAGTATTAAACTGAAATGTTGACTGCAATTGGAACCCAGGCATACTTGGCTTCCAGGATGTATTTTTCAAAATACTAGAAATATAAACGATGTTATAGAAAAATATGACAAAATAATATTGACGTGCCTGCCCTCTCCTCACCGGGCTAGCAAAGCTCTTTTATCTTCTGCACTCCCAAGTAAAATGGGACTTTCTCATTTTATTCTTTTATTTTCACTGAACAGTAGCTACAGATGTATAAATATGTCTCATATTTATACAGACATGAATATAATCATATTTTGGATATGTATTATCTAATTATGTGGAAATTGCATAATATACAGAAATGTTCCTCACATGTAGGACTAGATTTTACTCCTAACAATCTCTTGCCATTTTAAATAGTGCTACAGTGAACATTTTTTCCTATGAGACATGTAATTTGTGGAGATCTTATTTGCAAAAATAATAATAATCAGAAAAAATAGAAGAGGAAGAGGATCCTGAAGGCTCAGAGGAGGTTCGTACATATAAAAATCACTTGACATAGGAATCAACCTCCTTTATAGAAGAGCAGGTTGCCATTCTCAAGATAAAGCAAATCCAGTTTCTCTTTGAAATTAGATGTCAAAGCCTTAAAGACAGAAATCACCAGAATGTAAAAAAAAATAGGCTGATGAGTGATTATGAAAAACATCAGAGGCAAAAATCTTTACTGGAGACTCCAAATAACAGAATTGAAGAAAATTTAATCATTGTTATAGAGGACAAACTGGATACCCTCTCTTCAAATATATAGTTCTTGAAGATAAAAAGAAAAGGAAACATATAATTGTAATAAAAAGTTGAAATTGGGGATCTAATCTAAAAATTGAAATTTTAAGATGAAAAGCCAGAATACTAAGGCATGAGATGAAAATCAGAGATGAAATTTTAAAATTTTATAAGAAAATAAAAATGAGCATTCATTTAAGCAGATGGAAAGATCCATTTCATTCCAAAAAGTGCAGGGAAGGCACACCACACTCTAGTGTCCCCTGCCATGTCCCCTGGGTCCCACTGACTTCACACACAGGTAAGGTGGAGAATCCGTGCAAGCTGGGTCGCCTGGTCATGAAAATGCTTCTCTTATGGCAAGTGAATACTTCAGTTTTTTGCCTTCCCTGACTGCACACCCTCTGCGTGACGCCAACCCATAGCCTGAAGGTGAAGGCAGGGAAGCTGTGGCCTCCCAGGGCAATGTCACCCATGTGGGACAATCACCGTCTGGGATTCAGGGCACGTGGTATTGAAAATCCTCCAGAACAACTCACTCCCGAGAACAGTCCCTTGAGTGTGTGTCACACTTGGAGAATTGTACGCCAATGGGCCACGAGCCAACCCAGCCACCAGGAGCTGATGTTTTAGACGTTCATTGGCTGTTGCAGACTGGACTTCAGTCTGAACTCATCCTCTGCCAACAGAGCGAGGATCGAATGGCACGCTAGGATTTGGTGACTGCCCAGGCTTTCTCCCGGAGTGCAGGGAAATTAATCCTGCCTGTTTACGGGGTGAAATTCTTTGAGCCATTCTTCCCGTGCACTCTCACATACAGGATGTAAGAAGACACTGAACCTGCAGAAAGCTAAGAGGTGGCAGATAAGGAAGGCAGGATTCGCATTAAGAAAATCGAGACAGCTTTCTTTGCATGTTGGAGTCTTCAGAGACACCATTCTGACATAAGAGCCAAGTAAATCATGAAGCAATTTTCACAGAACCACAAATCAAATCTGATCTCTTTGAGTTCCTTGAAAGTATCTAAGGAAAATGAGAATGTCTTGTGGTGCATTTCAGATGTAGATCAAGATAGATAAGTCAGCACAGAAAATCACGTGTGAAGACACACAATAAAAACCAGTATTCTCAGATACCAAAACAAGCCCCCGACAAGTTTCTTCCCATCCCCTTGTTTCTGGTTCCACTGAGGTTACTGAGTTTGGCATTACTTTGGAAGGTAATGAGAATGGTATATATTCAGGAGAAGTTAAGTTTAGTTCAAACACTTTCTTTCTGATGAACCACATTTTCTTTGTCCTCGGATATAAAGGAACATTCATTTGTTTTCTAGGTTTTTAAAATAACTCAGAAGCCCCGGACATTTTTGCTGGATGTTAAAGTGTATGGTAGTTGGGGGTTCCCACGGTGTGTGTGACCCTCCCCTGACTCTCCAGTCACACGCACTAAGAGAGTGAACAACAGACATGGCCTTGGTGACCTGGAGGCACTCAGGGCCATCAGCAGTGGACAGCAGTTTTCTCTGACCACATCCCAGCAACATGTCCTTGGAAACGCCCAGGCCACCATACATGCTTTGGCTCTTACAATTTAACTCAGCCCTGGGTTGTATGGGTAGGATTCTGCATTGAAGATGAAAGCCCACTGCGACCTGATGGCCCTTCTACCTGTCCCACCAGAGTTACCATGTAAATTTCTCTACAGCAGACAGACTCTACCTAGACAAAATGTCAGAGAATCACGTGTCACTTACCAACAGGGACACATCCTAAGAAATGAGTCACTAGGTGCTTTCATCACTGTGTGAACATCCCAGTGTGGGCACAAACCTGGACGCCCCGGCCTCCTCACGCTGGGGTGAGACAGCCCAGCCTGCTGCTCCTGCACGACACACCTGCACTGCATGTGACTGCCGAGAGCCTCAGGCCACGGTAACACAGCGGCCAGTGTGTGTGCATCTGCGTGTATCTAAACACAGAAGATACAGTAAAATCTGCCCTAAAAGATAAAAAACAATACATCTGTACAGGGCACTCACCACGAAAGGAGCTTGGAGGACTGGCCGTTTCTCAGGGTGAATCTGTGAGGGAGAGAGTGAAGGCCTCAGGTGTCACCGTGCCCTGCTGTAGACTCTACCCAAACTGCACACGGAGGCTACACTAAATTTACAAAAAATATTTCTTCCTTTAATAATAAATCAACTTTAGCTTACTGTAACCTTTTTACGTTATGCATTAAGTCTTCCTCAACTTTTTACTCTTTTGTAAAATACAAAATACAAATACATTATACAGCTGAGAAAACTTTTTTCTTTGTTTATATCCTTATTCTATAAACTTAGTATTATTATCTGTGTTTTTACTTTTTCAACTTTTTTATTAGAAACCAAGAGACAAACACGGACGTCAGCGCCCAGGGGCAGCAGAGAGAGGTTGGGCAGTATCACTGTCTCCACCTCCACCACCTGACCCTGCTCAGGCCAGGGCCGACTCGCCAAGACAGGACCCACAGTGATTACAGCACTTGGTTTCTCCCTGTTGTGGCCTTTGTCCTCCTAAGTCCCCACATCCTCTCCCTGAGGGCTTACTGCCATGGAGGCTTCCGTAGGAACTCTTTCCCAACGTGAGACCCCCTCATCCGCCTCCTGCTCTTCTGCTCACCATCCAGACATGCACAATCTGTGCTGCCTTCTGAGCTCTTTCTTCTGAAGCATAAAGATTGCGTTTCGGCCACAGCTCTGTGTGACAGTGTCTTCGTCAGCACCAGAGCCTCATACTTGAAACTCTCTCCTCTCCTGAGCTCCCTGAGCTCCCCCGATCCTCTCACACCGGTTCTCTCCTCCTCTTCTGTTGACTCGTTCTGTAAATGTGGGTTCTGTGCCCCCCAAAAGGACTGGCACAGGGAGGGCACTGTCAGTGTTAATGGCACCAGGGAGTTTGTCATTGTTTTTATTTTGGGCAACTTTCCCTTCAGCTTCCTCATTAGCAAACCCTTGGCCTGGCTAATTCTTTTTTTTTATTATTATTAAATCATATCTGTGTACATTAATGCTATCATGGGGTACAGAGTGCTGTTGGTATACACAATTTGAAACACTTTCATCCAACTGGTTAACATAGCCTTTATATCATTTTCTTAGTTATTGTGTTGAGAGATTTATGTTCTACATTTAGAGAGATTCACATATACCCTTATAGGATAAACCATAGGCAGTGTAATCCCACTAATCACCCTCCCTCCACCCATCCTCCCGCCTCCCCTCCCTTCCCTCTCCCCTTTCCCCATATTCTTGGGCTAAAGTTGGGTTATAGTTTTCCTATGAAAGCTATAAATTAGTTTCCTAGTAGGGCTGAGTACAAGGAAAGTTTTGATACACTTCTACACTGCTGGTAGGATTGCAAACTAATATGTTCCTTTTGGAAAGACATCTGAAGAACACTTAAAGAACTAAAAATAGACCTGCCATTTGATCCTATATAATTCATCTACTAGGTATATATCCAGAAGACCAAAAATCACACTACAGTAAAGATATTTGTATCAGAATGTTCATTGTGGCCCAATTCATAATTGCAAGGTCATGGAAGAAGCCCAAGTGCCCATCGACCCATGAATGGATCAATAAATTGTGGTATATGTACACCATGGAATACTATGCAGCCATTAAGAAAGATGGAGACTTTACCTTCTTCATGTTTACATGGATGGAACTGGAGAATATTCTTCTTAGCAAAGTATCTCAAGAATGGCTAATTCTTATTGAGGGAACTGGCATCCCGTAGAGCTGAGCAAGCCTGGTAGAGATATTGAAGGTGAGCAAGCCAAGGCCAACCTTGTCAAAGAGAAACTAAGTGAGATGGGGCAAAAGATTCCCTAATACAGCTGGACAACTGTCTCAGGCCACCAGGCTGCAGAGCTATGACAAGTGCTCATCTCTCCATCCCTGTTAAGGAAGGGACGTTGTAACAGTGTTGTCAAATTCTTAGTCAGGAAATCAGGCTTTTTGAGATCTAAGGCTATTGTTTCTTTGACATGCACCATTTTGTCTACTCCAACACCAGACTGGCTACCTGCTGGAAGAACTCAGGGTTGGAAATGTGATGAAGCTCTTGTGTCCGAAGTCGGCTATGAGAGTGAACGTGCTCTTGCTGCTCTATTCGGAGAGATTATTGGTTTAATGTTTTTAAGAGGATGCCATCAAGGGCATTTAGTCAGTGATTCTGGCTATTTGGTCTACATAGAGAGTTGGATACCCTCTATTACTGTATTAGAAGGTGCACACACGTGATCTTGAACTACAGTACACGCTGACTACAGAAGCCTTAGACATAGACCAGTGAGCAAAGAGAAGAAAGAGTAAAAAAATTTTTTTCAGTCTTTAAACTTGAGTAGGACTAAATCCCTTCACCACGAAGCTGTGTCTCCCTAGATAAGGTGACACTTTGTTAAGTCACACACAGGTGCCCTCTGGCAGAGACCTCCCAAGGGCTTTGCAGAGGGCAAATATTCCTATCAGGAATGAACAATAACTTGATGTACCAAGTGCCACTGGGCAGACAAGTGGAGTCCTGTCTGTGGGAGCACCAGAGTTTGCAACTCGGCCATTCTCCTGACTTCTCCCTGTGTGGGGGAGCCCAGTGGAGACCATTGAAGGGGTGGAACAGACATCTGACATCTTTTGAAGGACAATCTCAAGGGAGGCCTGCAGAGTTAGGAACTTTGTTCATTGTAAGGGGTCATAGTCTCACTCAATGGAGTCAGTTCAGACTACTAGCGATGGTCTGCTATGCCAGTGCACAGCCACACCCAGCCCCTGCAACTGCAGCCAACACCTGCCTCTGTACAGCTTCCAGGTACTATCACCAAACCGAAGGTCCACTAGAAGCTGGACACCTGAGTCAAAAGTGCTCCAGCCCTGGGTGATATTGACAACCTGGTTCATGCTGACACTCAGAGAAAATATGCCAAGAAGTTTGTGCCACTTAGTAGCTGAGGGCAGCTGAGGGAGCTCAGGAGCTCATCTGGACAGAGGAGCAGGACCAGGACCCTCGAGTAATGGGTACCATGTCCCTATCTCACATCTCTTTCCTTTGTTTTAATTTTACCTTCCCATGAAGTTCAAGAATAAGGCAGTCATCTGGCTTAACTGAGTGTATAGACAATAGGGCATTTGGAACGTTGTTAACTGTTCTATAATAAATGACATGGGGTGCTCGGGCCACAATACCAGGCTTCTTGGGTAGCAGTGAAAGGCCGCACAGGGCATCTGAGGTCTGCCCGTGTTGGGTGGCACAGGTGTTCTCACCATCTAGAGCAGCTTTTTTGAGGCATATATAACATAATATGAAAGCCATTTCCACTGTGCAATTAAGCAATTTGTAGCTACTTTAATAAGTGGTATAACCCTCTGTTAGTCCCCCAAGAAGATCCTTCACACCTAGATAGAGTCTTTCCCATTCCCAGTCCAAACTGCAGTCAACCACTAACCTATTTCAGTCTGAACTTCTCTTTTCTGAGCATTTTGTGTACATGGATTTATGCCGTACATGGGTGTATTTTTGTGAGTGTGGTTTCTTTTCCTCAGTGTGGTGAGTTTGAGTTTCACCCAGGGATGGCGTGTGTTAGGAGCTTCTTCTTGTTTGTGTCTGAAGAGTGTTGCACTGTATGGGTAGTTGAACTCAATTAGTTCACCAACCAACAGATATACATATATATATACACATATGTATATTTAAATAACTCTATATATAGGGGATATGAACGGGAGAGAAATTACTCAAAAAATCAGGTTTAAGCTCCTGTGAGAATGATGTTGTCAGCAAACTGTGACTGTAGAATGTATGTGTGTGGGTGTGGGTGTTCGCAGAGGGGGCAGTTTGGGAGGAAAAGGTATATTTTGTGGCCATTTTCAGTAATCAGTTAGAGACACGGTATTGATACTCGTCCCTTACGATAAAGAATAGTGTTGGGATTTGACAATAGTAGATCTATAGTTTGTTGTTGTGTAATAAAAACAAACAATAAAACTACAGAAACGAAAGAAGAACCATCAGGTGAGATTTGATCCCTGGTGAGAGCAGCATGACTAGAAGTAGCAAATCATCAACCAAAAGCCAGAAAATTACCAAAGGGGCAGGCTCACCAGCGCTGGAGAAGCTGATGCCACCTGCAGTTCCCATTACCGGTATCCCACACGTGGTATCCTGTCCCTATCCTGGGACAGGCTCCAGCTCTGGAGAAGCAGATACCACCTGCAGTTCCCATCTCTGAGACCAGTCACCCCAAGGATGATGGTGGCTGGCCCATGGCAGGGCCTTCATCATGGAATAGTGAGTCATCTAGGTGTGGGCTGTGAGAGGGACACTTAGTGACTTGCAGATAAAAAGAGGTGACTAACGGAATCCAAAGAGGAACGAGAGCATCTCAGGATAGAGAATAAAAAATGTGTTTAAGTTGTGTAGAGGTAAGTAGAGAGTCAATCACTCAATTCTGAAGGTAAAAAAAAAAATAAAAAATAAAAAGTGTAGAATTTTTAGCACAGATCTAAAATAAGTATTTATATCTATTTATATTTAGAATGTACATTCATCAAAACTATTTTAACATTTTTTCATGAATAGATATTTTTCTCTTTTAGGATTTCAAGGCCCTTCACTTTCAATATTTTAAATCCAAGAGACTGCTGACGTCCTTGTATGATGGACTTACCAAAAGGAGGAAGATCGTAACAGAAAAGAAAGGCCTTTGACCTGAAATGCTACAACTGGTTTAGATTTTGTCTCCGGTTAATAATCAACATGAAAATCAAGACACTTAGATGTAAACTACAATGCCTGATTTTTCCTTGTAATCTGAAATTCCACAAAATTAAAAAATACAAGTGTTTGAAAGGCCAAGACATTTCTGAGTTTCAAATGAATCTTGTTTGAACGCGAGGTGGGGGACATGTGTGGACTGTCACAGGCCTGCTTCCTTCACCTTGCTGAGTCTTCTTAATTTGCCATGCCTTACGTCAGGGACTGTAAGACACTGGGCCATTGTGTCTCTGATAGGAGTGTCAGGGTCCAAAAGATCCAGGTGACCCCTACTTTTAGAAAAGGGTGAAAGCCCTTCCTGGGAAAGGTATCCTGTAAGCCAGCTGCCTTTCAAGTTGGAACAGAAGGATCATTTTCAGGCTCCCCAGATAAGAAGCCTCCATGTTTCCCCTTCTTGCAATGCTCCAGCCAGACAGCGCTTACATGATACAAAGAGCTTCTCCTGGGCTATGTTACCTTGAGATGAATAAAACTCAATGCATTATTGTAAAGACAGAGATGGTCCGATTTGGGTAGCAAGAGGGCTTCAAAGTGGAAGAACAAGATGCCATAATGGTAAACCGAGAGGCTGGGGAAACCAGCAAGCGACTATGAGGGCGAGAGATGCATTAGGGAGACAAAAGAAGGTGTGGAGGGAATCGGGGCACTCAGGCCTGTCTCCAGGATAACGGGCCTCGCCTGCTCACGTCCAGGAGAGCAGGGTGTGTGCACCCCCAAAGTTCTCTTGCTCAGGCCCACTCACTTGGGCTTGGATGAGATGGAGGTTTGGCCCTTCCTGTATGAGCCCCAGGCCTCCACTTCCTAATGTTTCTGCCTCTTTTCTTCATGAGAAGTGAGGTGCCCAGACGTCAGTCACATCCAGGCAGACTCTGAGAAAGCAAGCTGGAAGTGCTGCCCAGAGACAACTGATTTTGCTTTCATCCTGACCTAGGTCTCGTTTGGGGTCTTCATTTTTTTGTTTTTTGTCTTCCTAGTAATACTCAGCTCCCTTCCCCGTCTTTACGCGTGAATTTGCCCTCATCTCAGCTCTCTGCCTTCAGAGTGCTCAGCCACAGGCCTCCCCTTTGCCTCATGCCTTTGCATTCCAGGCCCTCTGTAAAGAACAGGAGTGCCAACATCAACCTCTTTAGGTAGGGAAGGGAGCCAACACAGGGGTATTTTATGCTTATTCCCAAATACATTCTCTTTTCCTGTTTTTTTTTTTTCATAATGATTGATAAAAAACTCAGTGAACTTGGAATTTACAGCACAGTATGATCCAGCCTAGTTCTCAGACAACAAAGGAGAAAACTAATGAAGAATATATTAAATGTAGTTTAGATACAAAAAAGGAAAGAACCACAATGAAAGAGAGTTTGGAGAAGGTGGAGTATTCAAGTACTAGAACAAGATTATCCAGCAACCAGAAGGCTGTGTTCCTCCCTCTCCCACCTTCCTCTTCTTTCTATGCCAAGGCGGAACAGAAGACCCCGGACTTCAGCATCTAACCTTCAAGACGGGACTCCGTGGTGCTGCTGTGATGAAACATGTGACCGAGAGGACAGCGAGCGCCCTGTCTGTGGGGCGCCCAGAGTTTATCACTCAAACTAGGATGATTCTGAATGTGCAAAGGATCGTGGTTCATCATTATGCCAAGATAACACAGCTCAGCTGAGATCAGCCAGGAGAAGCAGGATGCATGTTTATTCCCTATTTAAGATGTCTATGGAGAAAAAAACAAAAAAACAGAAAAAGAAACCACCCCTCGTCCCATCTGTATTCAGATAGCTAAGTACTCTGGGTGCTCTAAAACATGAATTGATATCAATTTCCAGGGACCAACTGGTGCCAGTTTAAAGATGTGGCCAACACACAGGCCATCAGTGGAAGATGGAATCAAGCTCTCAAAAGGCCAGTATGAAAGTAGAAAATAGTCCCTCTCGAGCTCGTGAATCACAACGCACCTGCCTGAGGAGTGGTATAACCCGCCTGCGGAGTGGTATAACCCGCCTGCAGAATGGTATAACCCGCCTGCAGAATGGTATAACCCGCCTGCGGAGTGGTATAACCCGCCTGCAGAATGGTATAACCCGCCTGCAGAATGGTATAACACGCCTGCGGAGTGGTATAACCCACCTGCGTGGTATAACCCGCCTGCAGAATGGTATAACCCGCCTGCAGAATGGTATAACCCGCCTGCGGAGTGGTATAACCTGCCTGCAGAATGGTATAACCCGCCTGCGGAGTGGTATAACCCACCTGCGGAGTGGTATAACCTGCCTGCAGAGTGGTATAACCCACCTGCAGAATGGTATAACCCGCCTGCGGAGTGGTATAACCCGCCTGCAGAATGGTATAGCTCGTTATTTAGTCCAATGAAACTGACTGTGGCTATGGGCCCAGTCGCCAGATCTTCCTCAAAAGTGAAAGTACAGTAAGAACATGGACAGTGGGACCTCTGTGCACTGACCACCCAGAGGCCTTAACAAACTGGTCCCTGCAGAGCTGGTCTTCATTAGGAACCAGGCCTGCTGTACTGATAGCATATGTGGTGCACGTCCCGTTCTGTGACAATCAGGTCACTTGAGGGAGTGGTCCACCCAGGGAGGGGGTCGGCTGTGGAGGATCTGCTGTGTGTAGCACTGGTATGATTTAGTCATATCCAGACGTGTAAGCCTGTGGTGTACCCTTCACTTCAACTCATAGAAAGGTGATTTGCGTACTTCTTGTAAGATTAACTTTCTTTTCTCTAACGTAACCCAACATTATTCATGATAATAGTCACCGAATAGGAATAATACCAGGCGTAGTTTTGAAATAGCCTCTCTGTGTCAGCTCTTAACATTCCCAACCGCTCTTAAACTGCTTCCAGAATGTACTATTCGTCCTAATTCAGCAGATAGGAAAGCTGTGGCACAGAATCTTTTTGTAACATGTAAGAGCACAGTATTACTAACAGACTGTATTTGTTTGCTAGAATTGAAATGACAAAATACCACAGATTGGGCGGCTTAAAAACAGATGTACAACTCTTGGGGGCGGGACACAATTATAAACGGGACTTTCTCTAACAAATGTAATCAGGGTAACCTAATTCTTTATACCCTCAATGAATCCCAAACATTAAAAAAAGAAAAAAACCAACACCACCAGATGTCTGTTTTCCCATCGTTGTAGAGGCGAGCAGTCCAGCAGCAAGGCGTCAGCAGGGCTTGGTCTCCTGGCTATGTCCTCACACAGTCTGTTCTCTGCCCGTGAGGGTGCCCGGTTTCTGTGTGTCCACATTTTCTCTTCCTAAAGTACACAAGTCAGATTGTATTAGGATCTACCCTAAAAGGCTCATTTTAACATAATCACCTTCTGAGAAGCCTGCTCTTAGGATACAGTCCCATTCTGAGGGGTTAGAGGGTTCAGCATATGAATTCAATGGGGCAGGGACTGGGGGACAAGGGGGATGAATGGCAGACAGATTCAGACCACAGCGTTGCCCAAGCTGAAATTCAAATTTGATCTAAGGCTAATGGGTTTCCCCTTCCCCAATGCTGGAGGCAGGGACTTTGTCTTATGCTTTGAAGGCAACCAATTTACAAGCTACTGTCTCCATCCCGTAAGAGTTTTCAGATAGTAGAGGAGAAACATCAGTCAACCACTCACCCTAATGCATAACCTAATACGGTTATACAAGGAGAGCCCTCGGAAGACCATGTACCAGAGGGCATCAGAGTTCTGCCTCTGAACCCAGAGCCCTGGAGTACCAGTGTCAGTCTGCAGCTCAGTCGCACATGCAAATGAAGTTGGAATCCAACCCGCTCATTCAAATCTGTGTACTGAGAGTCCATCGGGCACCATGCATTTGTTCCAGGCTCCTGAGGTACCTTACATAGCTTTAAGTGATCATCCAGAGAAGTATCCACAAAATAAATGCAGTAATTTGTACAAACTGCCTGATAATAAAGACCTTGTTACACAAGCTCTTTTTTAATTATTTACTAAAGTTAATTAACTATAGGTTAGGGTGGAAGATTTGGGCTTTTTTCTTTTCTTTTCTTTTTTTTTTTGGAGACAGAGTCTTATTTTGTTGCCCTTGGTAGAATGCCATGGCAGCACAGCTCACAGCAACCTCAAACTCTTGGGCTTATGCAGTTCTCTTGCCTCAGTCTCCCAGGTAACTGGGACTACAGGCACCCACCACAACACCCAGCTATTTTTTTTTTTAGCAGGCCCAGGCCCGGTTCAAACCCACCAGCCCCAGGGTATGTGGCCAGTACCTTAACCACTGAGCTAAGGGCTCTGAGCTGGTTTGGACTGTTTTTAAAAATGCAATGCTGCTTTCCAGCAATAATAAATATTCACTGTTGGAAGTTAAAGCAAGTGGGATTGACTAAACCAATGAAAGAAAGCTTTGTGATTAAATGGTTCCAGTGCATACACAGAGACCACTTAAAACTTGGCTCCTAGTATGAAAGAGAAGAATTTGTACAAAAGATAATAAAGAGGTTTTTGGGATAAGTAATCTGAAATTGTCAAGAAAAATCTGAGATGATTCCTGTATCCAGATCTGTGCCTCTCTGTTTCTTTTTACAGAAACTCAAAATCCTAGACCAGTCTCTGCCTGTCCACACTGAGCACACATTGTTAAGGTACCACACACAGAAAATGAGGGACACCAGCTGGACCCGTCCGGCACAGTGATACAAACGAGTGGTATTTCAGAGGTTTCTATATTGTATTGTTGTTTATCTATTTAGAAAAAACATCACAATTAAGACTGGGTCACACTTTGCAGATTTTAGTAGCCACAGTTTTGACAATTTAAATTTGAGACACCACACATGTTCCCAGAATTTCAGGTAAGACCACAGCACCCAGGAGCTCTGGATGGCATTAAATTCAGCCGTCTCATAAAAGACTCCCCGTGGTTGCCATGGAAACACCCTCCTTCCCATTCAAGTACACCTTCTTCCTCTACATGGAAGTGTTTATTTGGTGTCTATTGGGAGACTATAATTTTTTATTGAAATATGTGGTTGAAAGGACATTGAATTGGAATTCACCAAGCCATCTTTGAGATTACTGTGTACGAATCCGTGTGAAGATAATACTCAGCTCTTTCCTAAAGTCCTCCTTTCACGGCGACTAGACGGATCATAGCTCTTATGAAGGTTTTATTTCTTCTTTTAATAGTATTTTTAAAAGCCTAATTTGAAACCCTAAGGATTTAAATCGCCAGCTTTGTTTTTAGTCCTCCCAGGAGCGAGTGTCCCAGTTTGGGTTAAGTGAGCTTTTGCAGTTTTATGAAGAAATAAGTTTTCGTGATGCTGACAAGGGGTCACTAATTTACCTGGAAATGGTCATCTGTTTTTATTGTTTGGATTCCTACCACGGACTGGGTTTCTGTTCATTACAGAGAGTTACTACTTTCTGATAATTTAGTCAATGCGGGAGTACAGCAGTGCCCACCCCAGGACTCTCTGCCCGCCTGCCCACGTGTCTGAATCTATTTCCTGATCTGAATATCCATTTACCTATCCACCCTCCTCTGACATTGCATTCTTGCAAATTTCTCATCCAGGAAGAAATAACTTTATTCAAAACAAATAATAATCCAAAAAGATGTTGCCCCGATTCCTTTTTGACTATTGAACGGAGACTAAAAGAAAATTAATAAAATGACTGAAGCATGAAGAACACAAAACCAAAATAAAACAAATACCTTTCCACATGACAAAGAAAGATTTTGCAGACTTTCACTTAAATGAATAATTAAATAAATAGTTACTTCCGTAATGTAACAGCTAAAATCAAAAATACAAAGACTCAAATATACAATTTCACAGGAGATGAAAAAGATACACTTGCAAAATTTAGGAAAAAAGTGAGAGGGAAAAACAAAACCGCCTGAAGGTCACCTTGGATGGAGCAAGAGAAAAGATGAGACACTGGGGACAGTGTGAAGAGGAACATGTCAGAGCATCTCCAGGAAAGTGAGCCATGCTTTTATTTAAAAAAATAAAGATTTAGATGAGGATTATAGGAGATAAAAATCTTACATACAAATAAGTAGTGTCTCTCAATAAGAAGTAAATAAATTGAGCTGCCCAAAATAAAACTTAACTGAAATGAAAAATCTATTAAAATACATGAAGGCTTGAACCTAGAGATTGCAAGTTGACACTGTCTCTGAAAAAACAGATTCAGAAGACTCAGTGACAATCCAATAAAAGTTTGGAGTTCAGAATTAGAAACTGTCCTAGATATGAAAGCAAGATACTAAATCACTTAGAGAGAGAAAATCACTAGAAACCCTCACAAAATGCTGAGAAGTAGAACATATGGGTGTGTGACACAAAAAACGTAATATTCAACTACATGTGTGCTTAAAAACTTTCATTAAAACTCATCTCTGTTTCTTCTTAAATATTCGAGTCCGATAATGTTATGTGCTGTAGTAAAGGGTGTAGCAGACATCCTAGTCTTGTTGAATACTTCAAAAGAAATACAGGCAAAGTTTTACCATTATATATGATATTTGATGTTGGAAATATGCATATATAGGTATTTAATACATGTACACATATTTTTATGTTTTATATATTTTGTATTGTATATTCTAAATACTCCCTCTATGTATTCATGTAAATATATTCTTCTCATCTAGCTTTCTGAGTTTTTTGGTTTGGTTTTTTTTTTTTTTTTTTCTTTTTTGAGATAGAGCCTCAAGCTGTCGCCCTGGGTAGGATCACAGCTCACAGCAACCTCCAACCCCTGGGCTTAAGTGATTCTCCTGCCTCCACCTCCCAAGTAGCTGGAACTACAGGTGCCCACCACAACTCCTGGCTATTTTTTGCAGCCATCATTGCTGTTTGGCAGGCCTGGGCTGGATCTGAACCCACCAGCTCAGGTGTATGTGGCTGGCGCCTTAGCCACTTGAGCCACAGGTGCTGAGCCAGCCTTCTGAGTTTTTAAAAATTTTATTTTTATATATATATATAATATATTTTACTTTTAATCATTTTTAAATCATATTTTATATCACATATATTTACAGTTTATATTTACTTTTATCTTATATTTATATACACTCTTCACATTCTAGTCTTTTAAGTTTTTTTTTTTAAATCATGTATAAGGGTTGAACATTATTAAAGTTTTCCTTCTGCTGCTCTTGAAATCTTTATGGGATGCTTCAACATTCTTTTTACTAATATATTGATAGACTTCTCTGATGTTAACATATCTTTTTATAGATAAAATGTGTTTGACTATTTCTGATTTTATGCACTGCTTTATTCAAGTAGCTATTATTTTATCATTCCTTCCATATATTTTTTTAAACTGTAAAAATTCAACTTAGACTATTTTTAAATTTTCACACTTGGTTTTCTTTTGATTCAAGTTGGAAGTATATATTTTTATCTATTTATATTCTGCTTTTCTATGTCACTGGAAAGTTTTATTAGAAAATACTGGGGTATCTCAAAGGTACTGTAGGATGAAAATGAATCATACAAATGTTTTGGTTTCCCAATGCATACAAAATTATGTTTATACTGTAGTCTGTTCAGATTGCAATAGCATTATGTCTAAAACACAGTATAAGTACCTTAATTAAAATTACTTTATTGCTCAAAAATGCTAACAGTCATCTGGGTTCTGTGTGCCTTCAAATGTTGTAAATTTTTGTTGGTGGAAGGTCTGATGTTGAAGGCTACTGACTAATCATGGTGCTGGTAGCAGAAAGTTGTGGTGCCTGTGACAATTTCTGAAATCAAGACAGCAATGAAGTTTGCTTTATCCACTGACTCTTTTTTATGAAGAATTCTCTATACCGTGTGATGCTGTTGATGGCATTCTACCCACAGAACTTCTTTCAAAATTGGAGCCAATCCTCACCAACTCAGCCACTGCTCTATCAATTAATTTTATGTAATATTCTAAACCCTTAGTGTCATCTTCACACAGTTCAAAGGATCTTCACCAGGAGCAAATTTTATCTCCAGATGCCACATTCTTTGTTCATCTATAACAAGCGACTCCTCACCTGTTGACATTTCATCGTGAGATTGTAGCTACTCAGTCTCATCTTCAGGCTCTACTTCTAATTCTAGTTCTCCGGCTATTTTGACCACATCTGCAGTGATTTTCTCCACTGAAGTCTTGAACCACTCAAAGACATCCATGAAGCAAGGGGGAACAAACTTCCCCCAAACTTCTGTCAATTGTTTTGATCTCCTATTATGAATTTCTTTTGCCAATGTTCTCAATGGAATCTAGAATAATGAATTCTTTGCAGAAGAAAGAATTTGCCTAGCTCCATCAGACAAATCACTATCCATGGTGGCTCTAGCCTTAAAAAATGTATTTCTTAAATGATAAGAAATGAAAGTCAAAATTACTCCTTCATCTATGGCTGCAGAACGGATACTGTGTTAGCAGTACACCTGTCTTGTACGTCTCCATCAAAGCTATTGGATCACCAGAAACATTGTCAATGAAACATTGTCAATATTTCAAAAGGAAAATATTTTTCTGAGTAGTAGGTCTGAATGATGGGCTTAAAATATTCAGTCAATATTCTACGTGCCATAAATGTACGTGCTGTCAGCTGTGCTTTGTGTTCCATTTACCGAGGATAGGCAAAATCAATTTAGCGTAATTCTTAAGGGCTTTAGGATTTTGAAATGGTAAATGAACAGTGGCTTCAACTTACAGCCATCTTCCCAGTTAGCCTCTAATGGGAGAGTCGGCTTGTTCTTGGAGGTTTGAAGCCAGGCATTAACTCCTCTAACCATGACAGTCCTAGATGGCATCTCTTCCAATACAAGGCTGTTTTATCTACATTGAGAAACATTTGTTATCCTTTATGTTCTGGAGGCAGCTTCTTTCCCTAAACCTCATGAATCAACCTATTCCAGCTTCCAACTTTTCTCCTGCGGCTTCCTCGCCTCCCTCAGGCTTCAGAATTGTAGAAAGAGGCTTACTCTGGGTTAGGCTTTTTCTTAAGGAAATTCAGTGGTGATTTGAACTTTATACAGACCACTCAAACTTTCCTCATATCATCAGATTCATATTTTTAAATCATTTCTGTGTTCATTGGGATAACACTTAAATTTTCCTTCCAGAACTTTTCCTTTAATGTTCCTTTCAATCTGCACCATGAGGAGTCCAGGTAAATGCCCAATGCAAGAGACTCTGGAATTAAAACCTGATCCTCACACCCCGCACTGCTCTTTCTAGATGTTTCTCTTATTTTTAATGAGGCAGCCCTTGAGACATGAAAGCCTTAGAACTGAGAAACTACTGCTCAGAGGGTGGAAGGTCTGCCCACACTGCTATTAACCGAATTTTTCCTTTCTTTATTTTTTTTTCATTCTTGAAATTGGTGGGGGGCAGATTTGTCTGTGGTTTTCCCAGGTAGCCACGGAAGAGGAAAGGACCCACTTAAGAGTGGCCTGTACCTATCTTCCCACCATGGCATCCAGCCCCATTGTAATTCTCTCACAGACACACAAGAATGATTTTGGTTTTTATTTAGTTTGTTGTATTTTAATTGATTCATGCTCTTCCTTCCCTGGCAGAGTTGGAGAAGATTGTCCCCAATTTTGAAGGAAGTTCTACCATGGAAGTTATTAGAATTAGGAAGTTCCTCTCTAATAACCAGACTAAGGAGGTGGAGGGTGTGAGTCTGCTTATATCACTTTCTTGGAATGTGCCAATACTTACTTTGTTGTTGGACTGACACGTACATGAGCTGTGACATTATGGGAAGTCAAGTTCCAATCTCTTTGGCTCTTCTGAGCTTTTTCTGTGCCTTCCTCTCTTTTTTATAAGTGTATGTGAAACTACCTATATTCTGCTGGGTGTTTTATTCTAAACCTTGATTCAGGACATACCCTTGTCATTACATGCCTGTGTGACTAAAGTGTGAAATGGTGACCATATCTGAGCTTCTGTAGGTCTCAGGCCTTTCCATTAAACATGGAATTAATAATATCTATGCCATTTAATTGCTGTGCTAAGATGATAAAATATGTAGGTCGTTATGGTATGCCATGCAGATCTTCCAAGACAAAGACACACATTTTCCCCCAGCTACTGGGAAGATTGATTATTCACCACCACAAATTTACTTCACCTGAAACAATTGTCTCCCTCAAGGCCACAACTATTCCCTAGTAGTACACTTTGTCCAGTGATGGGGTCCTGTGGACTACAAATGGCTGATCCCTTGCCCTAACTCAGGACAGATCCCTGAGCTGTCCTGATTCCCTGTCTCCCCTCATGATTAGCTGGGCTCTCTGTAATGTAATGTCTCCTTCTTTCAAACTTGCTTCTCTAATTCCCATTATGATCATGTTATGTGGTGCACCCCCCCCAAAATCTCCAGCCCACAGATGTTTCCATCTCATAATCAGTTTTCTTACTGAAACAAACATAAGTTATAATTTTGCAATAATCTGTATGCTTTATCGTATCAAAGTAGGATCAGGTCCTACGTACCAAATGGCTAGCATTGAAAACAAGACCTATAGGAATTGAGTAGAGGGGAATAACACTGTGGGGAAAAAAATCACTGTGGCTCATGAGTTGAGGGGTGGGAAGCACGGCTCTCAGTTTGAAAGAAGGTGAAGGTCTGGAGCTCAGACGTACGCTGCATCTTCCTCTGAAATCACAACTCTAGCTTCTTGCATGGATTACTTTTAGTATCTGGCTCTTATAAGGAAGAATGGGATAATTAAATTGATAACTTCTGACTAGAACACGTCCTTCATTCTAGAGGTGGCAAGACCTAGGCTGGGCTCCATCAAAGCTACCTTTTTGCAAAGCCTCAGACCCAGGCTAAACCATAGATGCCATCATTTTTATTTTATTTTAAATATCTGACAAGCCAAACAATGTTTGTAATGACTCTACTATAGCTCCTCTGAGCTGTTTGATGTTTACACAAAATGCGCCTTGGTGCAAAATCTGTGGGAGGTGGTGTCAAGGAGAATGCCTAACAGTTTGAGCATCTGGGACTAATGAGCTATCACCAAACACTTGGCTTATGCATGACCAATCTGTTTTTGAAGACTGTGAGTGCTGACGGTATCAATAAAGATAGACTGTGATGGGAAACATTTGCTTGTGTGCAACAACATGCTTGAATGCTCCGGTCAGAAGGAAGGAGAGCACAGAAGGAAAACGGCCCATAAAATGAAGAGCCGGGAAGTGGGGCCGAGTTAGTGCAGGACAGGGATGAGAGGGCAGGTGGGAAGGAGTACAGGCATCTCCTGTCCTTTACCCTTCCTTTCTTCATTTGTTTTATCTGTAATCCTTACTTTCAACATTCAAAGAACATTTATAAAGGGCCTATGTTCTCCGTCCAGGAACTTATGGTCTAGTAACATGATTAAGTTTATGGAATTGCTTTAAATAAATGTTCAAATCACATGGTGCATGCCATTCACATCTAACTGTATTGGGCTAAATAGGCACGAACTAGAGGAATTGTAACACTAATCCCTTTTTAATACATTTATTTGTGTAATTTAAAATATATTCACTCATCTTGAAAGAGCTCATACAAAGAAAACGATACACTCGAACCACATGTAAGTGGTTGCACAGATGGGGTGATGGGAATAAGGTGTGGGTATGAGAGAGAATGAAAAGGAGATAAAAGAAGGGTTATTTTTTTGCAAAAATCAAGGATGACTATGCACCTTGAATGGGAGACATTGAACTCCATGTTTATATCCAAAGAGAAAATATCCCCCCCCCAAAAAAAGTTTCAAACAAGAACTCTAGAGACAGTGGCAAGCACACAAGAGAAGGGAAGGCTACTGGTCTGTTCAACCAACCCACTGACAGGGAGGAAGGCAGGAAAGGCCAAGGGCACAGGGAGGCCACTGCGGGGAGGATGGTCTTCCTGCTCAAGGAACACAGATGCTACGATTAAACACCTGGAAAATATTCTCTCAGTTCTCTTGCTTCTTCCTTGATTAAACAACTCTCTCTTCTATTGCTTTGTTCATTTGGAAACTTCAGCACCTGAAGATAGACTGTGACTATCTCTTGCTTAGGAGGAACCCAAGCGATGGGCGGTCCTAATGCAGGTCACAGGGTGTGGGCACAGGGTGGGGTCCCTAAGCCAGCACCCCTGGTGAAGTGGCCCTTCTCATGGACTTTTTGCTATGCAGGGACTAGAAAAGATCTTACTAGAAATGCTCACTTTCTCTGGTACTACTGTGATACTACATATAATCAATCTCATCAATTTGGAGTGTACAGTTCAGTGGTTTCCAGTCTATTCAGGGAGCTGTGCAATAATTACTACAATACAATTTTAAAATGTTTTTATAACCCCCATAAAGAAACTTCCTACTCATTTGTCAGTAGTCTCATTCCCAACCTCACCTTCCAGTCGTAGGCAACCCTAATGTAGTCTCTGCATCTCTATAGATTGACTAGGAATTTCACATCTATGGAGTGACAAATGGTTTTTGAGATTGAATCCTTTCATTAGCTTAGTATTTCATGATGGATATCATTGAACATGTCTATTGAAGGAGCCCCCAAGTAGGAAGTGCTTATCAAGCACCGAATGTGTTTCTGTTCTACTGTAATTTACTTTGTGGTATTTACCTTGTTCTGGTTAGGAAATGATGTTGGTTATTGTCTATAAGGTCCATCTAGTCATTCTGAAGGGAGAACGTTTGTGTGTGCCAGCAATCCCAGACTCATGGACCTACCGTTGTCTAGGTAATCCCCTTGAGTCTGTAAGTACCCTAGGATATTACCACATGCTAGAGGGAAGAGGAGGGGGAGAGGAGGGGGAGAGGAGGGGGAGAGGAGGGGGAGAGGAGGGGGAGAGGAGGCATTCACACCACTGTGAGTCATGTGGAAATTCCGGGCACATTCTCACTGTCTCTCTATTCACTACGAAGCCCGTACTTCTCCTGCCATGTTTTTGTAGGTTGTACACAAAATACAGGGCTAATATATCCATCATGAAAGACAATTTATCTTGATTTAATTTACCTCTTAATATTTTTACACATATCTTAAGTAGAGCTGACAGAGAATGTGGAAGTGAGCCGATGGAGCTCTAGGTGACTGCAGTGACCCTGTCAGAATCCCCAGTCTCTCCACCAAACAGCCTTTTACCAGAGTGAGACACAACCAACGTGGTCCCAAATTATTTGTTCTTTGTCACTTTCAGTGCAAGGAAATGTCACCTATTTGTTGCCTGAGAACCTAATACAATGCCTGCCATGCAGCAGCTTTTTTCTTTAACAAATATGAAAGAAAGGGAAATAGGGAAGAAAGTAAAGAAAAGGAGGGAGAGATGGAGGGGAGGAAGGAAATAAAATAATCAAAAACAATCAAACCAGCAAATCATCTGAGACCAGACAGACCTCTTAGATGGGCTCATACATCAACACAAATAAGTCCCATCTCATTGGTTTAGCTGTATTTTACCAGATGTTATGTGAGAAATTTCCAGAATAGGATTTGTAAGTAAGGCCTTTACATGGGTGAAATGTGCTTTAATGTTGAATTGCTAGCACCACACACTTAAAGTTGTGATGCCGATCTAGTTGGTTTTGCACGAAGAGTATCAAAGTTTATTATTCAACAGCCAGTGTTATGGCATAACATAAGAGTCTCTGTGTGCAGGTGCATATGTGTGTGAATGTGTGTATGTATATACAGATGGATAGACGAATATAATCAACTTTAGGCCTATTATAAAAATAACTTAAATATAAAAAAAATAAAACTGTTAATTTTATCCTAGTGTCATCTGATTGTATTAATATTTGTGTGAGAGTCATTTTTATCCTTAATAATAAATGTACTTGGAGTTCTAAGAGATAGAATCATTTTGTTGTCTGTTCTACTTATGAGAAATTGAGCTTCAATACCAGCTCTGACTTACAGGTACCCCATCTATAATGTTGAAGTAGTATTAATATTTAACTATTTGATGTTCAAACATGTTAGAGATCTAAAAGAAAGGAATTACTCAGAGGAAATACTAATATGATATTATTTGTAGATGTGTTTGTTTATAAAAATTAATTGTACTTACATCAATATCAATTTACTATTATGGTAGTTTTCTTAATTAGGCAATTGATTCAAATTATTTTAAAAGTCAATGAACATTATTAACAGAAAGGAAATAAAGAATTGATAAATGTGACATGTTCCTGTTAATTTTTTTAAAAGAGGTAATGATAGAATTTTTCCAAAGATCAAAAAAAAGCACAACTAAAAAATATTGTTGAGAGTTAGGTATGGTAAAACTATTTAAAAAATAAAGGAAATAGTAAAATTCAAGATAGTTATGATCTCTTCTGGGAAAATAGAAGCGTAGGCTTGTAGAGGGGCATAAAGATAGTTTCAGTAGCACTTTTTGTAAAGGAAGATGCATACACAGGCACACACATATGCTCACATTCACACATGTGCACACACACATATGTTCACGTACACATGTGCATGTACATGTGTGCACACACACATATGCTCATATACACACATGTGCTCAGCATACATGTTCTCACATACACAAATGCACACATGTACACATACATGCTAACATGTACACACATGTTCACATGCCACCCACATGCATACATGCACACACATATACATATGCTTATGTGCAAACATACATGCATACACTCACATACGCACATATACACATGTATGTGCATACATTCACATACACCCTATGCACACATACATGTATACGCTCACATACACACACGTGCACACATACATGCATGTGCTCACATACACACATGTGCACATGTACATGTATACGCTCACATACACACATGTGCACACGTACATGCATACGCTCACATACACACATGTGCACACGTACATGCATACACTCACATACCCACATGTGCACATATACATGCATATGCTCACATACACACATGTGCACACATACATGCATACATTTACATACATACATGTGCTCATGTACATGCATATGCTCACATACACACATGTGCACACGTACATGCATACGCTCACATATCCACATGTGCACATGTACATGCATACGCTCACATATCCACATGTGCACACATACATCCATATGCTCACATACACACATGTGCACACGTACATGCATACATTCACATACACACATGTGCACACGTACATGCATACGCTCACACCCTATGCACACGTACATGAATACATTCACATACACACATGTGCTCAAGTACATGCACATGCTCACACACACACGTGCACACGTACATATGTACACTCACACCCTATGCACATGTACATGCATACATTCACATACATACATGTGCACACGTACATGCATACGCTCACATACACACGTGTGCTCGCATATACATCACATATTGGGGAAGGCACATACCTGGGAAGTGGGATTGCCTCAGTGGGAAAAGATTGGAGATCAGGGTAGGAGCCTTAATGTTTAGTACTTGTTTTGTATTGCTTAAACATTTACATTTAAATAGGTGTTTATAAATATTAAACAAAAAATATAAACCCATTAATCAAATAAACTAACAGCAAGTGATAATATAAAAATAAAAGAAAAATAAGCATATCTAAAATCTATCAAGAATTTCTTCCTTTCTACCCATAATTATAAGCACCTAACACAGATTAATGGTTTTAACATCAAAGCCTTGTCAGACACATGGTATTACTTTTTCCATTTTACAAATAAAGAAACCGATGCTCATGCCCTCATCTAATTTGCTCACGATCATCCCACAGATGAAACAGCTGAGATGCTGAGCTCGTCTGTCCGGGACATGGTGCCACTCCGCCAGCCTGCAGGAACCGAGTCTCTAGAAAGGGACTTGTCGCTGAGGTGCTCGGACCAGGCTTTTCCTTTCCTTCTGGATAAAGAAATAGGAATCACTGGTGCTCCTTTGTGCCCATCAGCTCTTCTCCGTCAGCTGAGAAACTAATCATAAAAATGACACAAAGATGGCAGAAAAAATTCTCCACGCTACTTGACCAGGCTTGTCAGAGTCAACTCAAAGAATTTCAATAAGGAGAGCTCTTTACAGCCTGCGAAGGATTAGGCCAGTGAGGTGTGGTCCTTTAGATAAATAAGAAGAGACGGGATGGGGAACGTCTCTAGGGCCAGCCTGGGTATGAAAAAGGTGGGGCACACTCTGAGCCCTAGGCCACCCGGGAAATCCCTCAGCAGGAGCTCGGCCCTTGTGGAATGAAGTTAATTTAGGGAGGGAGCAAATCCCCGCAGTTTGACCAAAGTCCAGAAAGTCTTGGAAGGACTTTGCCAGGTGTGATCTTCCGTTCCCTTTGCTGTCACGTCGCCCTGCCTCCGCTGACTTGGTCACCCTGCTGGGAAGGTCAGGGGCAGCCGGAGCAGCTAGGAGAGGAAAAGGAAGGGAAGGCGCTGAGTCGCGGGCACCGGCTGGCGCAGGTCCACGGCTCTGCCTGCTCGCCGCCAGCTCCGCTCTCCTGCCAGCTGGTGGCATAATTTGTGGGGAGGGCTGAAGGTAACCCATGTGTTGGGGCACTACTCGGGCCAGATGGAAGGAGGACAAAGGGAGTCACGCATGGCTGGTGTCGCACCACTGTTCCATTTGGCACGGAGCAGACCTGGACGGAGGGTGGCCCCAGGAATGCGACGAGCCCCGTGTGAACCTTAGTAACTCTGCGCCTCCCCGGCCGGCCATCTGGGCAACCACCATGAAAAATCTGCACTCTGTTCTCTAAGAACGGAGATTAACCGAGTGATTATTTCTCAGTGAGGGCCTTTTCACATGGCTGAAATCCTAATTTCTTTCACAGCTACTGAAGAGACTGTTAACCTGCGCCTCCACAATTAAAAAAAAAAAATTGCACTTCAATAATTGATTGTAGTGCTACCTTTCTGCCATATAAACAGCCAACTTCAAAAAGTATATATTATTTAATTACTATCCTCCAGCTACTTCCTTGAAGCTGATGTGGTCTATTGAATTCTGGATTCATATGCAAGAACTATTTTAAAGAAATAGGTCCTTGCCACAATGGGGATTTAACACGACTTGTATTCTCGAATCCCCAATGCGGATGTTCACACTGAAACATCTCAGGGCAAACACTCCTGGGCGTTTTAACTGGAGATCGCCAGTTGCTTTAGAAAATGGCTGGGAGGAGGCTTGGAGAGTGATTGACTGAAGAGAGGGATCTGAGCTCATAATTATCTCCTGGCTCATGTTACCTTTAGGATGGCACAGCCTCTTCACAGGCTGAATCGTGATAATACTCATAGAATAGCAAATTTTGAAGAGCTGTTTTGCAAAGTTGTTCAGTGAAACTTCTCCACAGCCTTGACTATACCGAGCTTTCCGCCTCCCATACCCCCAACCTGTGCTATTTAGAAGACAGCCTTGTGGCTCACAGTGGGAACCAGATCCCTGGACCACAACCCTGGAACTAATGAGAGCTGAAAGGTGACAGAATATGGCCTTAATTGTCCCATGCATGAGGCTTAGCTTTTGGATTTTGGTCTTGTGAGTTTTCCCTTTGTTTATAAGTGAATTTTATCTCTGCAGAAAAGAAAAATGGAGGCACTCAGAGACTGAGATTATTGCATTTGGAATAAGATGCCCTGGACATTTTGTTCTATCAATGACTTTGTATCTCTTGGAACTAATGATTGAACACAGGAAGATTTGTGCCACAAACCAGAACACTTAGCAAAAATCCCACCCGGGCCCATGTGTTCAGTTTCACCTTGAGGAAGAATAATGAGTTCGTTATAAAAAGACTGTGGTTACAGGTGCTCTGTGTTGGTTTTACTGAGCCTGGACTCCGGAGGAGATCACGATACTGGAAGAAATTGAGCAGAAGGATTAGGAAATTTGTAGCCAAATAGTTTTTTCAAGGAATGTCATAATCGATCTCAGATTCATGATTATTTTGTTAACCAGAATTATTCCATAAAACAATAGCCTTTGCTGAGCTTTTAGTTGTAACCTATTACATTTGGACCAAAAACGGTCCTGCAGCCCTCTAATAAGTATCTCTCTGCCATCCTTTTAATAGCTTAATATTGAAGCTCTGCAATGACCCTGGTCTTTTTCCTTCCTCCTTTTCCCCTTCTCTTAATGTCTTCCTTCCCTCCTTCTTTCACTCCATCCTCAGTTCTTTCCTGTTTTTTTTTTTTTCTTTTTCTAATTGCCTCTGCTTTTCTCTCTTTTCCTTTTCTTCCCTTTTTCCTCTCCTCTTCTCTGGCTCTGTCTCTTCCTCCTCCTCTCCCTGCCTTCCTCGCTCCCTTATTTGGGGGCAACACCTCTTTTCCATGAATATGTGACATTACTTTCCCTGAGCCCCTTCCTCTCAAGTGGTTGGAGCCACCTTTTCCTCTCAATCCATCTGAAGGTTCTCTGATTCATTTGAGATGCTCACAGCTGCTCAATCTCTTTGTAATCACCTTCATGAGAAGTGGAAAGAAAAACTGGAGGGAGGCCTGGACGTGGGCAGAGGGACACCTCTTAGTTCCGGCTCTCACATCTCTTCCTTCCCGGGCCTCTTTCGTCCCTTTCCCTCACTTTCTACTTCCCATGTTTAAAATCTAACACATGTTCTAAATAATGTTGTTGAGAGTAGGACTGGGAAGGAGGAAAATATCTTTTCCCATGATTTGGATAGATTTTGTGGTTCTTTTTTAAGTAGCAGGCCCTCTATGAGAAGGAAAATATGCCATGATTTCCGAGGAACCCAGTTTTCTTGTTGGGTAGATGCCTGAGCCTGGCCTTGAACCCTTCAGTGAACTTGGCTATTCAAAGCCATTGGATTGCCTCCTCCCCTGGGAGTTTGCTCACCGTTTTGCAGGTTTCCATTTAATTAGACATTTGCTGGATCTGATAAAATGTGGATCATTTGCTTTTGCTTCCTATCGCTGCACTGGTGTAAAATCTCTCCTAGGAAGAGGCAGCTAAGAAGAATTTGTCACGTGGCACTGATGACTCTGGCCCATTCCAGCCAGCCCCGCTTTCCAGCACATTGTCTGGGTGCAATTACAGGATTTTCATCAACACAACTCAGTGCATTTAGAGATCCAGTTACCTTCTTAATCCCGTGTATGCCTCCACTGGGCCTGAGATCAGCCAGAGCATCTCCGAGGCTCTGCTGAAAGAAGTCAGGGGACAGGAGAAAGGACTCCATTTTTTTTTAATTTTTTAAGAGGTGTCTGCTAGCATTTGCAAATATGCACATTATACATAATGTGCATATGTTATGTAAACATATACAACGTTTAATATGTAATAAATGTGCATACTTTTTAAACGCTTGGCTTAATTCATAAGAAATCACCCCTTTTCCTCAAAGCAGTTAAAGCCAACTTCCATTTCAGCTGGTTTTCATCAGCTGACATTTGAGGAGCATGTTTTCGCCTGAAAGCCTGAGAATCTGTTGATTTTCCAATTGATGAAATATGTTGGTAAAACTTACTCAATATTAATACTGATCACGATGGTATAGTACACAGAAGCACTAAAATCATAGAATCTAGAAAAAATGTTGAAAATGTTGAAAAATGTTAGATCTAGAAAAAAATGTTGAAAATAAAAAGAAATTTATTTCAAAATCAAAACATTTTATATAATCACTACATAATAATAATAAGACGCTAAGTCAGAACCCTGTTGTCCCAAGCTGTAATAAATTCCTAAGCACTTAGTGCACATCCTCAAACTAGAGCTTAGACATACTTTTGAAAGTATAACAGTGCACATATGTGTGATATGTTGATTTTAATCCATGAACAAAATTCCTTGATTCACAAATGAATTCTAGCAGTCACTGCAGGTCCTACCATGCAGTGGTCGCATCCCCACCCAAGAGCCCTCCCTGGGGTTTTAAATACCCACTCAAGGCCACGTGGGCTCCCGCTCACTCAGGCGGGTGCTGGAGAGAGCCCAGCTGGTCACCCTGGGTGCCAAGCGTCACCCACCCACAGCAGGTGTCCTGGAGCAGCCTAGGAGCAAGTACTTCATCACCACAGGGGTGAGGAGATGAGATCCAGGGCAAATGCAGGAGCCCCCCGATTTGGAAGCTTCTGGATTCCAACTGAGGACCTGAATAAGCCGATACCCTTTTCACTTTTGAGTTTTACTGGCACCAGGCCTTGGCCGTGCCGTTCTCAGAGCTGCCCGCTCTGGCATGCCCCGAGCACAGCAGCCCCATCAGGTATTTATAGTTCCTTTTTAGTTCCTTCCAGCTCAGACACAGTGTACTAATCAGGAGCCCTTCTTATCCTGAGTGTTGCTTAGTAACATAAGTGACAATTGTACCTTTGTCAGGTTGCCAGGGGAACTGAGCCAGACAGTGTAACCACAGGTCATCGAGGAACCCAGGAGGGAGCATCAGGTGCAGAGCCCTGAGGGTTGGGGTGGGGGCTAAGCTGGGGGCGGCCTTCCCACAGTCACACTGGGACCACACCGCAGGTTAGGACAGGGTGGCCGATGCTGGAGCTCAGGGCTCCTTACCCTGAACCCGTTTCCCTGCACAATTTTGATATGAAGTATTAATATAAGAAGTTACTGCCAAGGCAGCTCCCAAATCCAAGCGCCGTCTGCAACCGGGGCGGACTTCTGAGTTGTGGATGTGTGTGTTTTGCTCACTTCCAACGGCGTTCCATTTCTCCCTCCCTCTGACGTATCGGAGCTGTCAGTTGGTCAGACACAGTTAGATGAAGATGTATTCAATGTCTTGCTTATGTTCAGCCCCTTAAAGGGTTCTCAAATAGTCAGTGTCCCACACAGCACTGACCACGAATGTGCCAAAGTAATTTTTGAGACACGGATCATTGAAGATTTAATCAGCTACAACTATGAGCAAAACATGACCCTTGGCAGCTTCTAAAGGGGGGCAGATATTAGATTAAAAACTCTTCACACAGAGCTTTCAGTTTTCAACTTGGTGGAGAAACCAGCACACATGAGGGAACTGACCAAACAGAAGAGAGGCGGGGAGTACAGCGGGCGGGAGAAGCGGAGAGAGAGCATTCTGAACAACGTGCGTCAGTGAAGGCTGCTGGGGTGAGGAGTGAGAATCAAAATGCGACTTGAATAATTGGTTTGATTCCACTGAAAAGTGGTGTATAGGATTTATGTAGATTTTCCACAGGGTGGAAAGGAAGTGGGGCGGGTTTTTCCAGATTCAACACAGAGATGAAAGTGAATTTTTTCTTTCTTCTAACTAAATAAAGGAGAATGTAACACACGTCTCAAGGTGGAGTGAGCGATAATGGTGGGGGTCGATAGCCCCCTCCCACCAGGTCCGAATACACCACGGAGTGTGAGACCAGTCCTCAGCTCATGTTCTGAAGTCACAGGCTTCCTGCAATTCTCAGTGCCGTTTAAAATATGTTATTGTACAGAGGACACTGCATTCCCTGATGCAGTCAGAGGCTCTCTCTCCTCCCATCACCCAGCACTGGGCATTTCAGGGATCGCCTGTTTAATGCACCCTGGATCAGACCTGAAATAACAAGATACAGTTCAGTGTGTTGTGCATCCCTTAGGACTAACCTGTGGGCCAGGCCAGGGGTCTTGCACAGTTAACAAAATGCCGAGCAGAATGACTACCTGCTTTTCCAGGAAGACTCTCAATTTAGGCCTATTTCCCGGCAAAGTTAATAATAATTAACTCCCTTTCACTTTTGAAGTTGTCAAAGTATATAATAAATCACTATATGGTCATTCAGATTATGAGGCTCAGTCTGAGATCAGAAGCATCAGAGATCTTCCCTTGTTCTCATTCCCTGCCACAAATAGAACCATGTTTAACATTTTCATATAATTTTTCTCCTTCTTAAAAACATATTTTAAGAAAACTGTGCCTATAATTTATGAACAAGTCTGATATTCTCATTTTCTTTTCATGTGAAATGTTTTCTTGTTTGTAAAAGAAACAGGCTCCACTGGTGCCCGGGGACGGTCTCCACAGGCTAACGTACAAGCACATCTCTTCCCATCATCTCCTCACTGATGTCAAGTTGGTAACTTAAACCACAATGAGAGTATTTACATCATGAAATCTGGCAAACACTACGAATCAGAGCTTGCTTTTCTGTTGTTGGACATCAGTTATGAAACTTCAGAACAACTCCAACATGCTGCTAACAAACCATTCATAAAACGTTGATAAAAGAAAAGTGAGAATAAAAATCACCTGCGACCCTCCCATTTGGGGATCCCCCTGTAAACAGTTTGCTGTTGTCTTCCCTCGACTTTGATAAACTGACCTACACACACCCACATCAGAACACAGGTCATTATAAAGTCATGAGATTTGCTTTGAACAGATGTTACAAAATACATCCATGTGATTGTGTATCGACCTTGGAAATAATCATCTGAGAAGTTAGAATGTTTCTTCTAGGAATGATTCTGTTCTCCAAACTCTTCTGGACCCTCTGTCGTGACTGTCAGAGACCTGTTTAAGGGATCTACAATGACTTGTATCTGCTCTTCTTCAGCCGAAATTAGAATTCTCATATTCATCATTTAATTAATGCATAAGACCTGACACCACATGAAATTCTTTCTTTCTGAATACACTCATAAGATGAAGGTGGAAACCTTCCAAGACAACTTTGAAACAAAGGAGGTTTGGCATTTTGCAGTTGGAGGAGCTGAGGGTGGAGCCAGAGCCACGTGGGATCTTTGCATTGTGTGAAGCCAGGCAAGGTGTCCATTTTGAAACTATTATTTATTTTGATGTAAAATTCTATTATGAACCTTAAAAATCTATCACATTATTTTACAGGTCCCCCTCCTGTACAAATGTACTTACATGTAAATAATCGCACATTTTAAGAGATAATTTTAGCCATGATTTATATATTTCGTGCAATACAAGCTATGTTTTACACATCTTAAGTTTGATAAAACTAAAATGTATTTCTCTAAGCCTTTTTCTCCATAATTCTTAATCCCATGTGCATTTTAAAGGAAATGAATTCCGTGTGTTTCTTATTCCATACACTTAACTCGTCAAACAATGTTTTGTAAGGACCCTTTGATATCCAAGAAGCCCTTTGAGTCTTTTTATGAGACTTTTTAAACCTTTCTCCTTAGAAACAGGAAGTCATGTTTGGCCACGACCAAAAGAACTTGCATACCAAATGGTTTAAGTTCAATTTGCAAAGTCCACACCACGGGCTCGGAGAGACTCTCAACGTGGCAACACATGTTCTCCAGGCCCAGAGAAAAAGCAGGTCAGGTTTTGATCTACCAGAGGCCCTGAATTAAAGGGCATCTATGTAACACAACGGCCTTGTTTAGAGAGTTTAAGAAATAGTGAGATCACTTTTGCATTAAAAAATAAAAATCACCGTTCTGAATTCTTGAAATTTAACTTGAAGAATTTTTATTTACTTAAGTAGGTGCTCTTGATAAAAGGTGGCCGGGGCGAGCGTTGGGGGCAGCCTGCATGTGGTGCCTGCCTGACATCTGACTGCAGTTAGTCTGGCTGCATAATTTGGTATTTCTGAATCTTTTTCTTCCCACACACTGCTTTCAACTTTGTTTTTCTGCTGTAATCATGATCCAACAACTGATAGGGGTACATTCTTCAGGGAATTGTGCTCCTTCAAATCCACAAAGGATTTCTATAGCTCTTTTTAACAGAGACATCTGTGCCTCAACTTTGAAATGCTCTGTTAGTTTGCAGTCCTGTAAGAATGCCGTTGGACTTTGGGAAAATCTAGTAGAAATGTGGACGTATGTACATAAATTAAGAAAAGATAGTGTCATTGAAGTCTTAATCCATGCTGAAATGTAAGGCAGATTTCTTTTCAAATTCAGTATCAAAATAAAGCATATGCTGATGTTCTCAGAGGCTAAGAGATACATAAAGTATGCCCAGCTTAGTAACAAGTAATAAAACAGTTTTTAAAGGTAACATTCATGCAATTTTATTATCCAAGTTGTATAGCAAAGCCAGAGAAAAAGATCATATTATGCAATAGACCAAAATATCATTCAAGATTAAGAAAAAATGACAAGGTTCCTATCTTGTACCTATATTGAGAAATATGAAGATATGACCCCTGCAGTTACTACGCTGCCTGGCGTGAGGTATGGAAGGCTTTTTCCCCCCATTATTTTCTCTCTGATGTAGTTGGGATGGACATTGCAGTCATTCATCACAGGCACTCATATTTGAATATTTTCCAAATGCCTTCAAGTCTATGATCTCACCTGATCCTCATAAAATCCTCTAAGTATAGATAAAACAGGTATTAATATTGCTATTTGACAAGAAGAAAAGTAGCCACAGAGAAGTTAAGAAACAGTCTTAAAAGTAATAAAGTTAATTAATGGCATGAGAGAGAGGACTTTATGGAATATTAGTAATAGTCTGCTAGGCCCTTCGCATAATTCCTTCAAAATAACCCCAGTCCCCCTGGCAAGGTGCTGTCCCCCAGACTAGCAAGCTGGAGCTCAGGAAGTCCAGGTAACTTAGGCAAGGATATATACCCACGGAGACCAGGTGCTACTGAGCCCCACACCCACCGACCTCACAGCCCCACAGGACGCTGTCCACTTGGATCCAAGATTGATCCCTCCTTCCTTGACCTGTACTTCCCACTTGGGCTCACCTTCACCCACACTTGGGCGGCCCTCCTTCCCAACCATTTTGTGGCAGCCCCATCATGTGCTGCTAGAGTGGACGAAGGCAGAACTCATCCACATGCCCCCAGACAATTATTTCTGTCCTTTAAATTATCCCTAAATGAAACATTTAGCCCTAATATAAAACGTTTTTATGCTTTTGAACTGACACAAAGCTACTTTTAAAAAATCATCAGCTGACCAATTTAAAGGAGACTCAAGGCATATAAAGTCAACAGAATAAAATAAGCCCATTGGGGTGCTTGGACCAGGACAGCTCATGCCCGGGAAGACCTGGGCTCAGAGGTGCCCACACCTGCTGCATGTGGAGTCCCTGGCCTGGCGCTTCCCAGATGGATGTTATGGGACAAATCACCTACATGATTCTGCTGAAATGAAAAATAGTTAACCGCAGTTGTTGGGGGTTTTAAACCCTTAAAGAAATAATTTGACTAAGTTACTGATAGGAAGAAAGGTTTTTAAAATGACTTCTCTCAGTAGTTTAGAATTTCCCAAGTGAACCTGAAATAAATGGGTATCTTAGCATTTATTCTCAAATCAAATTAAAAATAAGATAAAAGAGAATGGGACTGTGTGATGGCATCAGATGCACATTTTAGGAGCTAACACAGATGACAGTCACACGAATGTTATGTCATCAGCCTTCTTCACAAAGTGAACTTGAAATGTATCTCTTAAAAAGTCTACAAGTGAAGCATATCAAAGGATTTTTCCACCAGTTCTACAAGACCTGTGCCATGGAATAGAAAAGAAAAAAGAACTCTTCTAACGGCCATAACGGATGCCACGTGGTCCCTCCATGTGGGGCTGGAGGAAGGCTCCTTTGGATGTAGCCTGCGTGGAAAAACAAGACCCTTTATCTCAAAGTCAAATGGGGACGGAAACATTCCAAAATAAATAAATAAATAATAAAAAAAAAGAGAAATTCAAACTTAAAACATTCAGACAGTTCAGAATAAATTGGTGGTAGTCTCAACGTGGGATTATTTGTCTTTAGAAAAAAAGAAAAACAAATACAAAACAACTTTGGTGTTTAATACATCAACTAGGAGTTGTCCAGTGAGAAAAGGGAAGCTCATTCCTTTGAAATGAGTGTTCCTGCTGCCCACCCCCACCTCCTTGTTCCCATCCTTTGAGATGTGAAGTCCTGCACTGAGCTGGCCAGGAGGGCAGGGGACCATGTTTCACAAAGGGTCCAAGGACAGGTGTCATTCTCAGGGAGCTCACTGCAAAGCTGCAGAGATCGGGAGATAGCTCAAGGGCAGGGATGAGTGGTCTAACAAGGGTCAATTCATAGAGTTTTGGAACTCAAAGCTCTGTGACATTTGAGCTGAAAAGCACAGAGCATTTCCCTGGTTTCAAAGAAAGGAAGGTATACTTCAGAAAGGACCCTGTAACCGTAGATGTGGGACATAGCACAGTATGACTTACAAAATAAAAAGCATTTTGCTATGTTTACAGACAGCACATGTAATGAGAAAATCTATTAACAAAATAATTATTCTGACACTTGATAAAATGTTTAAGGAAGATTTTATTCAAAATTTTTGCATTAGGGGAGAGAAGAGAGTTCGCTCAACTATAAACACGACAGTGCATCTGGGGAGGTATAAAGCCAAGGAGTGAGGAGGGGCGATTCTTGCTAAACTGGCCTAACAGGATTCTTGGCTGAGGACAGATCAAGGACTTAGACATCAAGGATGGAGATGAAGTACTTGCATAGGTATGAGGGTGGGGGGCAACTCAGCAGGGTTGTTTGCTAAGACTGAGCTGGCTGGCCAAGGATAATTTGGGAGCCAGTCAGGTGTGGTTTGGCGAAAAATAATGTCTTTTACCAAACAGTAAAATATGAGCTTTGATAGAAAAATGGCCAAACCTGGTGTGTGAATAGCTGTGCAGACCATGCCAGAGACTAGAGTTTATCACCTGGGGAAAATAGGCCATTTGGTGTTGTAGAAACATATTTTTAGAAATACTTCTTATGCATTTAATTTTTTTTCAGTGATATTTAGAGAAGGAAGAACTTGCCAAATAAAGGTCTGATGTCAGTCTCTATTAACTTCATCAGGAGTCATGAAGCCTTTCCGTGGAGGTGCTGCAAGCCCCAGGGGAAATAACTTAGAGACCTTTTCTTCAGGGAAGGCAGAGACTATTTCCCTACTGTTTGGAAATCCTGATAAAAATAAAATAAAAATGAAATCCACATGGGAACCGTTGATTGGAAGTACAGGATCACTTTGAAAGGTTGTTAAAACTTCATCTAGGCAGTCCCGCTTATACAGCCCAAGTCCACCAGTGATCGCCAGAGCTGCTCACGCACCTGGGTCAGTCCCCTCCTGACACCTCCCCTAAGTTAGTAAGACTGAAATTCCTGATCTCCTGCCACAGTGCTGACTTTAGCATTCCTAGGCTAGGAGAGAGTTCATTAAGAAGACCACATGATCAGGACTAAAGGAGCCTGGCCAGCAGCACGCAGGCGCACACAAGCATGGAGACGGGCTGCCTGAGCCACACTCAAGCTAATTCAGTTGTCAGAGACGAAAGACATCGGGCTGCTCTGAATAAAGGGATAAAACCCAGCATAGACCTTGGTACTGAGTGTCTCTTATTTCAACTTCCAGTTCTGCATCAAATTCTGGCTCTTTGCCTTGCAGGTCCTCAGTGTTTCTGAAATTCAGTTTCTTTATCTGTACAATGAAAATAATAGCTGAATTTGGGGGTTTGCTGTGATTAAATTAGATGGTCCTTCCAAAAGCCCCGCCCCGCGACAAGCACTCAAGACAGACTCATTCCTCTGAGATTCAGCTGGGCTCGAATGATTTTGATCTTTTTCTTCCTCCCTGTCCTTCCTGGGCAGTCATTAAAAGACTGGGAACAATTTCGGCTTCTTCCCACAGGGGCCCTTTCTTTCGAGTTTAGAGCCCATGGGAGCTTCTCAGAAGGGCCCCAGCAGCCACTACGCCCCAGAACACCCTTCCTCCCAGCTCTTATTCTGTGTGCACCACCCTAGAAAATGGGCAGAAATCTCATGAAAACTGAAAAATGATTTTTAAAAAAGAAGAAAAATTAATGTGAGCTCGAAGAGGAAAAGGGTCTGCCCAACACGTAATTGAAGCATGGCAGCTGTAACAAGCAATCGCAGCATTTACTATGTGGATATTAAAAATACAGGCCATATTTTCCACCCTTTTATTTGTGAGGTCTCCTAGAAATGGCCCATAAAATCCGGGAACCTGGGCAGCTTTCTCCGGGGGATCCATAAACTGTGGCAGCTGATACTGGTAAAAACAGGGTCTATGGAAGCTTGGATTTGGCCAGTATTTATTGCCTGTGAAATGTACAGAAACAGTAAAACAGAAAAGCACGAGTTTCCATCTGTGCCACATTATAATGCCATGCGTGAGGAAAGAAGCTATTTTTCATTTAAAATGGTGGCAGTGCCGCGGACCCTCTCCCTTTGATATCCTATGCTCCCACACAGGAGAAGCATAAACAGACCGCCCTGAAGTAGAATCTTTACAGTCCTGAAAGCTGGAACAGTCCAGCCCTCACAGCTTCACCAAACATACCTTCCGAAATGTGAGTTAGATCAGATATTCCCATTTCTCTCTCTCTCTCTGTCATTCTAAGGTTGATTCATGGTGTTTTCTTTTCCTTTTTTAGGGGCAAAACAGCTACAACAAACATCAGTCAAAACAAACCTGGGGAGTGCACAGTTCTTCAGGACGTAAAGTGAATGGTAATCGCACCTGGAGGCCCTTCTGGAGCATCCAGACTCGGCCACTGAAGAGTTAAGTCTTCCTTTTCTAGTCTAAAGCTCTACTGAGTTACAGAAGTCTCAGATTCCCTTTTAAGCCTAAGCCAAGTGATAGGGGAGGAACCTGACCCAGCCAGGGGCTGTATCTTTAGCCCAGGAAAGGGGCAGGTGGAGAAGATTGCCCTCCATTCTTAGCCGTGATTTTAAGAGCATTTTTTGTTATGGATATTTTAGCAAGCCTGGAGGCTGAGAGGTGTTTGTGAGCTTTGTTATTCCATGTGAGACTTTTCTGGGAGTCCAGTGGAAATAAGCTCAGGTTAAAGCAACAAACAAATAAGCCAAAGATAAGAAAGACTCAATCAATTTCCAGTTGGCCCAGGTGAGAAAGGTGAGGTGGGGTGGGCAGGGTTAACCTCTCCTTTCCCCTAAAGGCTTTCTGAAGTTCTTCTTTTCTTTTGGAAACATACACTTTAGCTTAAAAAAAAAAATCTTAAACTACATTTGAGATCAGAGATTTCCATTTTCATTTGGTTGAGTTCCTTAAGAAAGTTACAGTTGAGATTTGAGCTGGAAATTTCCTTGGAGATCACCTCTTAAGTAAGGCATATGGAGGTTAAATTTGCTCAGGAACACGCAGTCAGGGGCAGGAGAGTGCTGAATTTTGCAGTGTATGTGAAAAAGAAAAGAGGCTTTTAAATCCTTTTAAATGTGACCTCTCACTAGCTATGCAATTTGGAGGAAGTTATTTAAATTCTCAAACTTCACAGTTCCAGACTCACAATAGTGAGTTCTTGAGAGAATAAACATGATTTCTGCATCTGAATGCTGTGTTGACTGCATGATGGGATTGTTCTGCAGGCTGAAAATTCGACTTTAAAAAAATATGCTAGCTGGTTTCAGTCATGTCAGTTGAAATCCTAGGTTGTTATTGAGATGAACTTCTCTTTATTCTGGGAGAGACATGAAACTTTGCTGGGCTAGAGCCCAAACATCATTGTTTGGAAAACTCTCTTTTCCTTGATCTATTGGCATGAGGGATCTGGAAAGCCCCCGCCCTGTTCAGGGGATTCTAGAGTTAAGAACAAGATGATTTGCTTGGAGCTCTAAGGGGAACCACAGCTGGAAGGAGGAGATGGACTTTCTCACATTTCAGTGGACGGGGCCATGCAGAGCAGCGTCCTGCCCAAAGCTGAAGTGGGGAGCAGCCACTGATGCCAGGGCAGGGGGCAGCCACACCCTGCAGCCCCACAGGGCCGGGAGGAGCAGCCGGGGAGGGGAGCAGACTGCACGGGAGGAGTCAGTGCGGAAGCAGGAAGGGAGTAGATGAAGCACTGTCTTGAGTGACTCCAGGACGGAGATGCCAGGAGCCAGTGAGAGGAAGAGCAGAACCCCCCTGATGTCAGAAGAGCAGACGTGCCCCCTGGGTGCTGCCTTCTGACAGATCTGGGAGGATAGCCCAGTAATTTCACCTGAAGATGGGGGAAGTACTAACAATGGTAGCAATTTCTACACTCCATTTTATTTATAGTACATAACTTAAGGATGTGTTCAAAGTTTGGGGGAGCAAGATTTTCTTAGCTTGTTAGGCTATAGTTGGTTATTCCATGTGAATATGTCAGGGAATAAATAGATATCTACTCTATGAAAACACCTCCCATATTTTAAAAAATCACCAAATGCAAGAAAAGTTCGTGGCTAGAATCAGTAGTGATGATGAGAGAGGATAGCCGAGAAGGGTGAGCCTAGGAGAACAGGTCTTCTCAAGGAGACCACAAGGATACACCAGCAGGGTCCTCTCCATGGTCACTCAGCTCTTGGGAATTTGTAGACTGGACTTCCTGGAACTTGGAAATTTCCATTTCTGTGAAATCCTGTGGTTCTGTAGGGGCTGAAACAGCATCTCCCACTTGATGCAAAGTGACCAATGAGAAAGGTACCTGTGGGTTGGAACTTTTTGACTAGAGATAAAAAGGGAACGACCAAGCCAGTCGGGGAGCATGGCCGTTTTGAGATTTTTAGATTTGACTTGTCTCCGCCAGCTGAATAAAGCCTTTTTCCTCTTAAATACAGTGTTTGGCTGTTCATTCTCTCCACTGGGCCTTGTCTTCCCACAGCAAGGAAAGCACATACAGTAAGAATAAGCTGGAGTCGGTCAGCCCAGGGCCAATAGGGCATAGCTGGTCTGGCCGGTTTAGGTCATAGGTGACTTTTACCTCCTGTCTCAAGTTCTTATTGTTTTGTAAATTTAGCTTCCTCCCTAAGATGCCCATCTTGAGTAGTTTAGGTGGATGAATTTGGGAGTTTAACTTTTGAATTGGAATGTTATAATAGGTCACTGAGTTACGCTGATTATTATTTAAAATCAGGGTCAAAGTGGTCTTTGCTTTGAGCTTTCATGTATAAAACTGATTTTGGAAATGGAAGCTCATTTCCATTTCCAGATGGAAATGACAGTAGTCTATGACAGTAGTCTTAGAGAGGCTATTCTCACTGTTCTCCAGAATCCTGGCCTTCTGACAAAGTTCAGTGGACCTGTCCCCTCTCTGAATGTCGGCTGGCAGTGACCAGAGGCCAGACCTTCCTTTCTGGTAATGTTCCCCTCACAGATGGTCAAACTCAGACCCCAGTCTTTAGCCACTGGAAACTGGTAGCCTTGGGTCTGAGTTGGAGGTTTCTAATGCTGGCTCATTTGAATCCTCCACTTTGTAACTGAACACTCTTTGGCAAATTTCTCACATACTATGATGCAACCTCTTCAGCTATAAAATGGAGACTGGTAAGAATGCTAATCTCCTAGGACTTGTTAAAAATTAAATAATGAAGAGATGTAAATACATACTAGTTCAGCACATGCAATTAGGGAGTCCAAATTCATGTCATCATGAAAAGATCTTTCTTCATATCCATTTCAAGGTCTTTCTGATATTAAGTGAAGGTATATTTCACAAAAAACAGAAAGATTGAGTCAAGGTCATGGGTCTAATGGAATCTCAGCTTCAGATCCTTTGCTAGAGCGGCTGGGAAAGCCTTTCTGAGCTTTCCCCTTGACCAATTCTTGCACCTCAAGAATCAGCACATTGTACCCCATAAATGCAGTAATGTACACAGCTATGATCTAATAAAAAATACTATATATATATAGTTTATAATATATAATAATTACCTCAGGCATTTCCTCCCAGGACAGGGAAGAGATCTCCTCTCACACCTCCGGGGGTGCTGACTTGGCTCACCACACAAAAGTCTCTCCTGAGGCATTTTCCCCTCTAGATTGCAGTTTTAAAAACAAACCTGAGTCTTCTGTGTTTGTATTATGACACTCGTCCCAGGATGGCTCAGACCAAGCTCTCTAGAGGCCGACGAGAAGCATCAGAGATGGCCAGCAGTGTGGAGAAGCTGATAAAAACGGTGTGGGGCGGGGGGATTTGTGCTCATGCATTTCTGTATGTGACTTACTTTGGGTTTATTTTTGGTTTATCATGTTTTGGACAAGCAGTTTAAGAAGTCATGTTTGTTTGCAGTAGTATCACCCATCTTTGTGTTTCTTACTGGTTCTGGCCAGGTACTTCTCATCTTCAGTAGTGCTGAAGACAGGTGGGATGTTTTTGTAAGGTGTATGTTTATTACCAAACAAGTTCAGGCAGAATAAGCAACTAAACTCTAATAAGCCGTGGAGACAAATCTCTCCCCCCGCATTCTGTGCATTATCACGGGGCTTTTTGACTAAAATATTAGTTTGTTATTAGTGCTGAAGACAGGTGGGATGTTTTTGTAAGGTGTATGTTTATTACCAAACAAGTTCAGGCAGAATAAGCAACTAAACTCTAATAAGCCGTGGAGACAAATCTCTCCCCCCGCATTCTGTGCATTATCACGGGGCTTTTTGACTAAAATATTAGTTTGTTAATTTATTAGAATTCATCTCTTATGCATGAGGGTGTGGGGAGTCAAAGGGTGAAACAGCTAATAACCACGCCTTCCAATGAGAACAGCTCACAAGAACTGGAGTAGGATGACGTGTTCAGTGCAGAAACGCAGCAGGGTAGGGAAGAGAGGGCTGGTTCCTCCTGACTTGGGTGGAGAGTGTGGCAGGAGTCAGGGAAATGATTAAAGTGTTTTTTTGGTTTTTTTTTGTTTGTTTGTTTGTTTTTTTGAGACAGAGTCACTATGTCACCCTGGGTAGAGTGCCATGGCATCACAGCTCACAGCAACCTCAAACTCTCAGGTTCAAGCAATCCTCTTGCCTCAGCCTCATAAGTAGCTGGGACTACAGGCACCTGCCACAACACATGGCCATTTTTACAGATGGAATCTGGCTCTTGCTCAGGCTGATCTTGAACTCCTGAGCTCCAGCAATCCACCTGCCTTGGCCTCCCAGAGTACTGGGATTATGGGTGTAAGCCACCTCGCCCAGCTACTAAAAATTATTTTAAATTTTAAAATTTTGGTTCAACATCGACCAGTGTCTGGCTCTGCACCCATTTCAGTAAGCCAGGTAAGGAAGATGCTTACAAATTTGGGTTTCCCTTCCTTCACCCAGAGTCTCTGGGGCTCCCACCTTCTCCGTGGGTAGCGGGAGGGCAAGGAGCAAAGTGTCCTTCTTCTTTCTATTTGTACTTTGGTCCCACCATGTAGAGAATTTTCTGTATTACATTTCTGTGGTAGCTCCCAAGATGAGTATTTTAATTAGATAAGTTGTATGAAAAGGAAAATTCCATGTCTAAATAAAAAAAAATAATACTCCAAATAAAAAGAAAAGTTAAAATTTTGTCAGATGGCCATAAACAGAGCCACATAGGCAAGAGAAGCCATGTGAGTAAACGCCCAAAAGCACAAGCCTCAGTAAATTGCAAATATGTCAGCAACATTGGGGCAGATGGTGCCTGGCGGGGAGATTAGAGGTGAAAGGAAGGGTGGGGTCACTAGTGGCCCTGGGCCGGGCTAAGGAGTTTGAACCTTCTATTTTCAATGAGAAGGCTGGTAAGGGCCTAAGTGATGAGTTTGTATGGTCAGTTTTGTGTTTTAGAAATATCCTAGCTGTGTGAGAAACAGCTTGGTGGGAAAGATTGACAGCCAGAAGAGCATTGGAATATCACCGATGAAAAGAATTAAGAAATAAACTGAGACCTAGAATCTTTGGAACTTAACGTGTCTGCGTCAGCAGCCTGTGAGCACAAGCCTCTTCTCTCAATGGTCTAGATAACCTCGAGTAGTCCAGTAACTGGTGTTTCCCCCAGCACTGAGGCTGGCGTTTAGAGCGTCAAGCCTGTGTTCAACAAGCTCTGTAATTAATTTCTGATTGAAGCCATATCAAATTCGTTTACACTTTGGCTTAAAGGTGAAACATATTATATCATGTTCTAATTATTGATATAGGGTAGTTTTTGTGGTTCCCTGTAGGCAAAGTTTATTTCTGTTTTGGTTAAATCTTGATAACATTTTAGAGAAGTGAATAGATAGTTCCAAGGGTGAGATCCATACACATGTTATACAATAAATTGCATTTCTGTTGGCCTAATACTGTTGGGTTTTTCTGTTAATACTTTTTTTTTTAATACTACGAACAAGATCTGCCCCAGGTCTGCCACATGTCTAATAGATATTTTAATAAGACATGCTTTTTCAGTTAGTACATTTTGGGCTAAATTGCAAAGACCAAAAGATGTCCATGTAGCAGTGACAGGACATGTTGATACCAGCACACTGGAAATGCTCCTGAGAGGTGGGGGAGGGGAGAGGGGAGGGGGTGGGGAGAGGAGAGGAGGCGGGTTGTGGGGAGGGGGTGCTAAACAGCAGTGGGTAAAGCCCACAGCTCTGCCTGTGGAGAAACCCTTATATAATAGAGAAATCTGTTCACGCAGCCCTTGATAAGTATTTGGTGTTTAAAATGACCTTTGTGGGCTGAGTGCAGTGGCTGGTGACTGTCATCCCAGCACTCTGGGAGGCCGAGGCAGGTGGATCACTTGAGCTCAGGAGTTCCAGACCAGCCTGAGCGAGAACAAGCCCCCATCTCTACTAAAAATAGAAAAACGGAGGCAAGGTGCTTGTTTTAGCCCCAGAGCTTGAGGTTGCTGTGAGCTATGACATCATGGCACTCTACCCAGGATGCCAGAGTGAAACTCTGTCTCAGATAAATAAATAAATAATTTTAAAACATCTAACATGACCTTTGTGCAAGTGCATAAAAAGACGCTTGGTTTCAGGTCCTGACACAAAGACCAAACTTATACCCTATCACTGCTGAACAGAATTTTGCTGCAAGTAACAGAAAGTTTAACTCAGACGGGCATGAGTAATTAAAAAATGTATCTGCTCTGCCTGGAAGTGCAGAGACAGGATGGATTCCAGGGTAGGGCAGTGCAGTGGGGATCCAAAGCCCATCCTTCACCCTCGAGCACTGAGGCTTCCTCTTTCTGTAGTGCACGCAGGTCTCCCAGGCCCCCTTGGGCAATGTACGTCCTTACCCACAAGCAGGGGGAAAAGGAAGAAGAGAGTTTAAGTTTTTGTTTTTTTTTTTAAATCACTTCGGACAACTTACCCAATCAGATAACTATCTCACATTGACCAGAACAGTTAAAAGAATGAAAGGAGTGGCTTAAATGTACCAGCAACAACTTCTAGCACTAGGAATAAGGTTCGCTTAAAAAAAAAAAAAAAAAAGAAGAAGAAATTACTTGGTTAGGAGAGGTGGATATTGGCTGCTGGGATGAAACTGCAGTTCTGTTTAGAAAGAAAGAGATGTTGGGTAGATGTCACACAGGGGCCACAACCCGATATAGAGCACTGTGGCTGCACTTAGGAGCATTCCCAGGATGTGGAGAATTGAAACAGAAAAGGAACCCAGCATGACGGATGGACGGGGTTCCCCTTAGCTACACTGGCCAGTGTGGGGGTTCCTGGTCCACTGTGAAGTGCGCACAGCTGGTGTCCAGGCAGAACTGACCTAGAGTGTAGAAGATCTATCACTGCACAGGGTATTTGTTTTCAAATTTTGTAAAATCTGGATTTAAAGAGCTCTGTAGATATTTAGGTAGATATCTGGCATAGGTGGGTTTACCTAAAAGTTATGGTCACATTTCTGATGCCCAGCAGGGGAAAAATCAAAGAAACAGAATTCCTTATAGAGTTTTTGAAATTCTGGGTGTGATCCTTTTATAAATACACACAGAGACACAGACACCCACACACAACCAGGTCGACCACCTCACAAGTCAATGGTCCTACCTTCCAGTGCCACCTGGCCGAGACCCGTCATGCATTTCTGCCCGGGGTTTTCAAGCAATGACCATTAGAGGACCCAGTACAGCCCCAGCCATGGCAGCATCCCCTCAGAGCAAGCACCAGCTCGGACAAATTTTCCCCTAGAAAGCCAATTTTCAATTTATTACCAGAAGGAAAAGACCTGTAATTCCAAGTTCTAGAAAAATAAGACTGTGCTCCCCAGGGCTGTGTAGGGTCTACGTAGATACCTTTTCTTTTTTGCAGTGACACAGAAGTTTTATGACAACATGTGTCAGGAGCAGACCGAGGCATTTTCACCCCTTTTCCTCCCACTAAATGAGCACGTCTCAGGATCAGATGGCGCCTGCTGCTCCTGTCCTTGCCTGACAGTGCAAATGGTGCAGAGGCCCAGGCCTTCTCCCATCACGCAGTCTGCAGAGTGAGACAACGTGGGGAGACGTGAGATTTGGAGCCGTGCTCCCAAACAGCAAGTAACCCACTGTCCCGGGGAAGCTCTCTGGGGTCTTTTCCTAGAGTAGAAGCCAGGAGTCAGCGGTGACTGCTCACTCATTTCTCCTGGCCGAGCAGCCTGAGCTCCTGCTTTTTCTTTGACCTCATTCCATGCAGTCAAGGAGAACCCTTGCCCCCAAATCGTGAAGACGTTCAAGACTCTCTAGAGGGGTAGACATGAACTCTGGGAAGCCGCCGCCCGCTCAGGGAGACTCCTGTGCTTCCTAGTCCCCGTTCCTGCTCGGCCCCTCCCTGCCTCAGTGATGCCCAGTGCACTGGTCCTCTCTGACCTTCAGGTTATTCATACTCTGAAAATAGAACTGTGTTCCCCTTAAGTTTGGTTGGGGACAAAATAAGATGATGAATGCGAAGCTCTGTCATCAGCAACAATGTCACACACCTGCTTTGACATTGTCCTTAGCACATTTTATGTATTTTTGTAGGATTTTTAAAACCAACCAGAGGAGGCCAGGTGTGGCGGCTCCCACCTGTAATCCTAGCACTCTTGGAGCCCAAAGTGGGTGGATTGCTTCAGCTCAGGATTTTGAGACCAGCCTGAGCAAGAGCGAGATGCTGTCTGTACTAAAAGCAGGGAAACTACCCAGGCATTGTGGTGGGCACCTGCAGTCCCAGCTACTTGAGAGGCTGAGGCAGGAGGATCACTTGAGCCTTAGAGTTTGAGGTTGCTGTGAGCTATGATACCAGAGCACCCTACTCACCCAGGGGGACAGAGTAAGGCTTTGTCTCAAAAAAAAAAAAAAAAAAAAACTAACCAGGGGACAAGACCACTCAGCACTCACTCACGGTGGCAGGCAGCACTGTGTGCAATGACAGAATAATTGCTGATTTTTATATTACTTTTGGAATCTACTTGGTATTTCTATTTATATAACATAAAATATGTAGCAATCAATCAATGCAGCGATCAATTCTTGTACTCCATTGCTGGCCTTTACGCAGTTGGCATTTTCTCTTCTCTCCTCTGCACGGCTTTGCTAAACTTGCCAACTCTGTCTTCTACCAGGATGTGCAGTTGTTTGAAAAGAAAGATTTTTAGGTGCCCATCTCTTCAAGCACTTTTTTAAAATAGGGGTTTTATTGACAAACAACATCATCCATAGATATCCGTGTCCTTATTGTGAAAAGGCCTGAGAACTGATGAAGTGTCCGTGAGGGCAGCCTGTGGGTGAGGCCAGCCAGGTGCAGTGTCAGGTCTCCCGCTGCTGCCTCCACCCTTGTGTATGAGGTGATGCGACTCCATGCACTGACTGGGGCCTGCCAGCTGTTCTGCACATGAGATCACCTTCTGAGGAACTTGAGTGCTGGAATTTTAGGGTAACATGGTATGACCCATACAAATAAGTCACAGTGGACTGGCAAAGCTGAAAGGAGCCAGCATTGATTTAGGATTGCCAAGGCCCAGTCCTGGATTAAGAGGAAGGAGGGGGACAGAAGGAACTTGGGATTCAGAGAAAAAATAAAAATACAAGCCATTGTGAACGGAAAGTACACACGCTGACCAATCTGAGATGCAAAGTTCTGACAGAATCTGCAAGAGGTTTGTGGGATCAGGAAGAGAGAGGTCTCAGGCTCCATGCCTGAGGGGAGTCCCAAGGAGACAGCAGAACCCCAGCTTAGAAAACGCCAATCACGCAGCTCAGAAAGAGCCCGTGGACCCTCCCCCAGAGCGTCAGGACCTGGGGCTGTCCAGAGCATCCTTGTGTTCCAGAGAAACTAATTTATATTGTGCCTCAGTGTTCTCCTCTGTAAAGTGGAACTGTGAGTCCCTACCACCTGTCAACTTAAAGTGCTGAGATCCCCAGTACAGACACCCCCCAACTTATGATGCTCCGACGTTGAGATGGTGCACAAACCACACACATTCTGCACAGCATTCCATACATCATGGGAGGGCGTTATTATAAAGCCGTCTTTGTGTTGGATGACTCAGCCCAGCTGTAGGCTAACATAAATGTTCTAAGCCTGTGGAAGGGAGGCGAGGCTGAGCTACGATGATCAGTTCAGGTGTATTAAATGCATTTTCAACTTATGATATGGAATTTTTAACGTAGGATGGGTTTATCAACACGTAACCTCATGGAAAGGGGCCACAGCTCAATATGGGAGTTATGCTGCAAAAATGTTAGTGAGGGCTGAAGATAAATTATCGTTATTGGGGTTTTCACTTTTCAGCATCTTAATCCAGTTGTTTATCCAACTTTAAAGGATACATAAAACAGATTCAGGGACATGCTTCAATTGCTTTAATACAATTTGATTTATTCTATATAAAAATCTAATATATTTGACACACTATAAAAAGAAATTTCTCTTGTGGTTTCCCATACCAAAGAAAAACGTGGTTTTAATCCATCAAGACATCAGCCCTCCCCTGCAGGAAGACTCAGCCCTGCCTGCAGGAGGCTTCCTGTGCTCCAGACAGGGAGTGACTTCCACACCCGGGGGTCTAGCTCCACAGGGCACTCACCTGGGCGAGGTGGGTGCCAGCCATGCAAACCTCTGTGAGTGCAAATCATTCTTGTTTCCTAAATAGATTCTTTAAAAATGTTGCATTACCCCCCCCCCCAAAAAAAAGGAGACAGAGATAAGGAAAGGAACAAGGAAGGAAGGAAAATTGTGTAGCATATCCATACCTGGAAGCCTATAAAAAAGAGATTATTTAGTTCAATATGTGAAATGTCCCTTCTGAGCCTGAGGTCCTACAGAGAGGGCCCAGCGGCAGATGTGTAATTTCCTACACAGGGAGGCCTTTAGAGAGCACAGACCTTCACATAGTGCTGCTCAGGATGGCCACCTCCTCAAGGATAAAGAATTCCAAAGTTACCATCTTTCATAACATCATTCAGTAACCTCAACTCTTTTATCCTTATTTTCTAAAGCTGATGAACCAAAGGAATAGAGAATTTTTTTGTCAGTGCCTTTGTGTAGGGATTTGAATTGGTCCCACACGTGGCGTGTGTGATGATTCCTGAACATCTCACTTGCTCTCCTGGCACACGTGCCTGAGAAGACTGGCCACAAAGTCGGTGTCAGCACCATCATTTGCATGTGATGTTCTACAGATGAAGATAGTGTAGGGTCCACTGAGGCAGCTGTACAAGGACCTTACTGACTATGACCCGTCTCCATCCAGCCTCAGTGGACACTAAAACCCAACCCACATCTCATTCTGCTGCTCACAGAATCTTTTCTTTGAACCCAGATCTATTCCTAGACAACCAAGGCAGGGCAATAGTCCAGGGATATATTCCGGAATGCTTAAACTGTTGCCAAAACCAAGTGGCTAGAACTATCCAAGAAAAATAAAAGCATTTTTTTTTTATTAAGGTATCATGTATTTATAGGCTTCTAGAGTTGTAAAGGATTGCAAAGGCTGCCTGCTCCACAGCCCCCCAATTCTATTTACAGCTAGAAGTCATCAAACAGCAGCTCCCCACGGAGCCACCCTCCTCTACCAGGACAGATCCTTAGAGGAGTCGGCAACTCAGATCCTAAAGAACATGAATGTGTTCAGAGATTAATTACCGTCTAACTATGCACTTCATACTGTTTTTGAAAAGAAACCTCCAACATCCCAGTAGCCCACTGTCTCAGAGAGAGGAACTTACCTTTTGACACGTGGAGGCTGCCTCACATTTAAATGTAAATGTAAGCTCAGTGTGATAACATGCCCCGGCAGATTTTAGTGCCTGATTTGGCTGAACACAGAGCCAGGGTGGAGTATGTTGTAGCTGGGGATTTAAAGGTCAAATGCTGAGTCTGCCTGAAGTGGACACCTGCAGAGGCGACTCCTGTGGCAATACCAATGGACCTACTTCCTTGATCATCCAAGCATCCTAGTGATGCTTCCAAAGGAGCAGACCATCTCTCTCTGATTCAAACACTTTTTAAATGGAGTGTAAGTTTGGTATATTCTGGACTATGGCTATGTGCTGCGTTGATTCCTAATTGTGCGATGCTGAACCTGCCCATTAGACTTCATGTCAGTGGTCATGATGATGGCAGCAGTGTCAGGGGAGGTGGGCACCTTGGAATCGCTTACAGGCCACCTGCTCTTCTTGTAGTCCTAACTTCCAGGTCCAGCTCCCTCCGTCCTCACTGTGACTGCTGCTAATTACTGTGGGGCCATCGTCCATCATTCCTTGTCTCTGTCCCAGCAACCTGTTTGTTTGTTTGTTTTACTACATCATCCCGAAGTTGGGACAAATTTCCAAACACCGAGTCAATTCATATATTTATTCTGAAATGTATTAGATTCCCATTCAGAATACAATGTAAGATTGCACAAGCGTCTTTAGCTTCATCAGAGCTACTCTAACCGCTTTTGCCCCAGGTTGGTCAACATCTTCTAGAAACTGGCCAGAAATCCTGACGGCGTAAGGGAGCACAGTCTTGGCCACAGAGTCCATGTCCTCATTGGTCACACAGTGTCATTTAGCCTTTGATCAGCTCTCCAACCATTCTCTCCTTCCCAGTTTAGTAACCTCTCTGTACCCACAAAAAGCTTCCAGGGACGGGAAGCCATGTTTTCTATGAGGCACCGCAGAGGAGAGTGGACCTCTGGGAAATGTCCTTTCTCCATAGTCACCTTGTTTTCCATATAAAGTGTCCTCCTTCTTTGGTAATTCGATCTTAAGGACTACAAAAAATGTCATCGATTCTCTGGACATTTTTAAATGTCCTCGATTCTTCAATTTTCTCTGTAACTTTCATTTGTAGCTGGCTCATCTTCCAAAGTGAGTTTGCCCAGATCTGACACTCACACACCTTCTGTCCTTTGTTCCCTATTTGCCATGCGGCTGTGCAGAAGGAGGGATGTTGTCTGTGGTCAGGGCCTGGAGCACAACTGTGTGGCAGAGGGAAGCTCTCGTACCCACCCCTGTCTCACCACCATGCCAGCCAGCCTGCTGAGTTTAATCTTTTCCTTTATAATAATAATTATGCCATTGTAATGAAAATTAATGAAATGAAAGTAGACAAGCACTAAGCAAAATAATTGTTTTTCTTTCTCTTTTTCCCTTCTGTTATTTCTGTAGCAAGGTTCTACCGAACTAGGCATAATGTGGCATAAAACTCTCACATTCACAAACAAAGGAACAGTTCAGTATCAGCCCCACTTCCTTTGCTGGCCTCAAACTCAAGTTATGCACCATATTAACTGCAAACAGCAGGGTCTTAATCATTCTTAGTTGCCAAATAGCCTAGCAAATTACATATTGTGTTGGCTCTGGGTACTGCTAGAGGAAATAAATGCCTGTGTTTATGTGGAAAATATGACCATATAACATAATTGGGAGTATTTAATTTTTTTTCATGAATATATAATTTCAACAATGAGTATGATGGGTATTGCTTGAGAATTCTTCAGAAAAATGAAAAACAGATTTACCAAAATCATTAGAAACTGATCAGTGATTAGTAGCAGTCGCCTTTATTAACACAAAAGTAGAGCAAAATATCAAGGTATTCATTTGTTTCCCTCACTTAGTGCCCATATGCTATTTCCATTAGTGCAGCCTAAAGTTACTTAACGTTCAGTTCTGCACTGGAGGGAGCGGCTCTCTGGTAGGCAGGCCTGGCCCAATGGTAAGACATATGGGAGATTCACTCCTTTTCTCCGAGCAGATGGAGAGCAAGCATGTCATAGAAATAATGTGTTTTGTCTCTAGAGAGAGAATGCTGGCTGCTTTGTTCTTAGATGACGCCATTTGCCAGGCCTTCTGCTCAGGTTAGAACTTGTACATTTTGGGTTTCCATTGACTTTGCTTCTTTTGAAAAGAATTTCTACAAAATGCTTGCTTTACCATGATCTGGTAGCCTGAAGTACATGCATGAACTTTGTCTTTCAAAGACAAAGTCTTTCCACATGTCATGGCTACTTGAGTATCACACATTTTAGGGAAGAGTTTGGGGCAGGGACCAATGGCCCTCGTAGAGACGGGGAAGCAAGGGAGCAGGGAAGTGTAACTCACCCAAGGCCGTGGGGCTGATCCTCAGACAACAGCTTTCACGACACTATTACTCAGAGCTGGATTATTAAGAATTAGTGTCTGTGAAAGTGAACGACTGCTAGACGCCAAGCCACCCACCTGGACTTGTCCCTGGAAGGCATTTTGGTGTGGTGATGTGCACAGGTGATTGCTGATGGTGTGGGCACATTTTGTTCAGAGACAATGTCCCTCCACTCATGGGTTAGACTTCGGTCAGGCGAAGACGCACCAGGGTTCTCTTTCTCGGTGGATTCCGTGACTTCTGAGGTTAATTTCAGCTATAAACATATTCAGGAAGATGCACAACGCAGTCCAAAGTGGAAAGGATTGCGTCATGTGATCCCGCTAGATTCCTGATGGGAGACAATTATATTATTTTGTTAGGGCTGCCATAAAAGAGGATCAGGAACTTAACATCCCAGTTCTGGAGTCCAAAAGTCCAAGATGGAGGTGGTTCTTCTGAGTGCCTTGGGGATCTCTGCTCCAGGCCTCTCTCCATGGCTTGCCGCTGACCATCTTCCTGTGTCTCCTCATCTCACCTTCCCTCTCTCTGTGTCTTTCTTTCCAAGTTTTTCCTTTTTATAAGAATGCAAACTACATTGGACTGGGGCCCACGCTAAGGCTCTGACTTTAACTTGGTCACTCCTATAAATACCCTTTTTGCAAATGAGGTCACATTCTGCATGATGAATTAGTGCAAATGATGTCACATACTAGGGGTCAGGACTTTGATGTATCTTTTTGGGTGAAACACAATTCAACTTATCACAATAATGAATTCTGATTCTAAAATTCTTTGTTTATAGTGTGGCAAACATTCTGTGAGTGGATTAAAGGATTAATTTATTAAATACATTCAATGAAAATTATCACAGTGTGATAACCCTGTGTCAGCCCAACAATGTCAGTGTGCCTTGTGCACCTGTGATTCCTTCCTAGTTGGAAACGGGGAGAGGCCCAGCCTTCGTGACCGGTTGCCTTTTGTGTGTGTTGGGAAAAAGCACATGTGGGTTGTGTTCCTGGGCGTCTGTGTGCTTGACCTAGGATGAGGCTGATTTGGTGGTCCTGGGAAAGGCTTTGACATCTCTGCTTCTGTCTTGTCAGAATCTTCCAGGGAGGCCACACGACGTGAGGAGGGTGTGTTGGGGGGATCTAGGCCCAGGCTGCCGTTCCATCTCAGGCTGGCGGTAGCATGGGCTGACTTTGACTATATGACTTACCCTTTGTGGGATCCAAGTTTCTCATCTGTAAAATGAGGTCGCAGTGATAATTATGAGAACTAACCTGTAAAATGCCTGCTGGAGGGTAGAAATTTGACAGGAACTAATTCCTAGCCCTACGTCTCAGTAAGTGGAATAATCGTAGCTCCCTGTCAGGTGTCTGCCAGTTGCCAGGCACTTTCTGTGCATCATCTTATATAATCTCTGCAATCATCCAGCAAGATATGTATCATTATATTATTATATATGAGGAAATCTGGTCTCAAAGAGATAATGCAGAATAGTTTTGCATTACAGATGGAGCTGGGATTTAAACTTCGTTTGTAAGACCCATGGCCTTGCACACAGACTGCCCGACTTAGACCTGGAGTTTGGTTTGTGTATATATGCTTGTTTTTCCCCTACATCATGGCTTTCTAATAACCGATCAAGCGTTCAGATGATGCCTAAGGGACTGCTTTCTATTAGAAGAGATTATGCCAGTAAATACAATATTAGGCATTCTAGAACAGAAATGCCTAATTTCTCCAAATTCAATACACTCAAACACAAGCATATAGACAGGCTTACAGTACAGAGAGTCGATTTCCAGATGTGAACGTCAGAACAGCTACAAGAAGGGAAAACATTTTATCAGGATCCTGGATATTTTTATTATAAAAATGGGGGGTGGTATAGGAATTAGTATCAAGCAGAAGAAACAATGAATAGGTTTATCGCTCTCATGATTCACTTCCTGGTCTGCAGACACAAAGTAGCTTTGGGTCACATAGTGAGATCTTTGATCACTGAAGACCACAGCACAAACCCCAACCCTGCTGGGTCACTCAGAGGTCCTGTCACTGCCCTGACCCCTCTCACCAGTCTGTTCATTTCACGCCCTGTCCACCTTTGATGCCAACCCACTTCGCGTCACCAGCAGAGCGTACTCAGGCTGATGAAGTAGTTCACGTGGGAATTGATAAAAAATACTCTCACCTTGGAGATATCCACACCCTCTGTTCAACTATTATTTCTATTCAATTGTGTAAAGGAAATGAGGAAGCCCCATTTAATACAATTTTATTACTGAAATACAACCCTCGATTGGGTCTATCATGCCAGGAATGATACTAACATTTTTACATAGTCTGTCTCATTTTATTCCTCCCAACAACCTGGGAAACTACATTTTATTATTGTCTTCTATTAGATGTAAAATATTCTAGGAGACATTATTTAGTGTTATTATATAGAAGCCCGATAAAGTCAAACACAAATTCTGGACCATCTTTACGGCAGGCATATGCTGGAGGCTTAAAGGAACGTGCGCCAAGGCCTTCTCTCACCATTCAGTGTCAAGTGATGAGGCATTTACCTGAGTCAAGAGGGATACAAAAGAATGGGGAAAGAGAACTCCTCTGAGTTTTTTGAAATGTATCAAAACTTAGGGCTCAAGGATTCTCTAAAATGCATCTGAGCCTGTGACTGTTATGATGCTGAGTTTTGAGAAGGCGGCAGTCCAGACAGGAAGGGGTGCTCTCCCGAGTCGTAACTGGCCCTGTGACTACAATGTAAGTGTCAGGGACAGATGGAAAATGAGGACATTATGCAGCCTCCTCATTATTCCTTGTCAGTGCTGAGTTCCATTAGGAAAATTAATATATTGACGATTTCTCTTGAGATGAATCTCGAGAAAATGATGCATGCAGAGGAGAAATCAGAATGTCTCATATTTATGATCTACCCAGTGGCAGTCTGGGGATACTCCGTGTCCCAATCCTGGGGTCTCAGTAATCTTGGCAAACCTGGGTGACACAGGAGCGCAGTCCCCATGTGCTGTGCTGAAGCCAGCGCCCCTTGTCAGAATGCTCCTGGCAGGCAGGGGACTGGGGTTTGTTCACAAGAGAGTACTTTGTCATTGTTTAACTGTCACCAAAACCTCATTTATCATTTTAATAAACTTTCAAAGGGAGAGGAAGGATTTCCCCAGATCTTCTTCCTCTCTGGCTCAGAAGCATAATAGGTAATCAGGTGTGGATCAGTATTAGGCCCATGTTAATTCCTCTTAATCCCCATGTGAATAGTTTATTTTTATTAATATTCACACTAGGACTGCTCAGCACTTTTTCCTTAATAATATGTTTGTTTGGAGGTGGAAATATTGGCCAAAATAAAAGTAAAAGTGCAGGCAAAATTAAGCAGAGAAGGAAAAAATAAAAATTCCCACTATACAAGCATTCCAAAAAATTAACATTTATAAACATGGAAGAGTAAGATGAGATTGAGTTTTTATTGCAGCTGGAGTGTGTCGGACGCCATATGCATGTGACTTTGTTTATGCTATAGGATCTCAGGGGGCATCCTAGCATCCTAATTTTAAGATAAAGAAGTTCAGGCTCAGAACTATGGGGTCAATTTGTCAGAATTGCCCACAGGTCTTATCTCTAGTCTCTGCGCTTTCTGCTGTCTTCCCAAGAAATGAGAAGGAACACACTTCTATTGCATAGTCATGCTAAACTTTCCCTCTTCACAATTTTCTCACCATATCCCACCTTCCCACCCTCTCTACCTTGTTCCAAAGGGTCATACTTGAACCTTGTTCCCCAGACTTCCTGGGTTTCCAACTAGTATCTAGAAGCAAGAAAATTCCTAAATGTTTCCAGAAACTAGATTAGAGAGTGTAAAGTGTGATTCTTGAAAACTCAGAGCTAGTAACGTGGAGGAGCCCAGGAAGGAAGGTTCTGGTACTCAAATGAAATTCTTTGACAAAGGAAAGAAGGTGGAGAATGCTCTGGAGAATGAATGACTGGCAGCCTGGACCCCCTTGGTGGCCTGGGAATCGGCAGTGCCCCTTCCTTTCTGGTCTCTGTCATCAGGGACTGCTCTTAAGGGCACTCCTGGGAGGTTTACATTCTTTGAGTTTGCACCAAACAAGAAAATAAAAGCCAGATTCCGGAAACTGAGAGTCAGTGGTCAGGAGCCAGACAAACCCCTCCAGGCTTAGGAGGAATGAGGAGAGCAGGAGAAGAGACAGTGAAGGAACCATGAGGGGAACAAGACATGAACAAACAAGCAGGTGGCACGGACCAAGGAGGTCTGGCCACCCTCGAGTGCTGACTGGTACACTCTAAGAAGCCGGCGCAGGGACCCACTCTTAGGAGGCCCTCAGTGAGGAGTGGTGGTCTGGAGCGGTGTGGACGGTGGGACAGGGAAGCCAGGGGAACAGGAAAGATGACGCTGCAAAATGCATAATGGTGGGCCAGAGAAACACCTGAAGGGGGGCTCTACCCTAAAATGCTTTGTGCTGGACAATGACGCCCCACCCCACCCCATGGAGGCTGGGTCTTGGCTGCAAAGCCCTCTCCAAACTTCTATGTTTCCCTTGTAAATGAAGTTCTCACACTGTTTCAATAATGCCTCTTAGTGCTTCACATCTGACAAAACAGGGCCAGGCCTGCTCCCTCACTCTGAAACTTTACACACTGTGATCTCCCATTTCCCAGCCCCCAGACAGACAGGGCTAGTGCTTTGCCTGTGAGCTCCTCTGAGCAGATGGTCTCCTGTAATGAAAGCCATTTTCAGCCATCACGGAGGCAGGTCCTGTGCCCTCCACGGCCTCTGGGTCTCCATGGGGTTTTGTGTACTTGTCTGTGGCATTGAAGGTCTTCCTTCATGTCTGAAACTCTGACTATGCAGCAGGTTCCTGCCATTGACAATCACATTTCATGGAGCTAGAAAAATAAATTCACAAAAGGAACAGACAAATATTTCCTTGCTGGCAGTGAATCTTGCAATACCAAGAGAAGAAAAGAAAAAAAAAAATGACCCCACTGTCCTGCCAAGCAATACAAAATTGCCAGTTTCCAAGCAATGTTTGTTATCATTTAATTAATAAACATTCTCATTGAATTTACAATCCTTTCCTAATATTCTTTATAATAACACTATGGTGTAAGTCATCATTATCATTTGCACTGTACAAGTGAGGAAGTTAATTTCTTCTCTGCCTGTTGCTACAAAGCAGACAAAGGGTCCTTCCCCCCTCTTGCCATTGTTCCCCACTGCTGCCGAGACCTCATCCCAGCAACTGGGAATGAAGTCTTTGATGAATGACAAGGACTCAAAGACAAAAGCAGGCCAAGGTCAGCCTGACAATGTGCCTGTCACTGCTTTCTGAAGAAGCCCAATATATACACACAAGGGGAAGAATTTGACCTAGACTTAATCCAGAAAGGCTTTCAGAGACAAAGCCTCGTCATGGGTGCTATTGTTAATTGCACTCCTTGAAATGTGTCCCTCATTTTCAGCACCTGTAAATCAACAGAACAAAGAGAAAGGCACATTCAGCTGACAGGAGAGGATCCTGCAAGAATTACTATTTTCCTGGTATATTTCTTACTTGTTGCCAGAGAGAACACTAGTTGAAAAGAACTTAGCTAATTCTGAAATTGGGGATTTTTTTAGTAGCTAGCCTTTTGTTGTCACTATGTTAATGACACTTTGAATGCATACCACAATGTAACACATTGGGGTGTTTAAGTATGCGTTAGCACATTTTAAATATACACATATGCCCATCATAAAAAGCTGTGAGAAAGTCGTGTAACAAAAAAATGGAAGTAAGATAAACAGAGAAAAAGAGTCTGTACAGGAGATGTACAGAAACTCTTTTCTGTACAGGCTTGCTCAGGCAGTTTAAAAGGGGTTTACTTTTGATAAGGCCTGTTCCCTATTTGCTTATTCTTGGGTCTGAACTGAAGATACATTTCCCAGGCTAAATCTCTACTTAAATCATACTTCTAAGCCAAAACTGAAAAGGGTGACACATGGCCTTAGCAAAAATTGTAAGACCAATATCTCATGGGCCTATAACCAAGTATGCACATAAAAGAGAAACAGACCACAGAGGTGAAATCCAAGAAGGTGTTTTCAGACATTAAAAGATGGGTTCTTTCTTTCTTTTTTTTCTTCTATTTTCCTGGTTTGCTTTTGTGATTTATAGAGTTTCTCTCCAGCAAGGAGTGTTTGGTATTACAGTGGGGAAGCCATTTTAATGTTTATAAAAAGTTCTAAACAGACGGCACAAGTAATGAGGTCCTCTACCAAGGTGAGGAGAAGGGGCTGATGTTGGAAGGGTGGTAGGTAGCTCGTTCCCCCCATCTTGGAAATGGCTTGAAGTAGCGGTGAGTGGCCTTTACCCTCATAAGCATCTTTGCTTCGCATTCCAGAGACACGTGGCTTACGATCTCACTCCTCTGTCACCGCCAGGCCCGCTGACAGTGGAGGGTGGAGGGGCAAAGTTAAATGCAGATGCCTTCATAGTATTGAACCACTGCCACCTTTCAGACCAAGAACTGAGCTTGTTATTTAGCTACTGAATTGTCTACACAATTCAACTTTATTATTAATCTTTCCATTGATTTATTTTTTATTTATTTATTTTTTGGCTAGATCTGGGTTTGAACCCACCACTTCCAGGATATGGGACCAGCGCCCTACTCCTTTGAGCCACAGGTACTGCCCTTTCCATTGATTTATTTAAAACAATTTATCAGTATTCTTTTATTTCAATAATTCTCTGCCAAGCAGTAGTGGAGAGAATGGCACAACTCTGGTGCTCAATGAATGTTTTGTGGATGACAAAACAAATGAGTTGTAATGGGCTCTCAGTATGGACACATTTATTTAGCATCGATCTGTATAAAATATTAGGTACACATTGAGGTAATACTGAGAAGAATAATTTACAATTTTGACTTTGAATTACTTGTAATTTCATCTGAAAATGTAGCACAAATAAAATCTTTGTTCAAGAAGAATACTGTGTAAGTGCTAAGAAAGACATAATTCATTGCAACTGGGAGGGTTAAAAGAAGAATTAGTCATGTTTTAATTGCACAATGACTTGGGGAATCGGGAAGCATCCACAAGAGAGAATGGGCATGAGCAAAGGTACCGAGCCAATGACAGCAGCAGGTCACCCTGACAGCCGTCCATCACCTGCGAGATATCAGCCACTCAGCAACAGACCTCACAGGCATGATCTCATTTACAAAAATAAAAACAAAAAATACACTGAGTCATTTTACAGATCAGGAAATTGGGGCTCAAGAGAGTAAATAATTTTCCCAAGTAAGTCATAAACCTTACATCTTTTGAAAGAAGCAAATTTACATCTTTTTGAAAGCTGACAAAGCCCCAAGAGGAAGCAAGATACTCTCCTGTAGATTGGTACATAAGCTTCTACTACAATTGAGAGATGTGTCCTTAGTGGAAAACTAATATCAAAGGGAAGCAGGAATTGTACGTGTCAAGTAAATAGTCAATCCACAATGTAGCACACCAATTCTCAGATGGAAGAGGGCAGGGACGGATGGCAGGCATCTGATGAGTAGAAGGATATAGAGGACACCTCTGCTCTTGTTTAGCAAGGCCCTTCACCCTCGTCTTTCTCTTACTTTAAAATGAAGAACTGTGACTATAAGATTTCCCAAAGCCCTTCTGATTCTAAATTCAAAGTCTCTAAATTTTTTCCATGGGTTGGAAAGGAACAAGATTACAATGGGAAAATTAGGCAGAAGATGGTCTTTAAAGATAAATGGGAGGATAAAGGGAATTATTGAAAATGCCATAATGCTAGAACTTGTGATAAATCTTACACTCTCTTCCTTCTCCCTTCAGAGCAATTTTCCTTAGACTCTTTAGTATAATCCCAGAGCTATTTGCTTATCAGTCTTCCCTACTAGGCTGTAAGTCTGCTGGAGCAAGGATCACATCTATCTTGCTCATGCATTTTCAGTGCCTAGGATCCCATCAGAGATATAACAAGCATTCAATAAATTGTCATTTCAACATTAAAAATCATGAATATGGTAGTTTTGATGACATATAAATTTATAGGAGATTAGCTATTTAATTACACAGATTGAAGACTGGCTCTTCAATCATACAGCAACATTATTAAGCAAAACATATAGTTTATCCAGTAAGAATTCAAGAGAGGAAGACATTGCAATATTGGTAGAGTAATAGCTAACCTAATCAGAGAGGCAGGAAAATCATAAAGCATCTTATCAGGCAGTCAAGAGATTAGTTGAAAGAAGTTGTTTGCAACTTGTTTGAGGGGTAGTGTTATTCTGTTTAGTAAAATTAGTTAGCTAAAGTTGAAAAAGAGTCCGAATAAGTTAATAAGGTTGTCATTTCAACCCAAAGAAAGAAAGAAAAATAAAGAATAAAGAATAAAAGAAAGAAAGTATGAGGAAGGGAGGAAATAAGGAAGGAAAGGAAGGAAGGAAGGAAAGAAGGAAGGAAGGAAGGAAAAGAAGAAAAGGAAGGAAGGAAGGAAGGAAGGAAGGAAAAGAGGAAAAGGAAGGAAGGAAGGAAGGAAAAAAAGAAGGGAAAGAAGGAAGGAAGGAAGGAAAGATTAATTCTTAGTGTGACCTATTACTGTTAATTTCTCACTTCAGTGGCAAACAGGTACACAATAGACCTTCTAATGCGACATGTGAACATGATGATAGGCAATAGCAGAATTTAAAATGTTTCCCAATCTATCCTGTATTCTTGTTACCAAACTTGAAATGGCTGTGATGTATCCATAAGCATACCAGGTAAAACCTCTCTGTCCTCTCTGACTTTTTTGTTGTTATTTCTCCAAGGCTAATTTTAGAAAATGGGATACTAGCATAATTGCCATCATTCAGAAAACAAAATTTTATAGCAAATTGAGTATGTTTTTAAATGTATAATTGTCACAGTCTATAAAGAAGAGGATAAAAACTTCTATAAATTATACAAAAAAGAAAAATTAGTAAGTTATAGAAAATTATATTCTTATATTATTAGAAAGTCCATGACATTTTCTCTGAAGGTGCATCACAAATTTAAAGATTTTGTTTTAAAAGTGTTTCACGGGGAAAGCAGTACCTATGGAATGGTAGAATAACGATTTTCCAAAATGTATTCTTCCAGAAAAGCAACTATAACAATGGGAAACAATTCAAAATATAGAAAAATATAACTTTTTCTAATTCCAGTAATAATGAAACATTCACAATAAACCAAGGATAGTTAATGAAAGAAAAATGCTGAATGAAACTCAGTAAGAAGAGAAAGCTCTCTGGGGTATTTTATCTTTGCTTCCTTTGCTTCTTTCTCTCCATGTCCATGATAACCTCAAAAAACCTCAAAAATTAGCAATCTTGAAACCATTGCGGTAATGAATACCAGCAACCTTTCAACCAAGAGAAATGGTATATTATTTTTGGGATACTTTGAAACATTTAATTCATGAAGCATTGGCATTATTTGACCTTTCTGACACCTCTCTGGAATAAAAATATCTTCAGGCCTTATTGATACTTGAACTTACTCAAGATTTTCTCAGTAGTAAAAGTGCTAGGACCAATGTCTTTGTTAAAAACAATTAATAGTAATAGTATAATGATTCCGCTACCTGAAGCTATGGTACCAGTTGGAGCAAATAAGACACCAGCCGAAATATTTATAAGCAATCTCTGGGAAAAGAAATGTCAATGGGGGCTTTGA
>NW_003852534.1:5068303-5069772 GCF_000181295.1 Otolemur garnettii
TGACAAATAGGGGTGTTACATATTGGCTAAAAGAAAAAAAATTATAACTGTTAAGAACTTACCTGCCTCCACCAATACAAACTTAATTTTTATAAAGTGACAGCAAGCAAATTCATGGATAAATAAATATATTTAAGATTTAAAAAATAATTTAATATATGCCTTTCAAAAATTGATCAAGAAAACAAATAATGATAGATAAGCATACCTAAATAATAAAATTTTAAATGTAAAATAAAGTCCTTTATAAATTTGAAATTTATAGATAATGTACTAGGAGCATAATATGGTAAATTTAGAAAACAAGAGCAAAGAATAGTGTTTAAGATACTACTCCTTGTCCACCCAAATCTGCTGTCTCACTCTTCCTTTGTATATTGTTACACTCTATTTTCCACTTTCCCTTATAAATATATGTGGGCATAATAAAATCTGCAGTTAAATATAAACATATACAGTGTATGCCACTATGATACTACCTAACATTGCAAACTGAAGTCTTCTTCATGAATTTCATCTTTTTTCAACTGGTTGCAACCCAGGTGTGGAAGGTGGGGCTCCTAGTTTCACTCATGTGAACAAATAGCCAGGAGATAGTGACTGGGGCTCAAATGTCTCAGGGCAGGCACAGATTTCCAAGTGACTTCTTCTAACATAGCAAACACACTTCCCGACCATCGGTCTGGAATGTCCACTTTATGATTAAAAAATAAACTCTGCCTAAAAGCATTGTGCCTTTTTTATTGTAAACACAAAGTTTTATCCTAAGAAATAGAGATAGCTTAAAAAAAAATCCAATATCTATTCAGCACTTTAAAAAAGCTGCAATGTATTATGCAGTAGCAGAGTTTGTACCAGTAATATAAGGTTCAATCAACTGATCAATTTAACAGAATCTAGCAAAGGAATTTGATTATATTCATAAGTGTAAGAAAGGATTTGACCAAATCCAACATTCTTTGATGACAAATCTCTCACAAAACAAGGAATAGGAGAGAGAAATCTTCAACGTGATGAAGGAAACCAACAGAGAAGCTATGGTGAGCAGCGTGATGTCGAAAGGCTGAACACATGAGCATACTCTCCCCAAACTGAGAAACTAGGCCAGGTGGTGTCCCACAGATGCTTTTATTCAAGACAGCACGGGAGGTCCTAGCAAGTACAAAGAGAAATAATCACAACATATAAATAAATATAGCATGTATGCAGCATATATGCATGTATTTAATGGCAGCTGACATGACCATGAACATAGGAGTGCCTAGAGAATACCCCTAAAATGCTATGAGAAGAAATAAAAATAAGTGGTTTCAGGAAAGTCTCAAATGTAAAAAAAAAATCAACTGTATTTATACATACCAGAAAAGAAGAGCTGGAAATGAAATAAATAATATCATTTACAGTAGCTTTGAAAACACAAAATATTAGAGATAAATTTTCTTTTTCAAAAAATATTTTAGATAAATATA
>NW_003852534.1:5070378-5083758 GCF_000181295.1 Otolemur garnettii
AACCAAATCTTTAGCCAAAACTTCAATTCCTATTTTATACTTTTTAAAAATGCAAGAAAATATCAAAAGTAAAAATGAGATAAACTGAATCACAAAACCATGGGACAAAACAAGGAAAAACAATATTGTACATTTCACTTATGAGCAGAGATAGGCAACTCCCACGATTAACTATCAGTTACCCAGATCCAGCAATAATATGTCCTCAGACCAACACGACATAGTTCTAATAGGCTTCATCGGAAGAGAACAAGTATTGTTTATTATAACACAGTGTTTAAAGACTAAACAAAAAAAGGACTTAAGTTATTTACTAGATGCCAATAAATATTTCATAATTTCAACAGGTAAAACTTAAGTTATTTACTAGATGCCAATAAATATTTCATAATTTCAACAGGTAAAATTAAAAAAAGTCTTATGACATTAGAAATATAAGATTCATCTATGAGTATCATATCCAGACAATTATCAAAATAAATAAACAAACCGTGGTAGCAGCATCATAGAGACTTCCTTTCTCTCCTGAAAGAGATCAGAGAGAGGTACAAATGGTGATTCAAGACGCCAGGTACAAAGCCCTTCTATGTTTTCACTCTGACATTCCCCTAGTCTAAAATGGCACATAGAGCACGCTTGGATGAGTGGACAGGGTCTCCACACTCCCCTCCTGCACTGCCCCGATCCCCACACTTATCTTCCTTTCCACACATAGAATGCACACATGCTACTCCAACCAAGGACAGCCACAAATTCCCATCCAGATACCTGATAAAATCGTGAGTGTTGGCAAATAAACTACTACAGAGAAAAATTCACAAGTTCTACCTCTTACATTTTCAAAGTAAAATATCTGCTTTCTAGGGAACATCATATTGTGATTATATAGTTTATCTTATTTGAGGTAAATATATTTTATGATATAATTAAAATGAAAGAAAAACAGCAATTTAATAGTTGGAATAGTTTTGGCTGCAGAAAGCATAGTAAATGTGTGTGTGTGTGTGTATATATATATATATATATATGTATGTATGTATTCATTTGTAAAAATTTCAGACTGGAGAGATGGGAGATTATATAGTTAAGTCTGTTTCATACTTTTTGATTACAGTTTATAGAGTGATAGAATTATCTTCCTATGTTTTATATACATCAATGGTGAATCCAGCACTTAGAATTCAATATTCTTATACTTTGTTCATCGCTTTTCCTCTAAATTCAAAATTACTCCTTTATAACACAAATAATCAATTTTCAGATACCCTAACCAGTAGCATAAAAACCAATGAACACATTCATTATTTTTGTTATTGTTTGCACCATGATTCCCAGTGCTTCTAAGTGGTTTTTGTGAAGTCGGGTCAGTGTGATTTGTGTGATTAGCAGTGGCTGAAACCTAAGGTGCATAATGCAATGGTACATTTCAAAACTATTAAAAAATGAGTATAACTGTGATGGATGCGTTACTTAGTTCAATGTAAGCATTTCACATTGTATATCAAAGCAGTACCCTGAACCCCATAAATGCACAAAACCCCATAAATGTACAAAGATATGATTTAATAAAAAATAATTTTATAAAATAAATTCTTCTTACAATTCCATACCTATACCTATATCCCTTTTTATACATACTGCTTTATTACAGTTTGGAGTTATTTTTATTTCCCCATTTTTGTTTTTATAGCAGTAGAGGATTCCTAACCATCTTTATCAATTTATTCTACATAAAATTTCTTTTGTAATGATTTGTTAAGTGATCAGTGCTAATTTAATAATAGAAATTGATGGCTTACATCATTATAGGGACAATATAGAAATTGCAGTAAAAGGCACAGAGAGAATTCTTGCAGGTGCTACAAAATACTAAATGTTCTCCATAGAAAAAGAAGATTGCCATAGATTCCATGGTGACGATCATAACAGTTTCAAGACGTTTACAAACTGCAGATCTCTGAGCTGCCGCATCTGTCTGTAGGAGAGGAAGGAAAAGATATTAGGGTAAAAGCCACGTGTTTCTAGTCAGAAGGCAGCTGAAACGTCGCTGTGCCAGCAACCAGATGTGGGTCTCAGGCAACATTTCTGAGCCTTCACGTCTTCATCCCCAGGGTCGATATAATACCATCTGTTTCAAAGTTACAATGCAAGTTAAAAAAAATTAAAGCACTTGCTGATGGTTACCGTTTGTGCCCATTAAATTATGTCACTGAATTCAGAGCAGAGAAGTGATCGGTGTGCCATCAACATAGAAGTGCGTCCGGGTGATCAGTCTTCAACCAATCACATGTATAACGGAAAAGGGAACTGGCCGTGGAAACTCAGGGTTGGTGCTGCTCTGCACGTCCCCGCTCAGCCCATTTCTCCAGTGAGCTGGTGCTAAGAAGGGCGGACACAGGACAGCAGCCAGGCAGGGGACCGGGAATTATTCAGCTGAAGGCTGAGGACCAATGGGCTCTCTCCTTCCAGCCTACTCTGCTTTTTAGAAAAAAAAAAACAAAAAAAAAAACAAAACAGTCTTCCTAGCATTTTGCTTTCACCATTCTCCTGTCCACATCAGAGGGACAGGGTGACTTTCTCCATGGCTTATCCCCACCCAGGCTCTGAAGCCCAGTGGGGTGCAGGACACCCAGGTCAGCACTCAGCAGCGTCCAGTCCCAGCGGCACCTGACCAGACTTAAACCCAGAAATCAGCTTCAGTGACAGGAGTGAGCTGCTGAAGCCAGGACTTAGGCTCCTGCGGATTTCCAGATATGTCTCATTTGATTGCTGCTGGAGGCCCAGGGTTTGGCCACTGTAAATCTCAGGACAGCTGCTCTTGCACTGGGTGTAGAACTCTGACTCTGAGTCAACTAGGGGCTTGGGGACCCACCCTAGGAATTTACGTCCTGCTTTACAACCAAACAGTTTAAAGAGTCTAAGTCAGCTTACCATGATGTGCTTGGAACCAAGTCTACTTAGTGTTTTCGAGGAGCTCGGGGAATCGAGTGTGAGCGGGCTAGAATACTGCAGCTGCCTGGCAAATATAAATAGCCACATAGGCATGGCTTTTCATTTCCTTTTGTAAAGTGGGCCCCACCTACTGGGAAGCCTGTACCCCTTTTGACAACATGATGTCATCGGTGACGAGTTCTCGGGCCGCTCTGCTCCCTGACTCCCTGGCATTCCCATGTCATCTAATGGTGAGAGTCCTGCTTCTGCCAACATTTGCTACCTGGCTGTGGCTGTGTCACAAAATAAGTACAAGATCTTTCCCTGGAAGCATCGCAAGTGTAGTAAATGCTATGGGCTTTGATTTTATTTTTGTTTCCTTCCATACAAAATTCCCTGCATCTGTAACAGAGTACTCCATCCCGTTTGTCCTGGCACACTTGCCAAGTTCTCTGTGGCTTTTTCAATGTAATGGTAAAGTGGTTTTCCAAAGCGTCAAGACACATTTCCCTAGGTAGAAGATATTTATTAATAGTGTTCGGTTTTGATGACTATGTATAGTAGAATACATACAGTACAGTATATGTATAGTATACCTATTTATAGTATAATATGTAATGTATAGAACATACATATAGTATAATACATTCTAAGTATAACCCTGAGAATATTCTAGAGTTCACTATTAGCACCAGTTTCTCCCCTCTTCCTGTCTCTTTGCCCTTTGGGGTGTGACTTGGAGTCACTCCGTGAGAGTAGAGTCTGTTTCCTGCTGATCTCAGCCTTGTCTTGGCTCTGACCAGTAGAACGAGGAGGAGATGCGGGGAGTCAGTTCCAAGCTAAGACATTAAGAAGGTTTGTGTGTTCCCACTTGCCCTCTTTCACTTCTGCCCTCATAAAGCGTGAACAGCCTGGACTATTCCGTGTGTCTCAGAAGCACAATTAAAAGACCCGAAGGAGCGCGGCCTTGGCAGAGATGCCCAGCTGTGCTGTCCCAGGTCAGCTTCTTCCAGTCAACCCACTGAGACACAAGCAACTGCAGCCGGATGTGACGAGGTCTTCAGTCCCTGGGTTCTGGGATGGCTTATTTCACAGCAAAGCTAACTGATAGAGAGAGGGGGGCAGAGAGATACAGAGACAGAGATGGAAGGAGAACAGCACAGGGAATGTGTTGACTACACAGGAATTCTGTACACTTTGAAGGTGTTATTTGGCACTAATTTGGAAGGTAACTATAAATTTGGTAAATAAGATCAGATTTGGTCAGTTAATGAAAGAAATCATCAAATTCTGATGGTCTATTATAACTGAAGGGTGTTTCCTAAATGGCCAGCTCTTTCTTTTTTTTGCATTTTTTTGGCTGGGGCTGGGTTTGAACCCACCACCTCTGGCATATGGGGCCAGCGCCCTACAGTGGCCAGCTCTTTCTATGATTCCAGTCTTTCCTACCCCCTTTTCCTTCCACACGTATCTCCTACCACATTTACGCATCGACTGAACATCAGTCGAGGATGCATCTTTAGAAGGGAAGGAGTTCTTAAAGGCTTTCCTAGAAAACTGACATTTTCCAAAACACCCACCTGATTGAGGAGCTGGAAGGGGACACAGGTCTTCACTGTATTTCTCCAAGGAATGTGGAACAATTGGGAAAATTGCTAAATCTGCAATTTTATTCAGTGCACAATTTTTCCTGAGGTTATAGCGATATCCAGGTTTCAGCATTTTATGGAAACACACAGGACTCATTCAAAGTGAATTCTAAATTAGCAAAAGCTACTTGATCAGAATTCAATTTATAACAAGATTCACCACTTCAAAGTCAATTCTGTCCCTTTTATTATCTCAGATCTGCAGAATGAGTCATTTTCTGGGGATTGCACTGCGCTCACAGCCCGGACACGTGGCGGCTGCAGTCACTGAGATGCAGATGGGAGACAGTCGCACCACAGACACACTGGTTTCTCTCCACGCAGCTGGCAGAATCTGAAAACTGAGGTTCTCTCTGATTTTAAGTTTACACACCTAAATTTGCAGACTCTCCCTCATCATCAAAAGTCAGCTCCGACGTACACTTTCTCCTACCTGTTTACATACGACTGTCCACTTTACCTACCTTATTTATTTCATAGACAATTCCTGTAACGTTTCCGACCTGCAGCACTACCACAAACTCGCTCTTATTATGTAAACCACGGCATCCGTGCTGCGTGTTACCAGGACGGAGCTGGGAGGCCCCTGAGGTGCAAACCATGTCCCACAGGCTTCTTGCCACGTCTTCCTCACAGGCTTAAAAAACCAGAGAGCGTAAGAGAAAGGTCAAAAACTCAGAATTGAGCCAGAAAACTCTGAAATGGTTGAAATTCTCTGACTTGATGCTTACTAAATGCAAGGCAGCCGGGCACAGCATCTATCGTGACACGCACTAAGTTCAGTTATAGCCAAACTGGACACTTCCTGCACATCGGCCTCCGTGCTTGAGAATTCCATACCACTGAACCAGTGATTCCAATGACAATACCCCAGATCAAAGGCATTAAAGGGGAACGCAGATGTTATTAAAGCAGCCTGAAGACAGGGTGAATGCAAAGCCATCGGGGAAGATTTCCTCAACTTCACCTTGAAACATGAGTGGAAATTCATAAAGTGAGGCGGTTGGCTGGGAGGGGAGCAGGTCAAGCAGAAGGAGAGGCCCGTCTTCCGGAAATAACCAGCGATTCATTCGGTGCAGCCGCACAGTGATTCTCCCCTTTCACTTCCCTCCTTCATCCCTTTGTCTTTTCCACAGCAGCAGTCAGAGCAAGAGGAGCTCTCACAATACACGGATAATGTGTCTTTAACCGCAGTGAATAAAACACCTTTCTGGGAAATCTCAGCCGTCTGTTTTCAGAGCAATATCTGAGATACTCTTCCCCCCAAAAGTTGTTTTCCTCTATCTTAGGATGGGAGAAAAAATAACAAGTCTCCACCTTTCTAAGGTAAAAGAACAAAAGGGCAATAAATAAATACCAGGGGCTACTCACAAGTTGATTTCTGAAGTTACCAGGACCACTTTGTACATTGAAACAATTATTGGAGACCCCAAGAAGTTTTTGTTTGTATGGGTAAAACCTGTCAATGTGTATCATACTATAAATTAAAACATCATGAAATAAGTTATTCAAAGATGGTTATTAACTTAAAATAGCAATAACATACCTACTACTGATATAAATAGCATATTTAATTAAAAAAATACCTTTCATATATTAAAATGATAAAAAGTTTGTTTTTTTTTTTTTTTTTACATTTTTACAGGTATTTGTAATGTCTCACTTTATAGAACAGTGTTGGATTTCCACATCCGTATTCATTTCCTTGTGAAAGGTGATTATCCTTCAAATAGACAGGAAATCCAGGCTTGTACAATCTGTGTAAAGGATGGAACATTTAAGTAGTCTTTCCAGGTAGTGATGGGTATTCTTCTCTAAAACCACACCAAAATTTGACAAACAGTAGTTTCTTTTCCTTTTTTTTTTTTTGAGACAGAGTCTCACTGTGTCACCCTGAGTATAATGCCGTGGCATCACAGCTCACAACTCAACTTTTAGGCTCAAGTGATTCTCTTGCCTCAGCCTCCTGAGTAGCTGCGACTACAGGCGTCCACCACAATGCCCGGCTATTCGTTGCAGTTGTCATTGTTGATCTGTAGGCTTGGCCTGGGTTCAAACCCATAAGCCATGTGGCTGGTGCTGTAACACGAGCTGACAAACGGTAGTTTCTTAAAGGTTATTTGCAATGCAGAATCTGAAACCATATCAAGAACATTTTGCACTTTGTTACATTAAGATTCATTGATCTGTCTTGCGCTTTGAGCACAGACCTTTGCCCATGCCTAATTCTGCAACATCATGTACCAGTTATTTAAAAAATACAGGCCTAGGCAGCCCTTCTGAGTGTCAGCTCCTATCAAAAAACACATGCATTAATATTGCTATCAGTCTTAGAAAAACCTTTCACTATTGGGAAGCTATTAAGCTCATGGTGTCAGATTCAAGCAGTATTCCAAAATCCTCATTTTCACTTCAGTGCTCGAAAAACAAATCTTATAATTTGCTTCCCTTGAAATGTTGGACTCATGTCATTCCTGTCTGAGAACACGTCATCACTATTGTCAGCTATTTTCTAGAGTAAAAATTGTATTCCATACAAAACGTAGATAGTTTAGCTTGCAACTCACATCACTGCCCAAGTGCATATCCTTGAGACAACAGCAGAAATGCTTTCTGTACATTACTTATTTCCTCACATAGAATGTGAAAAATACATGCATAGAGGGTCAGGATTTAGTAAAATTAATAACTGTAACTTTTCATCAAGGATACGTGTCATAAAACTGATTTTTGTTCCTGCGAGTGTAGAGAATGCACTACTCTTAGTACACCATGTTGCCACTGATTCCTGCAAAGGTGTCAGCAAATTTCCCATTGTTCTTTGCACTGTTCCAGCAGTGCAAAATAAACAGTATAAAAGTAAAATATAATGAAGAGAATTGTGGGCTCGGCGCCTGTGGCTCAAGCAGCTAAGGCGCCAGGCACATACACCTGAGCTGTTGGGTTCAAATCCAGCCCAGACCCACCAAACAACAATGGCTGCAACCAAAAAATAGCCGGGCATGTGGCAGGCACCTGTGGTCCCAGATACTTGGGAGGTGGAGGCAGGAGAATCTCTTGAGTCCAGGAGTAGGAGGTTGCTGTGAACTGTAATGCCATAGCACTCTACCCAGAGTGACAGCTTGAGGCTCTGTCTAAAAAAATAAAAAAGAATTGTGACCCCCGTGGATCCTCTGATGGTGTCTTAGGTTCCCCAGTGATCTGTGGACCACACTTTGAGAACTTCTAGTGGGTGTAGGAATATTAAATCAAAGATTTTGTAGTTAATTCATATACTGACAGGTGAACAATGGGCCGCTGCATCTCACCAGGGACAAGTTTATTTACCTATGACTCTCTGGAGGGTAGGATCCACTACCCACATGGCTATCTATCATTGAACCTAAGGCCTAAAGTTCTTCTGGTGAAGTCATACTCTCTAACTATGACTATTAGATCTTTTACCCATCCTTTTAATTCCATTTCTCTTGGCGTGACGCTGCTGCATTAGAACAGCAGGTTGGTGGAGGCAGCCTGGTCCTCTCAGCTTTCCTCTTCTAAGGGGGACTCTCTGCCCTGTCGGCCAGTTGGGGTCCCAGTAATCTCAACCAACCAAGCCTGGGCAGTACTTCTGCCCTGTGACTACTGGCTGGGTGTGAGAAGGGAGGCCTGAGATCTCTTGCCTGGTATTAGCTTCTGCAACACGGGACTGGATAGGGACTAGGAATGCTGTCACCTGGTCCTCTTTGGAGAGGGAGTTGAGGGGGCAGGAAGGAGCCATATCTTTCTGTTCACACTCACCACCAGCAATGAGTAGAACTTCTGGCACCTCAAGCTGGTGCTGGGTACAATAGGAAGGGGGTCACAGCTAGAGACTTTTACTTTTCTGATTTTACAGAGTAAACATTTCTTCCTTTGCTGAATGGTCTTGGTACAACTTCACAAGACGTTCAAGGACTTTTTTAAAGAAACAATGCTACTGGATTTTGGGTCCCTGGGGAACTTCTCATGCTACCATGTGACATCTTTGTCCTCCTGATGCTAACTTTAGTGACTGACTGTATCAAAACAAATGAGCAGGGACACTGGTCCTGGTTTCTTTCGCCTCTTCCTTTTCACTAGAGGTAAATGGGAGAGAAAGAAAGAATAATACACTACTGATATTATTCGTTATCATAGTGAGTAACAGATTAGGTAACATTGTGAATTAGTGCATGGTAGGAATTATGCTGTGACTCCTTGGGAATCCCACAATTACCACCAATTCCTGTTCTGGGGACTCCTTGTTTTATAACTTAGCACTCACACTGATTGTTTATGTGGGTGCTAATCTCTCCAGTATCATTCTGAGGATCTTCAACATTCTTATTTGAACCTCATTTTCAGACTTCCCTCTTCTTCCTTTTCCAGAGAGGGACTCCCCATTTAATCTGACCGTTCCCATTTCCCCTGGCCAGCTCTCTATGTCCATGGTTTGCTTTAAAGACTGTCTTCAGTAACTCTCTTTTCTCTCAATTCTATCTCAATTTTCCCCATAAAGAATCAAGTCTTGTGGCTATCTTCCCAGTTTGGATTTAAGTGCATGTGTGTCCTGGGATTCCATCTGCTACTGACATTCTAGTCCAGGCCCCCCGGGTAAGGGACCAGGGTGACCTGGTCACAGTGAGCGTAGCTTCACACACTGCTTAGGCTGCTCACAAGCAGATTACAAGTCTTTCCAGCCTTGATCTAAGGATGAGAAACCCCGTTTGCTGCCCACTCAACCAGGGAGATGAATGCAGGCGTAATTCATCCCAGAGACCCATACACCTGCCTCTGTCGAATTTCTGGCCACCATTGACTGGTCCTGGCTTCCACACTAGGGGCCAAATAACCCCAAAATTCCAGACCAACATTATTTTCCATGTTGGAAAGATGTGTATCATTTTATTGCTATTTTATATAGATGTAAGTGCATATATACACACTAAAATATTTTATTAATAATTGCCATATATTTGAGGTATGATAGGGGCATACTTTCCATACAAATTTGTATGTCATCTTGACTAGAACTCTTGTAAGCATCTTATTTTTTTAATATTTATTTTAAAAAACCTTTCAAATAAGTAGTAACAAAAAAGTAGTAATCTTTTGTACCCTCATATTAATCTGAAATTTTAAAAAATAAAATAAGTAGTAGTCTACCCCTTTTAGAATAGGATAAGATGAGTCTAAAACAGGTGTTGTAATTTTCTGGAGCTATAATGATTGTTTTTGCTAAAGCCAGTATCAGAAGCTCAATAGGTTTTAATCAAATATCTGGGTTCTTTCCACTTCATAATGCTGGGGATAAGTTTAAAAATTCTTTCAAATTAATATATATTTTATTTAGAAAAATGTGTATATATATATATATAATTTTTTTTTTTTTTTTTTGGCTGGGGCTGGGTTTGAACCTGCCACCTGCGGCATATGGGGCCAGAGCCCTACTCCTTTGAGCCACAGGCACTGCCCAAAAGATTTATATTTTAAAACTTTTTCCTTAAACTGTACATACTGTAAATATTCTCAATCTGATATGGTAAAAGATGGTTTTTCCTACGTAAGTAGAAAGTATGCTTTTTCAGATCTCATTTTTCGGGAATTATTTCACTCAGAATTCATTTACCTTTATCAGATAATATATGTAGCTGACTCGGCTACAGTTGTCTACTTAACACCTTCTGAAGGAGACTAATAGAATTACATAATCGTCTATAGTCTAGAGAAGTTTAGTTTTTAAATGCTGCAGAGAAGAAGTATATCGCAAAGAAAAGGGACCAGTATTTATAATTTTCAAAGACACAGAGGCAGTAATTTAAACAGTGCGAGTTTGTGCATCACTGTGTCTCTGCAATTCCGTGATCCACAGGGTTCTGGCATTAAACCCAAATGGAGATGGTAAAGAATTTTAAAGCAGGACCACACTTATTCCTTCAGAGAATCACCTCAGACTTGAATTGAGCCTCTTGTTTCATCAAGATAGGAGGCATCAAGGAGGCACCGGGAGCCTATACCTTATGCATTTAAAAATTCTGTCTGTGAGCTAAGGTGGCCAGGTGTGGGCTCACTCACAAGGTGCTGGATTCAGGTGCACGAGACAGTGACAGTCAGCAGGTCCTTCAAGGGAAAGTCAATGCCAAGCACTGGCTTTGTGGCCAAGGAACCACGACCCTCCTAACAGACTCTGCCAGTTCTTAGCTGTGGGCATGAGGTGAGTTAGTGGAACTAGCTGCCCACCAGGTTCCTCACTTGAGAAAGAAGGAAGTACCATGCCAGGTGGTCACCCAGAAGGCAAAGTCATCGCAGACCTCATAGGTGCGCCTCTTGTTGGTACTCAATAAACGGCACCTGTGATACCACGATTATTGTCACCTAGAAGGAGATCTATCCTTCTGCACATTTGCTTATCTGTCTGCTTATCTGTCAAATGGCAACATCAGAGATATGCTGCTGATTATTTGCATGACTCCTGTATTATATACATGGGCGTAAACAGAGGAATGCCATCTCATTGCTGTGATTATAATTCTTAGACTCCTTCTGGGAGAGAGAAAAAATATCAAACATGTGAGACATACACACAGACACACACAGGCACACACATGCACACACACATAGGCACAGACATACACAGACACACCTACACACACAGGCACACAGACATACACACATACACAAGCATAGGCACACACACAGGAACACACATATAAACACACAGGCACATGCACACACAGGAACACACACACACAAGAATACATATACACACACAGGCACACACACATACACAGTGCACACATAGGCACACACACACATAGATAAACACCCAGGCACACACGTGCACACACACACAGCAACACACACAGGCACACATACACATAAACACCAAACACACACATACATACACAGCACACACACAGGCGCACACAGGTACACACACACAGGCACACACACTCATACACACAGTTACACACTGATGAATGTGAGTTTAGCAGTTTCTTGAAAAGGGCCATTCCAGTTGACAATGACTACCAAGGGCATTTCTATAATTCTTTTGAGGTGACAATTTGTATTTGGGGTACTTTTAAATGAACTTTTCCATGTTTCTGCAAGGGAGGGAGGGTTACTAATTGGTAGATGTATCATCAGACTGAATGACACTTGTTTTCGGTAAGTCAAAGACAACAGCCAAGGGGAGTGGTGCATGATAACAAGAAGCGGCCCGTTAGAAGTTCTGGACTCAGTGGGGTGATGCAAGGCCCCTGACCCAAGTTCACAGTCAGCATGGGCCCCCTGCCCTCTGCAGAAGCCCTTCAGGACAGAGACGCTTTGCTAGACTCCTGTAACAGGGAGGAGATGTTCTGCGTAAATTTGTGCTGCTTGCCATTCCCATGCTAGAAATTCCTCTGTATGGATTTCAAGGTCCCAGGAATCACGAAGGGCAATGAGCAAACTGGAATACGGTGTATTTTTCCCTGTGTCTGGTCTGAGCTACCAACTGCTCTTCAGTGTCTTGACATCAAAGCAAAAGAAATGTGCTAGGTGGGGAGCACGATGTGTGTAATGTTTTCTTTCCCAGATGTACAAAAATCAGCATTGTAGGTACAGTATGTCTTGTTAAAAAAAAAATGGAAATTAATTTGGAAACTGAGGGGGAGAAAGTCAACCCAAGCTACTCAGGCAGGAAGACTGGCCAGGACACAGGCTGTTTCTGCCTTTGCAGGGGCTGCATTTTTGGAGTGCAATGAACAAAAGGATTTTAAATATCATCCAAATAACAGCCCACCACATGGAACCCCGTCCTCGGCAGACAGCAGTTTTTGTACAAGTCCTTGTTGTCAATCAAACGCTACTGTGAAATTAGTCTGAGTAACAGCAGTTTTATGTACCCCATTTTCACAAGTCACCCCATTTCACGATTACATATCAAAGACATTCATGATGCCAACCAATCTGTCAGCATTTAAATGAGGCATTTTCACACAAAAAAGTCAGACACAGCATAAATGGGACTAATGTCGCCAAATTATAAAGAATGCTACTGTAGGAGCATCACGGACCTGTGTCTTCCACTGGGCTTGTGCTGTTACTCTCAGTGAAACAAGATTAATTCCTCGGCACTACCTATGTAGGGAAGATTACATTTCCTTTTAAGAATGTAAGCTAGAAATATCTCCCAAACTCAAACTGCCCCTTCTCTTTTTCAAATGTCTATATCCAGAGCTTGTTAAGGCAAAACTGTAAAGGGACAAATTTGACTTGTAGGAAGTACTGTGTTTTGAAAGCAAGGGGCAAAGTGCTTAGGAAGAAATTGGGGGCATATGTAGGTTTCAATATCAGCCATATGATCTACTAAATATATAACAAGGCGACTCACGTGAGCTGTAAGAGCTTCAATTTCCTTCTCTGCAAAATGGAAATGATTCCCCCAGTTCACAGAGTTGACACATCTAGATCCTCTTACCTACTGATCTTTGCATAAGACTCTTGAAATATTGCAGTATGCCCATGACTGCATTAATGGACACAGCTATGATTTAATAAGAAAAAAATTGCAGTATGCAGGGGTCTCTCCTTTTGGTGTCAAACTTCTTAATTTGCATTAGTCTTTTCTACTTTGATCATCACTTTCCACATTCTTAAATGTATTTATTTCACCTCGTTAGCAAATTTCATAGTAGTTTCATCAAATCTGTGCAGAAAAGGAGGGATGAACACTTATATGGAACTAAAATGCCCCTGGCTCCTTTGCTCCCAGGAGGGAATAAAGAGCTCGTGGCAGCGCAGGGCCGTACGTCCC
>NW_003852534.1:5083908-5088369 GCF_000181295.1 Otolemur garnettii
CTCTGAAATCTCACCATCTGGGGGACGTTTGCTCCGTCCGCGAGTCAGGCCGGCCCTGCCAATGCATGATATTGAAAGTACTGAGATTTCATCTGCCCAGTTGAATCAAAACCGAAAGGATCAGTTCAAACCAGATGGACTGAGAAGCTGCAGCAGTTGCCTCTGAGGGTCTCTGTCTGAATTTAAAGAGCCCTGCACCACCAGGACGGGAGGGTGGAGGGGTCCTGAAAGGCACCTCTAGCCCACCAGACAGACCCAGAACTGGACCTGTCCCCTGTAAAGGCCCATCAGTGCCGGAGGGCTGGCAGAGGCAGGATGCGTGTTGCTGGACGTATATATGGCTCATTCTGGGGTGAGAGCAAGAGCTGGGAGATGTGGGGGCAACACACCCCTGGTGACAGACAGGCCTAGTACATTCCAAGAAATGTAAGGCTCAGATATGGATGAGATTAAGCACAGATTAAAAAGTTTATTAGCCAGAGATGGGATGGGGGGGTCATTGTGTTTGGAGATTGACAGGGCGTCTGGGTGCTGGTGTGCGGGCACTGGCAGGTGCGTCCCAACAGCGCGGGTGCCATAGCCCTAGGGTCTGTGAGCCTCAGGCCCATGCCGAACTGATTACAGGGGTCCCCAAGTGCAGGGTTCACTGCCTGGCTCCCTCCTTGAGTACAGGCAGGATGAGAGTGTGGCCACAAACACCATCCTGAAATTTGGAAGTCCAGATGGCAGAACTAACAGTGGTGAGAGGAGAGTGCTGTGACATTTGGGGACAGGATTAAAGCAGTGGGGCTGAGAGCCAGGAGCCAGCATGGGACCCTAGACCAAGAGTCAACAAGAAGGAAGAGGCCAGGCAAGCCACGCCTTGGGAGACCTGAGACCAGCAGGCCCCGTGGGATATTTCCTGTGACTTCTAGGGAGTGGGCACTGTAGGAACAGAGGACAGTAGCCTGTCCATCACCAAGACAGAGGCTACAGAGAGGGGCTCTGTCACCTCTACCTGTGGGGCTCATCCCAGGAGGATGGGACACTCAGTTCAAACAGGTTTGCGTAGCCTGACATGGAAAGTCTAAACAGAGAGACAATGTGGGGCCAGGTGAAGAGCGTGGCTCTGCCTGGGGCCAGACAGAGTGAAACTGAGCCTCACTGGCTGTGTATGTGTTGAGGCGGAAGCAAGGCAAAAGAAAAAAAAAAGGCGGGGCCCTCCTCGGCAGCCCGGGAGGCCAGCATGGGGCTGGACAGTGAGCAGAAGGCACAGAGGAGGAGTCAGGGCCACCTGAGGTGTTGGGGACAGTGGGATTCATCAGGCAGGAAGCAGGAGAAGCCGGCCAATAGAGAAATGGAGGTGATATCCGAGAGGGGTGCTCTACCTGGGATGCAGAGGCGGGTATCAGCTCTGAAATGGATTGTAATCCCCACAGATGGTTTTAGGAAACAAAACACACTCGTTATGAAAATACAGAGAACAGTTAAGGTATTTCATTTATTCATTTCTCTGTCCCACGTCCGAGGCCTCCACGACGTTGCAAGCCTGTGATCAGTACATTTAATACAGGGAAATATTAGACAAGCACTTTGAGAGAGGCTGTGAGACTTGTTCCAACAGACACAGCCAGGGAGGAGCCGGCCTGGAGCAACGTGATCCGTCCTCAATAAACATGCTGGATCCGACTCTGACTGAGGCATGATGACAAGTTACCATTAAAGTGACATTTTGCAGAAAATGCAAAACTGTCATTCCCTAAATTTCGTGCTTTATGAAAGCATCAAAATAGAAATATTATTTCAGAATTTAAGTCTATTTAGTGGAAAATAACAGCAAGTTAACCTATTTGTTGTCAGGATCCATAAACAATTTTTATAAAATGCACTCAGTTCTTATTGCAGATACTTTTATATGTTCATTATTATAATAAATTTCTAACTCTTTAATTTGTTTTAAGGAATATATCTTCATAATCAGTCCTAAAAAGGTAAGTTTTGGTCAATTATTTCATTCTAATCTTCTAGGTTCTTCTGTAGTAAAGCCTATTAATCGTATATAAATATAGTATATTTTTTGATCTAGTGAAATGTAGAAATCATTGAGACCCTGAGGGATAAAGGACAGTGGAATGAATTTATGGTAAAACATGTTATCCAAATCAAGTACCTTGTTTCCTAAACTAAACCATACACCATAATCATAAGCTTATTACCTGGTTTTAGAGATACCAGCTAAGATTACCCTTATTCATATGGTTAGATTTTCCCATATTAAATCAGTCTCCTAATATTTACTAGGTAGGGAATGTAGTGTTTCACAATGGTGTTGCGTTATTCTGGTTATTGTCAAAAGCAAGTTGTCTTATAGCTTTACTGTGTCACATAAGCTACATCTTTTGCCCCCAAAGTCCAGGCCACTGCAGAGCAGAATTGCTCTGTGCCCTGTTAGGAGCAAGGCCAGACAGCAGGAGGAGAGCAGTGAGCTGGTGGGGAGCAAAGTGTCTGTACTTACAGCCACTCCCCTGGCTCACATCACCAGCTGGGCTCTGCTCCCTGTCAGATGAGTAGTTCATGAGATTCTCCAAAGAGCACACAGTCTCCTGTAATCAGCGTGTGAACCCATCCAGCTCAGTGCTCCAGCTGACTGAGTTGTAATAACTATTCCATTATATATTACAATGTAGTAATAACAGAATTAAAGTGTACAGTAAATGTAATGTGCTTGAATCATCCCCAAACTATTCATCCCCACCTCCCCACCCCCACCCCCATTTGTGGAAAAATTGTTTTCTATGAAACCAGTTCCTGGTACCAAAAATACTGGAGATTGCTGAGCGCTAGCTGATACTAATGTATTATACAAAATGCCTGCAGGTCGTGTAATTGTATTCTCATCCCATGTCTGATAAGGTTTGTATCATGAGAGTCTCTTACAGCTTTGGAGAGTGACCTCCGAACCCCTAGGTCCTGTTTGGGCCAACCCGGTTAACTGGCCCTTCCACACCCACTTGCCCAGCCCCTGAACGCAGTGCCTATGGAGCAAGTGTGGGTTTCTAAAGATGCAGGCACCATCCAGTGCACTGTCCAGTGCAGTTCACTGTTCCAGTGAACCTGGAAGAGTATTTACTCCGTGCAGCCAAACACTGGGTGATCAAGTTAGTAAGCACAAAATATCACAAAGGTCAAAAGTCAAAATAACAATATTTTGTACCAAGTCAATGGTGCCATATGAGGCCAAAACTTTGAGAAAGCGACTTCACAGTTTCAGTGGCTTTGGAGCTGTGTGGTTTGGGGTCTGGGGGGATGTGGATTGAAACCAGTTCTGCAAACTGAAGCCACCAACCAGAGAGCCTAAGGCTACGCTTGGTGCAGAAGATGACACGTGTCTGCCTCTCCCGGGCTCATCTGAGCTCTCGGTGGCTTGCTGGATTCCTCTTTGTACGCGCTAAGACTCAATCTACCTTGTCTTATTTATTATTTGGGAAAAAATTGCCCCCATTTTGGCCATTTCAGTTGCTTTGGACAACCTGGCACAGTTTCACACAACAGAGACGCTTCTTCACCGAGAGGAAGGTCTGCAGAAGCCCCTGTTGACGTCGCGTCTTTGTCATTAACTAAGTCCCAGGGCTGCCCTTTCTGCAGCACGGCTCTGCTGGGAGAGGAAGACTCCGAAATGATCCTGGTAGGATGGGCAGCGAATGAGGATCCCATGGGGACAAACAAAGTGGGGGCGGTATTCGGGGAGCTGTGGGGGTGCTTTCCTGCACACGACGCAGCTCTGTTCTTCTCCCTCCTTTTCTCTCCCTGATGAGCGCCTGCAGAGGCATCGCGGAGTCACTCAGGTACCCTGAATTGTCAGAAACAATCAATTGCTCCGTCTGTGGTTGCTCTGATCTTCCTTTCAAGCCTCCACCCTCATGAGTTACAGAAAGAAACTATACATTTCAAACTAAATCTGAGGTAAACCTTAGAGTGCTTCATTTATAGGGCGTGACCATGCGTGAGCAGGTGCAGGCGCAGTCAGGCCCCTCCTCCTCCCAGGCTCCGCCCCAGGAGGGCGGGGTGGGGGGGTCGCCTAACGTTTTGCTGCTGTGCTGTTGCCTTGGTCCCGGGTAGCAGAAAATGTTCCCTCCTTTCACCTCACATGTAACACATGACCTTTCGTTACTTCCTCTTAGCAGAGAGCAGAATCTAACCGTGAGCGAAGTTTTACTAACAATCTCTGAAGGTCTATGAAGTCAGGAGTAAAAGGAGATAATTTGCATTTATTGCAAGAATCCACGTCCTTCTCCAAGTTTCTTCCTGGGTTCTGCTCTGGGTCACAGCTGGCATCACAGAGTTAGCACAGGGCAGCTCATCCCTGTCTCCCCGACCAGAGACCATCGACTTTCTGTCCCCAGAAATGCAGGGGAGGGGATTGGCCTCCCAGCCCCCTCCCACATACGCCTGGAAGACAGCCTGGCCCTTAGCTCTAGTTCC
>NW_003852534.1:5088442-5095688 GCF_000181295.1 Otolemur garnettii
GAAAGCTCTGATACAGATGGAAGCCCACACGGGAGCAGTCAGATGAGGAATGGCAGGAGAAGTGTGGCGTGGAAGGAGCCATAGACCCTGATCCAGAGCTGGCGGCTGTGAGAGAGGAAGGACGCGTGGGAGGGGCCTCCGCACTCACGGAGGGCTGAAAAAGTCTACCCAGTCCGCAGAGGGTTCCCAAATGCAATCTGCCCACCAGAGGCACCCTGCCCTTGCCACACGTGGTCAGTGGCCAGGAGCAGCTGAGCAGGGGAGTGGCCTCAGCACTCAGGGTGCAGCTGTCCAAGGCCCTCAGTCTGCTTTGCTCCCTGCAGGAGGAGGCCTGGGGAGACCCCAGGGCCCTGTGTGCCTGGCTACCACGCAGTGCCTGTTAGGCTAAAACTAGTGCATTTCCCAGAGTCTGGGTTATTCTGTCTGATACAGTGTCACGTGTGGGCCCTCAGCAGCCAGTCTAGGTTTACCGTATTGAGAATATATGCTAGTCAGGTTGAGTGTGGTAACAGACAAACTCCACCATCTCCATTGGCTTACCAAAATTAATTTTATTTCTGGTTATGAAATGATGCAGGTCACCATTGACTTTGGTGCAGGTAACTCCCGGATCAGCTGTCCCGTAGCTGGGGTTTCACAATCCAAGCTGCTTGCCTGTGGTACCTGACCCTCAAGCCATGTCTCAGGGTCCCCGTGACAGGAAACAGCACAGGGAAGGACTCCAATTTGGAAGGGACCACGGCACTTACACTCACATGCTGTCCCCACATCAGATCAGACAGCTGGTTTGGACACCGGGGCAAGGGCCGCCTCTGCCCTCCGAGGGAGATGAGAGTTGACCACAGTCCAGCCTCCGGAGTCTTCACCACTGGACTCTAAAAACTCCCAGGTGACTTCATAGAGGATCTATGAACTCCAGGCTACCTTCTTAGACCTGAAATAGGAGTCAGCAGGAAACCAGCCCCTCCCTGGTTCTAGAAAATATCTAGAAAGCATCCATCCTGCTGGGACAAGGAGGCCACTTGGAGCTATTCAGGGAGACAGCTCAACATAGAACCATCCTTGATGGGTACTGCAAGAAATGTGCTGTGGGGGATGGAAAGGGGGGCACGACTTCCATCCTAAACACTTACTGTGTACACACAAGTATTCTCACAATGTGTCCTGCTTTCCATTTGGGGAAAGCTAATTGGTAATTATGGAGCCAAAATATTTCTCAAAATATTCCTACTAATAACAGTGATGTAAAGTGGAGGAAAGTGCTCCATTTTAGGAAAACCACCCATATGTTTCGTATTAAAAAAATAACTAAATACACCACTTTCCACTCCTTGAACCCACATCTCCAGAGAAAGGAGGCAGAGAACTAATGGTGTGCCTGTTAATAGCCCGGTCTCTGATGTCCACACATCATACAAAGTCTCCTGCCCTGCTCCCTGGTCAGCTTCAGTGCTGTCCCATCTCTGCTGACCTCCCTCAGTCCATGTCAGCGCCTTGTCCCCTACACCCTCAAGGCATCCCCAGAACTCCCAGCACAATCTCCTAACTGCTTTACAAGCTGCTGTCAGGAATTTAGTGCCTCAAGGCCGACTTCGACACCTCTCTTTCATGTTTTATGCCTTTTCCAGGTTTACAGTCATGACACAGCTGCAGAAAATTGGGGGCGGGGGCTGCTCTGCCTATCCGTGTCGTTCTCTCAAAAATACTGAAACGTTTATTAAAGCAATAAGTAACATTTTGAACGTTTTGGCCTGCAGGAGGAGGCATATTCTGGTTTCTCTGCTGACTGTTTATCATAAACAAAACAGATGGCTCATCCCTCATGTGGCTGGAGGGGAAGTGGCACCATGTGGCCTGCTTGGGTCTGACTCGGGCCAGGTGTGACACTGGAGCGGCCAGCCAGGTGCAGCCGAGTGCTCAGTCACTGGCTCAGGACTGGCTAGGCCTGTCCTCCCTGTCCCTGGACGGTTGGTGCCCTTCACAAGCATCTCTTTTTTTCCAGTTTTGGCCGGGGCCAGGCTTGAACCTGCCATTCCCGGCATATGGGGCTAGCACGCAACTCCTTGAGCCACTGGCGCTGCCCCACAAGCATCTCTTGCCACCCAGAAGGAGCAGCTACTCACCATTTCCAACTAAATGCAGGGAAAATCATAACCTCTGAAGACTTAAATTTTCTCATCTCAGAATTCTGACTGTAGAGTGTCTAAAATACATATTTTTCAAGTTTGTGGGATTCAGACGTGACAAGGATTTAAGAGGCCCTGGGAGAATCCGTAGGAGATGAAGGAGCTAGAGAGATAGACACAGGCCATCTAGAAGGAGAGGGCAGCTCTGAGTCAGGCCTAGAGTCCGCCGCCTGAATTTCTAACTCGGCCCAAGCCCTGCCTGACATTGCAGGCTGTGCACAAACCACACTGCTGCTTTCATGGGCCCTCCCTGTGACACTGTGCTGCGTGTCAGCAAGGGGAAGAGACATCAGGGGCAGCAGCTGTGCCAAGCACAGACAGGCACTTCCCCCACTCTGTCCCTAGCAGAAGAGCAAAGACTCCTGGAGGCGTCCTCGTGTCTAGTGTCAGTGCAGGGGTAACAAGCGTGTATTACTCAGAGACACCCCCTGGCAACTTCAGGGTGTACTAGGGAGGGGGCTGCGATGCAGGAAGGGCAGAAGGACAGGCACTTCCTCACCTTCACTGCCCAATTCAGCAAACACGGACCCAGTGCCTGCACTAGCACGACACCATCTGCAGACCAAGGGACCACAGATTCATGGCATCTGTGTCCATGGAGCTGTGACCAGGATGGGAGTATGTGGAAATGAAGAAAGGAACATGCACCCCCTGCAACACATTAATTATCTAGAGAGAGAACAGGATGTGAGTAGGGGAAGTGTCTGTGGTGGCATTCACGGGGTGGGACTCCCAGGTAATGTTGGAGGATCAGAAAAGTCTTCTGGAGATGTCATGTTTATGTCCAGACCCCACGGCTAGGTAGAAGTGTGCAGGATTTAGAGAGAAGAATTTCCCAGGGAGAGAAGAGAGTGGCAAAGTTGCAAGGTCTGGAAAGGTTTCTCCTCCTCTTCCTCTCCCTGCCCTCCCACCTCCCCCTGCACCCCTTTTTCTCTCCTAGTCAGATCTACCCCAGGCTTTTTAGCAGGAAAGGGACTGGGTGGGCAGCTGTGGCAGGCCAAATGAATCTTCACACCATGAAGCTGGAGAGACCAAGGCTGTAGATGTGGGTTAGTTTCCTAGGACAGCTGGGACCCATCAAGTAATGCAAATGTCTTTTTAAGGTTCTGCAAATCTAAAATCAAGGTGCCAGGAGGACCATGTTCCCTCTGGAGGCTTTAAAAAAATAATTCTTAAGTTATTTCAGGGAAAATGCACATCAGACAAAAGTCTATAGATAACATATCTGACGTTTACATGGTAATGATAAAATCAAAACCCAGGAACCCATCATCAACCTTAAGAAATAGAAGGTTGCACCAGACACATGCTGTCCCTTCTCTGTGTGGCCCAGGATTTCCCTTCCTCCTTGAAGACTCGAGGCCAGAAACAATAGCCACTCTCCAGGGAGTGTTAATCACTCCTTTATTACACCTAGTCCTAGATAACAAGACTATGTATTCTTAATTTTCCAAAGCCTTGCTCTTTATGTGAATGGAATTATACTACAGGCATTATCCTTTCCTTGACTGTCTTACCCCAAATTTCATTCTCTCAATTCATCTGTACAAAAGTCGTTGATTCATGGTCACTATATATTATATTTTGTAAAACAAATAGTCCACTATTTACTTATCTAGTCTGTATTTGTCAGGCATAGTTTGGTTATTTTCCAGTTTTTTGTTATCTAAACTTACTACTTTTTTTTTTTTTTTTTTTTTTGCCATGAGGTTTCTTGTACATGTCTTCTTTATTATCACAAGGTAAAGTTGCTCTGGGTTGTATAAGCAGAAGGGAGGTTTCTACATTGTAGACATGCAAACTTTCCGCTTCACTGTGTAACTGATGGTTAACTGAGTCTTCATCTGCTCTGTCTCTGCCAATCTAACATCATCACAGCACCATGTCCCAGCCACCTTCAGAATCCTAACAGGAACACATTTGAGATTTTAATTGGCATTTTCCTCACTACTAATGAGATTGAATACCTTTTAAAACACATAATTTGTGTCTACTTTTTGATGAAATGACCGTATCATCTTTTGCAAATTTTCTGATAAGTTTTATCTTTTTCTTACTGATTTAAACAAATTTTAAATACGTATTTTTAATATAAATCTTTTCAGTTATATATGGCACAGTCATTTTCTCCCAAGTTGTGGCTCATCTTTTTTACTCTCTTTATCACATGTTTTGATTAACAAAAATTCTGAATTTTAATGTAGTGAACTCTAATGTTTATTCCTTCTATGGGTTAATATCATAAAAATATTCTGAAATTTTCAACATTTGTCTTCCACATTGAAGATTTTCTTCCACCTGGAATTGGTTTGTGTATATCGTATTGAGGAAGGGATATCATTTTATTTATTTTGCCTATAAAGAATGAATCATTCCAGCAGCGTTTGTTGAACACTTGATATTTCCCTCACTCTGTTATTGCCAGTTCTGTAAAGTATCACTCTCTACGTAAAAGTCTTTATCTTTACTTTGTCTGTTAGTATTTATGTTGATTAATAAAACAATATTGCTTTGTAATAAGTCTCAACACTGAGAGATAAACATGAAACATCTCTCTTACAGCTCTTCATGTTTTAAGAGAACTGAAAAGAGCAATCTCTGTCACAAAGAATACTCTTGGTCAAAGACATAATGGGAACATCCTTAGTGTTGAAAAAACCCAGATTCGAATTCTGGCTCTTCTACATACTAGATGAGTGATGTCAGGAAGTTGGATTAAATCTCTGAATTGAATGTTTCCTCCATTATAAAGTGAATAATGGTGCCTACCTACCCAAGATTAGAACCACAGACCCCCAACCAGTGCCTGCCATGTAGCTCGTGATAGGACAATTTTCTTTTGTTTCCTATATTAGACATAGTATTTTTCTGCCCATAAAGATACTATGCAAAAAAAACCCCAAACAAGTAAGTAAGTAAATTCCATTGAGCCCATTCCATGGAGTAAGCCAGGCTCCCTTTGAATTATTTCTACATAATCACTTTCTGGTTTTTGTCTGCAGCCTCATTAATGTTGTTATTTAAGTGTTTTTAAAATAATCATGGATTTGATCTAATAGGAAGAGTTTAGTTAATTAAATACTTGAAAATATTTTACTTTTCAGAAAAATAAGTCTTCTTGAAATTGTTTTATGTATTTTATAGAAATGCAAAATTATTGCAGGTAAAAATACATTGAAAAGAATGAAGAGATATTCTTGCTGTGAATGTTTCTGTCACAAAGCACCACTGGGAAGTATGGGACACGTGCAAATCGAGAGTGGAGATACTATTTACTACCAAGCTCTTGTTTGTAAAAATGGAGGCAGTTGTTGGGGAGTGGGCTGCTGTAAGCCCATGGGGGAGGCCCATCCCTATACCCGGGAATACAGTCAGTCTCCACATGGCCTCTCCACTCCCACCGTTGACACACTGGAAAGGGGACCAACATCCCTTGCACTAGATTCCGTGCATTCAGAGGTGTGAGATGCTCTACATGTGTCCTTTTATTTAATCTTCGTAACAGCCACATCTCATTATTCCCATTTCAGAGATGATCTAACATAGGTTTTGAGAGGATGACTTGTCGAAGTCCCATTGTAAATTTATTAACTTCTGAGGGTGCCATTAGAAACTGCCATAACCTTGGTGGAATAAAGTAACAGAAATTAATTCTCTCATAATTCTGGAGGTGGAAAGTACAGGCTGACGGTGTCAGCGGGACCGTGCTTTCTCTGGAACTTGCAGAGAAGGCTGCTTTCTGCCCTCCTCCCAGCTCTGTGCTGCTGGGAATCCTGTTGTTGTTGGGGCTGTAGACGTCACTCCAAACTCTCCCCGATTATCTCTTGATGTTCATCCAGGTGTCCACATTTCCCTCATCTTATGAGGACACGAGAGACTGGATTAGTGCCCACCCCAATCAAGCATGACCTCACCTTAACTTGGTTAATTTGAATAGATCTCTAGAGGCTCTATTACCAAATAAGATCACATTCATGGATAATGTGGGGAAACACAAAGCATGTCACTTAGGAAGTGGCATGGTTTTCCCCTGTGTGGGTGCCTACCATAGGTGCAGAGATGTTTTGATTTTTTACATTAAACTATAATACAATGTGCATTTGTTTTCCTGTTTCTTTGAGAAGGGGCAAGGAGAGAGTAAATAAACCTTCCCAACGGCCACCCATTCTTGATATGACGAGTGTGAGAATTATCCAGTGCTAATTTACACAGGTCCAAAAGTCCAAAATGATATTATTTTAGTAGGGAAAATTTTATGTAACAATAACATTTGATGAACAGACGTGAGGATTTATGTCAATAGCAAGCCTTATAGAAGGTGAACAGTGTGATATGACTCTTTCCACCAAGTTAATGTGATATTGACATTAATAGGCATAATTCTGTCCTAGAACTTAAGCAGTAATTGTCCCTCTCTGCCCTATACTGAGTAAGCCATATCAGAAGTAATAGGTTCATTTTGAGCATATATTATGCAGAAAATAGACTCAGCTGCTGTAATGAGTCAATGCAAACAGATGTTATCTCAAACACAATAAAAGTTTATTTTCTAGCACATAACAAGTCAGAATGTTTTGAAGGAAATGTTTGTGTGTCCTCAAAATTTCTGTGTTGGAGCCCTAAGCCCCCTTTCTGATGCTATTTGGAAGTAGAACCTTGGGGGTGATTAGGTTTAGGTGAAGTCATTGGGCAGGCCCCATGAGGGACTAGTGTCCTCATTAAAAATATAATAATAAATTAGAAGAAGAGCCCAGAGTTTTCTTTCTGCTGTGTGGGGGCAGACAGAGAAGGCAGCTGTTTTCCAGGAGGGGGAGCCCTGACTAAGACTTGGACACTGCTGGACGTTGCTCCTGGACTTTCCAGCCACCAGAACTGTGAGAACATAAATACCTGAGGTTCAGCCACCCAGTCTATGGCATTTTGTTACAGCAGTCTGAGCAAATGACAGCACCAAGGTGAGAAGGTGATGCAGAACCAGCAGGCACCTCTTCTCTGCATGGACGTTTATAAAATGGACCCCAGGTCTTTCTCTCAGGTTCTATTATTTTCAAGAATGTTGA
>NW_003852534.1:5095795-5097369 GCF_000181295.1 Otolemur garnettii
CAGGGCTGGGTTTGAACCCACCACCCTCGGTATATGGGGCTTGTGCCCTACTCACTGAGCCACAGGTACCTCCCCAGAGCAAGGACTTTTAATTATTCTCCAGGACCTGTTCTTCCCTTACTCCTTCAAATAACACAGCTCTGCACATTTCAGCAGGACAGTAATGACCCAGCTGTAGAGTCAAATGATTCAATTTGCATCAAGGAAATGTGGGAGTGATGTGTGCGACACCCGATTCTCTTTCTGCCAAAGAAATTCCCTGCCCTTTCTCTGCTGGAGTGCAGGTCTGATGTTGGTGAGTCAACTTGGGCCATGCAGAGAAAGGCACTTAAAAACTATATCGAGTCAAATTAAGTGTAGTCAGGACAACACGGTGTCATCTTCCACAAGGAAGAACAAAACAAAAACAAACAAAACAAAATCTAACCACCACCATGTACTCTCAGAAAGGAATGTTTATTTTCAAATTATTTTGAAGACAGACACAGACTGGGTTCCCACCTAACTGCCACCTCCTTTATGGCCTCATCTTACTCTGTGCTCTGGGCAGTCTTTCCCCTTCCTCTAGACACTCTGACACAAGGAAGAAATCAGTGATGGCTGCTAAATAGTGTGAGTTTCATGACTTTCCCTGCTGTTGCAAAGTTACATTAAAAATAAACACGTAACTCAGAATTCAGATAAAACGATATGATTTATTGAAAAAAGAAAAAGTAGAAAAGAAAACCTCTACCCTTTCTATATATTTCTTAAAGTAATACATTTTATGGAGGAAAAAAATTAAAAAGAAAAAGCAGAGAAAACCAAATCTTAGTGGAATACTTATAAATGCTGCCCAGGAAGGAATATTTAGTCTCTCTACCTTCCCAGAACAAGGAACTCTCCTGGAAAGACTTCACACCCATTTGCCCACCAGGGCAGATAAGTTATTATATTACTTCACCTATAATTGTTCTTCATATTTATGAAGATAGAAGCATGTCCAGAATTATGACATATGGATCTTCTAAATTCTTTCTTACCCAGAGCCAGGAATTGTCACGTTTTCATCTAACATGATTTGAGGTGGCAGCAGTTCACAGAGACTGATGGGACACCGCTAACTGACACATCAAGGTGACCCAGTTTGTCCATCTCAGATTCAGAAGTGAGAACATTGGCACTTAACTCCAGTGGAGACTGCCCAAACCACACTCCCTACCCCTCAGTCCAACACACCACATGCAGATAGAACAGACTGTGGACCTCACGGTCCCATTGGAAGAGACGAGCCATCGCTCTTTTATTCAGTGAGGCTTTCGGCTGCTTAGATACAGATACACTGACTACAGTTTTAGGACATTAACTTTCAGTGAAAAGCAAGCAGAAATAATGCACGGGAGAGGAGGCTTCCAAATGTGACAGCTAATGATGTTATATACATTCTCATCTTCCCCTATAATTGTTCTGTAAACATTTCTGTTCACACTCTCAAAGGGGCCAACCATAAAGCTTAACAGTCATCACCATGAGTCGCTATTGTCTCAGAATGCGTCTCCACCAGGATGACTGCCTAAAACAGCCCTTTCATTTTA
>NW_003852534.1:5098574-5103967 GCF_000181295.1 Otolemur garnettii
GTCCTTCATCGTCCCCTCTGCCCTCAACCCATGTGTCCTTCATCGTCCCCTCTGTCCTCAAACATGCATTTTCTTCCCACTTCTCTTGAATGTTACCACCTTGGTGGGACAGATGTTTGTGCTCCACAGACTTTTATTGACACTTAGCTTCATATTTCATGTCAATAAATGTCTATATGAGAATTAAAATGAACATCTGCAGATCCCCATGACCTTAAGATACTGCAAGTTTAAACATTTATTTTGGGTTTAATTCATGGCTTTTTGGTCAACAATGGACCACATATATGATGGTGGTCCTTTAAGATTATAATGAAGCCAAAAAAATGTTTATGGCCTCCTGGCATAAAAGCCTTCCTAACATCATGGAGAATGTACTTCTCATGTGCTGGTGGTGGTGCTGGTATCAGTGAACCTGCTGCACCATCTGTTGTTTAAGTCTGACACTTACAATTGTGTATACATACAGCACACCATACTTGACAATGGTAATAAATGACTATGTTACTGGTTTACATGTTTACTAGACTGTCATTTTTATCATTACTTTGGAATGTACTCTTTCTACTTATAAAATAAAGTCACCTTCGGAAGTATCCAAGAGAAGACATTGTTCCCAGAGGGATGACACCACAGTGTGTGTTACTGCCCTGAAGACCTTCCAATGAGACAAGGCCCAGTCGGACAGGAGACAGTGATACTGATGACCCTCGTCCGGGGTACTTGGGTAGTCTGGGCTAATAAGTATGTTAAAGTTTTAACAAACTTTAGCAGGCAGGCCTCTCTCCAGCACTCATCACACCTGGATGAAAATAGAAAATCACTTGTAGAATAATATATAAAGAAAGAAAATATTTGTGTGGCTATAGGATGTGTTGGGGTCTTAGGTTAAGTGTTACTACAAAAGAGCAAAAAATTAAAAAAAAAAACTCAAAAGCTGCAAGGGAGAACCTGAACTGAGCAAAGTCTATCCAATACTCCCAGAGTCTGGGCTGAGAGAGGCTCCAGACAGAGAAACACACCAGGGACCGGGGGGTGCTGAGGGAAAGCCTGAGCGAGGGTCATTTGCTAAAGGACGGTGGAGCCGAGCGAGAGGTCAAAACTGCAGCCCAGGAAACCAAGCATAGCTGGGAAAGTCATCGGATGGGAAGAGTCTTGAGGACAAGTGGCAGGTGGGGGGAGTCAGCTGAGCAACTTGCTTCTGAGCAGCCAGCCCTTCAAGTGGACAGAGGTCAGAGGGTGCACTACACACCATCTGTGCAGACATCTGAAGTCCCCTCCATGAGCCCAGCGATTCCAAGCCACGGCTCAGGAGGTGCAATCCAGCAATTTAAGAGAAAGTATACTGACAAGTAATTTCCCATGTGAACTTTGCCAGCTGTGGTGTCCAGTTGTTCTATCAAACACTAACGCAGCTATTGCTGTGGTGGTATTTCTTAGGATTAATCAACATTTAAGTCAGTAAACATTGAGTGAAGCAGATGACTTTCCATAATGTGTGTGTGTATGGAGGTCTCATCCCATCAATTAACAGCCTTAGAAACCAAGTCTGAGAAGGGATTTCCCTTAGGACATAAAGTAGAGACCCAGCCTTCAGGTTGGAGTTGTGGCACCAACTCCTGCCTGAATTTCCAGCCTGCCGAGCTGCCCAGACCATGTCACACCTGCCACCTCCACACCTGTGTGAACCAGCTCCTTAAATCTCTCTCTCACCTCCCACCCCCTCCCTCTGTCTCTCTCCATAGGCAGAGACACACTCAGTGCCAAAAAATGTATACACATTTTAAGAAAGGAAAAAACTGTATTAAAACTGTTGCCCTCAATGTATACCAATAACAAAAGATGAATACACGTCACGGTGAGCACCTCTTGTAATCGCAGAAGTCAGACATGCCTCGAGTGTTATTAAATTTAATACAGTTTTCCTTTCCTTGTGTGTCCATCTTTCTGCACCCTCTGTGTATGTATTTTCCTGATGACCTCTGACTAACACAGGCATCCTGGATTCGAATGCTTGGTTCTCCATTACCTGCCACATGTTAATGAGCTAACCTCAGACAACTCAGAGGCTTTCCCAAAACTCACTTTTCTCATATCAAAAGAAGAATAAGGCTGGCACCCACCTCACTGCATTGTTATGAAGAGTAAGTTTGATCACACATGTGTAAATTCTGACACATAGGGAGCCGCTGGAAAATAGTAGAATTTGCCATCCTGTCCGTCTGTATGAAAAGTCAGCATCCCTCCTGTCACCCCGCAGCGTTCCTCAGATCGGCTTTGCGTGCATTTTGTGAAACATCACGACATTTCCATGTTTAATTTCATCATCTCAACTAGGGATACTGTCAGTGTGTATGAACAAAAAAAGTACATGATCTTCTAAAATAAAACAATAATGATAATGAAAAATTGTCGAAACCAGTGTGATGCATTATTTACGGTTTTCATTACTATTCATTTGCAACTTGTTTATTCATTTGTCATCTGTTAGCATACAGAAGTAGTAGCAGGTGCCATGATTAAAAATATATTATGAGAGGAAACACTAGCCCTGAAAAAACTCTCCATTCATTAAATTCACTTCTGCCAGTTGGAAGCAAGAGTGGAAGCTGTTGGTTCCCTATCAGCAGCGCAACACCTCTGCGCGGCTCACGCTGGGGACAGCACAAGGAGCACGGCCCCTCCACAAAGTGCCACTTCACCAGGGGCCTCCCAAAAGAGCAGGCAGGCCTCTCTCCAGTGCCCGTCACCCCTGCGGTGACCTAGGGACAGCTGTGCTTATTTCCTTGGGGTGTACTTTCTCTACTAGAAAATGAACTTCACATTCCTGCTCATCCAAATTGTGGACAAATACTCAATAAATATTTTACGATTAAATGAATCCAGTGTTGACTTCTTCACTTGACTTCCAAATCACTATCAACTTCATCTAATCACATGGGGTTCCCTAGACAGGGCACCTTTGCTCCTTCTCTGGGAATTCCCTCCATGCCTGGGTAGACTTCCCCTGTGAATGCCACAGCCTACCTTAGTGAGTGGATGCTTCCCTCAGATCTACTGATCTCACTCGGCTCTTTCTTCCTGAAAACAAAACTTCCAGGCACCAACAGCTGGCCAGCTTGAGGCTCTTAGATTGTAGCCTCTGACATCCCAGCTTCAGTGGAAAAGGAACGAATTTGAGATTTTGGAAAAGTCTTGTTAACTCTCTGAACCTTGATTTCCTTAATTGTACATCACAGATAACAATAGATAACTGTGTTAGTCAGGGTTCCCCAGAGGAACAGAACCAATAGGATATGATTGAGTATGTGTGATTGTGTGTGTGTGTGTCTGTGTGTACACAGCCATGGAGAGAGCTCTAGACTGGGTGTGCTGGCAGCATAAAATAAGACACTGTCTTATATTTATCTTTTCTCAAAAAGACACACTAGGGCTTATTTTCAGGGGATGTCTTCCTCTCCACACAGAAATGCATGGCATGGCTATGCAGATCACTAGGTCTTATGAAATCTTCAATGGACACATACATATAGTTATGTATGTATAACATACATACAGATATGCTGCATAGCCATGCCCATCACTAGGTCTTACGAAATCTTCAATGGACACATACATATGGTTAGTTTGGTGAATATTTTTCTACCTTTATATCTTATATTCTGCAAATATAATAAGCACTTAACCACAGAACAGTCCAAAGTCATAACACAAGGCAGTCTCTCTACTCCATGTCAGATGGCTCACGTCTACATGTCCAAAATCTCCCTGTACTTCCACTAAAAATTGCTAGAGGCACATATGAATCTTGAGTCAGAATTAGGAACACAAATGGTGGTCCCATTTTTTTTCACACATGACAGTTGTTAATTTCAATTAAGGAAAGTAGCCCTGATGTAATTTTCCCAGACCTGCCAGTTAATGGCTACTGAAAACCTAGCAACCATGTAGGGAGAGGGACTTTTACTTTCTCAAGTGTCACGTGGCTGCCCCCAGCCACACTGGTACTCACTGTACAAGTCCGTGGCCTAGGGCAGACATTTGTGGAAGGGGAGAAGTGTCAATGATATGAACTCCTGGAGGCAGGCTTGGTTACTCCCCCTTGTCTAGGGTTTGCTTATTTGGCTTCGGGAGGAATTACAATCTTTTGTCCTAAAAGGAAATTTCTCAAGTTTCCACTGGAAAATGTGGTAGAATTATACAGGATGATCTATCCAGGGACTTGACAACACTGTCCGCCATTGCAAATTCACTAGTATTGAACTCACTGGAGGTGCCCTTAACGGAAAGTGCTGAATTATGTTATAAATGGTTGGCCATTTACATATGGGAGGATGAAGTGAGAGGACAGAAAAGTAATCAAGTTACCCAGAAAGGAGCATGTGAAATCAAGAAGGAAGAAGTTGACGTGGCCAGTTTAGCCTTTCCCACTGGAAACCAATATGTGGTTTCCATATTGTTATCTATGAGATAGCTATGACACTGCCGAGTCTTTCTCTTAATTTGTTTTTATCGTCTCTCATGCTTCTGACGGAGTCTCAAGTTGTTATAATCAGAAATAAAAACAAGGAAAACTTTGACATCTTACTCACTAAATCTAAAGGCAGATACCATTTGCAGATTCAAAAAATGACGTTGAAGGCATAAGCATCTATGTTTTTGACCTTAACTATAATACATTTAGTGGATTTTTTCCATAAACAGTGTATCTGAATTTGCAAAGAGGACGTCACTGGGCCTGAACCCTGCTCAGAGAACGAACTCCCTCGGACTCATGTCCTCTTCCTCACAGAGTCACACCAGCTGCCCCACCGTAGGGAAGGTAAAGCCACGCCTGATAAAAGATGGAATCACACGACTTCAGAAATGATCTTTACAATTACGTCATGTGGGTCTCTGCTGAAAGAATATTCTGGCACAGAAAGGAAAATATTGCATGATTCCATATACATATGGAATCTAAAATAATTCACATGTACAGAAAAGAAATCAGTGATTAACGGAGCAGGGGAGGGTGGGCAGACGTGGGGAAATGTGAGACAGAAGACCCAAAGCAGCAGATGTGCAGGAGAAACAGGTCTGCAGAGCTGAGGGCAGCAGGAGGACTGGGGGATAAAACTGCACTATATTTGGGATTCTTGCTAAGTGAGTAGATTTCAGCTGCTCTTGCCACAAAAACAAAAATATGGGTAGCTATGGGAGATGATGGTTATGTTAATCGGCTTCTTCGCGATAGTAACATTTTTACTATCTCTATATATTCCTTAACATAATATTGCATACCTCAAATATATGCAACAAAATTTCTTTTTAAAAATTTTTCAGAAAAATGTACGCCTTCAGTTTTGTTCATCTAGGAAGGTTTCGAGGCGGTCCGTGTTAGGAAACACACA
>NW_003852534.1:5104062-5121288 GCF_000181295.1 Otolemur garnettii
AAAAAAAAAAAGAAGAAGAAGAAGAAAAACAAAGTAGATAAATCCCCAAAATAAAGGCTTTACTTTCTTAACAATTCAGAGGAGATTTCTGAGTGATTCTTCTTAAAGCCACTAAATGCTGGGGTGCGGGGGTCCCTGCAGAGGGACTTTATGGATGGGGAGCTCATGTTGACTCTCCCCCTGCAGAAAACACAGGGGCAGAGCCTCTGCCCACCCTGAACTTCAGCAGGGCCCTTCAGACGGGCTCTGTTCTGTGCCAGAGTGGGAGCTCTCTGAAATAATGCATTTAGGCAAAATGGTTGCTTGAACACATTCTTGATAATCATGTTGTGGAAATAAAATTAATCATAGAGGCAAATGGAGTGTCCTTAGGATGAAGAGCACTTTATAATTGTCACCATCATGTGTCTGTTACCTGTTGCCATCTGAGGTAAAACATAACCTAAAAGCCCTACTGGCTTAGGACAATGAGCATTTACTTAGCTCAGGGGTCCAAGGTCAGCAGGGCTGTTTTTCTGCTCTTAGCTGGGCTCACTGAGTATGCACCAGCCAGGGGCCTCCCCAGCAGCCCCACTGATGGGGTCCAGCTTCCAGGTGGTTTTCGCTGCCCTTAGCAGGAATCAGTCACCCCTCCATAAAGTCTGTCACCTGCAACATGGGAACCCAGGCGTGGGTCATGCCAGTGGTGGCTTTTCAATAAGCAGAAGGTGTGAGGTCTCCTTAGTCGGACACAGTGTTGTCTCTGGGGGATCATCATGGTCAGATGTTTCCAAGGCTAGTCTGGGCTCAAGAAGTGAGAAGTGGAAGCTACTTTGTGATGGCAGGACCTGCAGCATCACCTCATAGTGGACATGGATACCCCGTGGAATTGAAGAATTGTGGCTGTTTTTGCAGTCAATCTTTCACACTCTTTAAGTGTAACATACGCATGAAACAATCACAGAATAATCTGAATTCAAATGGCATAGTAGATATAGGGTATTCTTTCCTCATCAAGAAAGAGGTGAGAAGTTAAGAAGGAAAGAAATTAGCATTTAGAGAAGATGACATTGAATGTGTCATGGCCCTTTAGAGAACCGGGGAAATTTAAGGCATGAGAACAGAGGTGATTAGTGAAGGGTGGAAACCCTCATGTGTGTATTTCTGCACCTGTCCCCTGAGAGTCCTTCAGTTTCCATGCAGAGCACATGGATGGGTGATAAATAATTAATAGTCTGTATTCCTAGGTATAACAGTTTGAAACCCCTAGTAAACTTTATTATTTTTATTTGGTAGCTTCTCTTTTTATATGTGGCTGCAACTCTGTTTCATAGAATCCAAGTGAATTCCTCCTTATAGGGATGTATTAGTCAGGATTAGTTAGGCTATGCTGTGGTAACAAATAACCCCCCAGGTCTTAACATGGGAATGTCCATTGCTGGTGTTACATCCAGAGCAGACCAAGTACCCCTCCTCTGCCTTGTAGCTGCTGTTCTCCACAGTGCAGTGGAAGAGAGGAATAGAAAACAGCACAGGATGAAGATAAATAAAATTAAGGGTCTTACACATGGCCAGGTGTGGTGGTGCATAACTGCAGTCCCAGATACTGGAGAGGCTGAGCTGGTAGGTTCACTTGAGCCCAGGAGTTCCAGTCCAGCCTGAGCAATATAGTGAGACTTCATTTTAAAAAATAATAAACAAATAAAGAGTGGAGCAGACCTTGTCCTTCAATTCTTATATTCTAGGTGTCCTCAAATTATGGCCCACGGGCCATATGCAGCCCACCTAGGACATTTATCTGCCCCGCCGGGTGTTTTTGCCATCACTGCCTGTCCTGCTTTGCAGCTGACTCACCCTGGGACCCACAGTCCGGCCCTCCAATAATCTGAGGGACAGTGAAGTGGCCCCCTGTTTAAAAAGTTTGCAGACCCTTGTTATATTCTTATTGTAAAGTATTTCCTTTTTTTTCATGTCTACATTTTTGAGACAGGTGCAATCAGGAGGTAACCCTTTTAAGTTGCCTCTGCCATATCAGAAGCTGGTATTAAAGAGAAGGGGGTCTTGGTCATAGCTCCCCTGTGTGTGGCAATGCTCCTGCCCAGTGGCTGGAGTGTGGAGTAGGCTGGGCAGGAGGAGGGGGGAACTTGGAAAACAATCTCCATCTCTACCGCCTGCCTCTGCCAGCTCCACCTTAACCCGGAGGGGATGGGATCTCTTGATCCCCCACCCAGGTCAGCTCCATGGGGCATAGAGACGAAACCACCATCAATCAAGCTGTGTCTGCATATGAAGAAGTGTGTGTAAGTTCCAGTGTCACCCCATAGCTCAGGCTCACCTCCCTCCAATCTCTTTCCACTGTCAGCTCAGGCCCTGTCTCTGGTCAGTGAAATTGACCAAATCACTGAGCAGCTGGCCAGCTGCAGCCCCTGCCCCTCCCCCCTGCCTTCCCACGGGAGCCACCGCATTTCTAACCGGCAGTCACTTACCCAACATGCAAGAACGTGCGTCGCAGACCTGGTCCTGGAGGCGACGCTGTGGGGCAGATACCTAACTGCCACTTCACAGGTGGGAGCCTTGTCAGTGCCCTTCCTGGGATGCTCTGCAGACCCCCCTGGCCCTGTCCTTTCTCTCAGCACATCTACAGGACAGGAGAGAATGGGGAGTCCTACATGCTGTGGAAACAATGACGTTAGCTGCTGTAATTAATTCTCCCCTCCCAATTTTACACATCCTCATATACCTTGCACACTTCATAACAGGAGGGCCCGGCAGAGCTCCCTGCCATTAGCCGACATCCGTCCCTAGTCACCCTCCAGCCACCCAGTTCAGAAGACACCAATCTGCTTCAACACTCCTCCAGGACGTCCTCCCTCTGTTACCGCTAGTCAGGGACGGGTCCAAAATTAGAGTGCAGCCCAGTGACTCATGCTTGCGGCCTTCCTGACAATGAGAATTGGTGTGCGTGAGGCAGAAACAAGATTTATGGATCTCCTTACTCATGTGATTCACTGAAAGCGGCTTTTATTACCTGCGAGCCGGCCGCAGACATGTGCGGGGTGTGCACGGATAAATGCCTGGGGGGCAGCGCTGTGGGCGGCTGCCAGGAACCGGGAAGTGGAAAGGGGGGTAAGCAGGGAAATGATTTTACAGATGAAACACTTGTGGAGAGCACGGGGGCTCCAGTGCTCGAGGAACAGCTGGCAATGATGAGCAAAAATAAAGGCGCCATTTGTAGGCGACGGACAGCTGCAGGCCCTGCCGTGCTGACTCCTGAGTGGGCCAAGCTGATTTATGGACAGGCTGATAATGGCAGAGAAATAAAGATTGATTTGCACTAGAGCACAACCGGAGAGGGTGGCGGCAATGGAGTGAGAAAGAGGGGCAGAGGCTGGGATCCCAACAGAGCCTCATATGAAGGTGCACACAGGACCGAGAGAAAGTAAGGAAACCACCGGCTGTGGGTTAGTGCGCACAGGGCCACCGCGGGCGCGGATGTGCCACCCGAACCGCAGAGCCCACACCCGCGGTAAGCAGGGCGCTCCTGGGCCCTGGATCCTCCTCTGTGCTCAGCCCATACCGGGCACCACGGGAGAGAGACACAGAAACCCAGACCACGGACTGGGGACAGAGGACAGAGGTAACTGGGTTTCTGGAGAAATGACACTCGCGCAGCCAACAAGCTTAAAGCCAGGCTGGGGAACAGCGTGACCTGGGCCCCGACCTTTCAGCATCTCCTTGGGGAAAGGACCAAAGACCTGACAAGGTTGAATCCCACCTACAAGGCTTTCCCAGCCACATGTACTGCTCCTTACACAAATTCCGTGAGTGTTAGCACACTTGGATTGTGTCTTGTGTGTGTATTTACTGTCTGTCCTTACCCAACACACACACACACACACACACACACACACACCGTAAGAGTATTTAGAGCCAAGGCTTTGAATCAATAGTGCCCTGCATGTCGTCGATGCCCAGTAAATGCCTGTTGAATGGTCTGTTTTAATCACTTACCCATTTCCTTAGAAATATTTACTAAATGGCTACCCAGGGCTGGATGCTGAAATAAAAATGCCTTCGATGGTGATATGTGCACTGTAGAGAAAAGACAAGGGGTGGTAAGGGGCTATTTCCAGTAGAGAAATCCAGGAATGCCCATGAGGTTTCAGCTGAGCCAGACACTCAGGTATCAGAAGGAATGTTTCTGCCAGTGGGAAATGTAACCAGACACTCTGAGTGGGAGCCTTCCTTGTCTGTCGGAAAGACCCAGCGTGTGAGGCAGCTGAAGTTGAGGCCGCCTGCTCCTCCGTTTGTTCTCGCATTTCTTCATTTTCACTCACCATTCGTTTAATACCACCAGGCGCTGTGCTGTGCCAGGTGCTGGGAACTCAGACACACGCAGAACCAACCCTAGAGTTGCTGGCAACTTTGCACAGTAGCTACCGGAGGTCAGAGGCTGAAAAGGCAGAAATGTGGGGAGTCCTTGAAGGGGGATCCAGATGGTGTGAATGGGCTTGAACGGGTCTGAGAGGAATCCGGACTGGCCAAAGCAGGTTGCTGTAGGGGGGAGATTTTCATGTTCTAGGTGAGGGCTGCACCCTCTGTAGCACCCTGAGACCACCAGGGTCCTCAAGGTCAAAGTTGCTCTTCTAAGCTTTTAAGGCAGTGGTTCTCAACCTTCCTAATGCCACGACCCTTTAATACAGTTCCTCATGTTGGGTGACCCTCAACCATAAAATTATTTTTGTTGCTACTTCATAACTGTAATTTTGCTACTGTTATGAATCGTAATGTAAATATCTGATATGCAGGATGGTTTTAGGTGACCCTTGTGAAAGAGTCATTCGCCCCCCCAAAGAGGTCGTGACCCATAGGTTGAGAACCACTGCTTTAAGATGTCATGAGCCAATTTCACAGAATTGATGTTTGCTTGGGCAGTTGGCAGTTTCAAAGCAATGGTGGCTAAAGCTGTTGGCACTTCAGAGTGAGTCAAGGTATTTGAAACAAACTATATTAACCATTCTTTGAAAAATAGTAGAAGTAAACAAAAATACAATTTAAAAATGCACTTGATTAATCAGTACAATTATTAAGTATATTAAGTCTCCACTTTGATTTCATGTCTTCTGAATATTCTCTGTGATGAAGTTGAAATATTCACAGGAATTTCTGCATATTGAAACTCAGCAGTCTGCACAGGACGTCATCTGTGCCATCACTGCAAGCTGAACTAGGAATGCCACATCCACTCCACATGACTTTGGCAGCAATCTTTGATTACTTGGGCTCTAGAGGCAAGTGTGTGCCAAAAAATACAGCATCTACCTGTCACTTCCAGAAAACCAATTTGCAATTTTTCTTGCCAATTACAAAATTCAAGATTTCAGAAGAAAATTAAAATTTTTGAAAATTCAAATTGGTCACTGTGATCCAGGCTGTTTTCCAAAAAGTTAAGACATTTCTGATGAACTTGGTTATGTTATTAGTGAAGGTGAAGGTTTATAAGAGCTGCACAGTGCAAATGAATCAATAGTTTTTCAAATGACCACTGCATGAGGTCACAAAATTATGCAGAAGGAAAAAGACCCACTGAAAGGGCAAGATACACTAGTAAATTTTAGTGTACAGTTGTATGAACATTCGTGCAAAGTAAAAATTTTCACAACTGCCTGCAAAGATTATTAAAATAATCTTCCCTTTTCCAACTACCTATCTGCATGGAACCAAATTTTTTCATAGACATTAATGGAAGCAGAATATTGGAGCACATTGAATCCAAAAACAAGCAGGAGAATACCACTGTCTTCTACAGAAAAAAGACTTTTAAAACATTCAGAATACATAGACAATGCCACTCTTCTGGCTAATTTTGTCTTAAGAAATGTATTTTTTCATGAAAATGTTACACATTAGAATTTATATGTTTATTTAAATCATCCATTTAAATTATGTTATTTAAATATATAATAGATTCATTGTTATTTTGAAACATTTCTCAATTTTAATTTCTAGCATGCAGAAACATGGAGAAATATGATCCACATAAGCAAAATGGAAAGGATTCCTGATGATCAAAATATTTGAGAACCACCGATGTAGAATACAGTGAGAAAAAAACAAGAAATGCATAAGCCTAACAATATATGAAATATTTAATTGTTTGTGTTGGTAGGTGAATCCGATTATAAAAGTCATAACTGGTGCAATCCGTATAAGCTTAAACATCGGCTTTTTCCCTAAAGAGAACCAAAATATTATCATGAATTATATTTAATATAAAAATGTTTTACTGGCATATGTATCACTTATCATAGTAAAATCTGATATCTAGCCTTTGTAGACATCTTCCTACATGCCATCTTTTCTAAGTGCCCTGTCCTAAGTGATCTACATGAAGTAATATATTTAATTGTGAAATCAATCCTATGAGGTACATATTATTACCTTTTTTTTTTAGATAAGCAATTTAAAGGAAAAAGAGTCAAGTGATTTTTTCCCTAGGAAAATACAGATAATGAGTAAAAGGGGGACTGAGGCAGTGGGCTTCAGAGCCTGGAGAAGCCATGGTAGCAGTTAGCAATCTGCAAGCTTTAGGGAACACAGAATGGAACATTATTTGAGGTTTTTGCTTTTTTTTAATCTTTTCAATCACGTTAAATTTTGGTCTGTCGATGCTGAGAAGAAGATTTGCTTTGATCACTGAGAACTTCTCCATGCAATCAGCTCACTGTCCCCACACAGGAGGTTACACATGCACACACATGCTGGGAAGGACGGGAATTTTTTTCTTTTTCATTAAAATATCAAATCGATATATTCGTTATGTATGACCTATTAGCTATTTCACCGTAAATGCACATAATTCTCTCATCTAGGTAACATCGGACATTTTTTTTTAATCTCATTAAGCTTCAGTCTTCTGACTGATGAGCTCTGAAGCACTTAGCGGTAACAGCGCCTGGCATCTGCAGGGGGAGGGGATGGGTTCGCCGTCCTCAGATCCGCATCTCCCTCCCAGAATCTCTCCTGGGTTTGACGGCAGGCCAATTACCCCTGCTCCCTCTGCCCTTCCAGTCCAAGCACCTCCCATATGGCTTTGATTTGGAGCCACTCAATTTATCAAAACAGTTTGTTATGTTAAAAAACTATTTGATGTCAAAGAAGCCATATGACCCTTTCTATGTGTACTTTTCCTGGAATAAGAAATCAATTTGCCCATTTTAAACAAAGTTGGGGCTTAAAGAGGCTTGAACTAGTGCTACACTCATAAACCAAGGAGAAAAAGTATTCCTGGTGAAACATATTCCCCCATTTTTAGCCTCACAGGGTGCCAGGAATGGAGGGATGAGGGTCTAAGGGCTGCCCTCTAGATGGACCTCTTTGCTTAGCCCATCTCAGGCCCCCAGAGGGCTGGTTTGACAAGCTGAGTCCCCCCTTCTCCCCAGGGCTAGACCCAGCAGTGTGTTGCTCTGAAACCCCCAAATATGAATTCTTAAAACTACACCTGGTGACTCTAAAGCCAGTCTTCAGACTGTGACTTGAGAACAATATGTCTCCCCCACTCTGCCATTGTCTTTCCTAAGAATAATCTCACAAAATGTTCCAACCACCCCTCTCTGCCATGGAGCTGTAACTGGTGAAAGGTGACCCACCCCATCCTTGCCAAACAAGGGCTCAGGAACCAGAACTAAATCCTCACATGGACGGCATTCTTCCATCAGGCCTCAGGATGGATTCTGTAAAGTGGATGTACACCCAGCAGGGAAAACCAGGGAGAGGAAGTGGCCATGGGGAGAGGGCACTGGTGTCTCCTCTTCAGATGAACACTGGGCTGATGGCCTCAAACCCAGAGCTACTGCAGCCACTCAGGAGAGCAAACCTACCCAGACTGAAGGGTGAGCAACGGGATGGAGGATTGAAATCAGAAACCCCAGACTGAGCCAACATTGGGAGTTTTCTTACCTCTCAGCTTTAGTTATTTGGGACAATTAATTTGCTCGCAGTTGAAGCTGTTAGACTGGATTTTCTGTTAAGGTTGATTTTCTGTTGGTGTTAAAAGCATCTCACTGAAACAGGTAATAATATATACACAAACCAAAGCTGTTTACATGGGTTCCTTCTCCAGGAGATGGCAGTAGGGGGCGCTGATGAGCAGGTACCTGCTATGGGATGGGCGCTATGATTAGCTCATTCCGGGCGTAACAGAATCATCTGTTATCTTGTAATTTTACCTTTAAATTTAAGCATTTAGTCTGTTTGGAATTTATTTTAATAAAAGATGTGAAGAAGGAATTCAGTTTTATTTTCCTCATTGAACAATTCAGTATTTAGCACCGGTTTAATAAATAATTGATTGTTTTGCCAGTTAATTGTGCTATCACATGTATCGTATTTTAATTTTTGGTATATTGTATTATTTTGAGTTTTTCTCACACAAAAATCACATAGTTGATTATTTTTCCTTTTGTTTACCTGTGTTGAACTGGGGCTTTGTAGTATTTCTTGGTAATTAGTGGGAGGAGTTTTCCAACATTTCTTTTCTGTCTTAAAGTACATGTGTTGTCATTTACATTTTACAATCAGTTCATCTATTTCCTTTAAAACCTGTTAGGATTTTGAAAGTAATTGTATTGAATTTAGCTATTAATTTGGGAATGATTTATATTTTTAAAATGCTATGTAATATTATACATGAAAATAGCATTTCTAGACTGCTTTTTTATCCTTTTACAAATTAAAAAAATTATATTATTTTTTGTGCTTTACTTGTTAATCCTTCCATATTTTGTATATTTTATTGCTATTGCATACAGGCTAATGTTCGATACTCCATTTTCTGGTCAATTATTACAAGTGAAGAGGCATGCTTTTGCATTTTGTATACTGATCTTATATCAGGCAGAAATGCTAAGCATGATTATCTTCCTAACAATATTTATATTTACTGTATGGGTTTTCCATACAAATAATTGTGTCATCTGCTAACAATAATTTGTTTTTCTCTTCCTGTACAATTCTTTCATTCTCATTAATTTAGTCTGCCTTATCTGTAGTTTCAGTTAGTCATGGTATACAACAATAAGATATTTTAGATACAGAGAGAGAGAGACCACATCCAAATAACTTTAATTATACTATATTTATGATTATTGTATTTTATTATTAGTTGTTGTTACTCTCTCAGTATGCCCAGTTTATGAATTAAACTTTATCACAGATGTGTATGGATGGGGAAAGAATAGCATATACAGAGTTTGGTACTACTGCAGTTTCAGGGACCCACTGTGGCCTTAGAACACATCTCATGTAGACAAGGGGGGTACCATACTTTGTGGAACACCATCGAACATTCCTGATTTGTTTTTCAATTAAAAGAGGGGTCAAAATTCTCTCCATTAATATAATGTCGATTGAAAACTTGTGTAATCCTCTTAGGTTTCGATTCTCAGCTTCTGATGGGTTACTGGGCTGAGTGGATCATGGGGTCAGTAAGGGACAGTTTCTTTCCACTCCCATCAGACTAGACGAGCAGAGACCTGGGTCCGTGGAGGAGAGCAATTCAGGGGGACATAAAGAAAACAAATCTCAGAGACCCTCACCGCCCCTTGTTAAGTCTTGGTTGCCAGGATAAACAAGTCGGCTTGTATATATAAGAAGGAGAGTGGACCCATGTCCCACACCTTGGTGAAGCCAGGGAGAGACAGAGCCTGGAGTTCCAGGCCCCCGACAATGTAAGAGCGAATAAGTGGCAAGTGGTGTGTTTAGTTCAGGCAGATCATCCCGAAAGCCTCAAAAAACAGAGCAAGTAAACTTCTTTCTGAAGTCCACAAAAAATAAAATTTCCTACAGCCTGCAAAGGTGCTGGGAATAAAGGATGTTTTCTTTTATTTTTGGAAACAGCATGGATATAACAAAGAGAATTGATACACTTAAATAAAACCTTCTGGTGAAAAGGAAGAATATGACAGAACCCAGCTACCTAGGAAGAGTGAGGAAATGAAAATAAGGATATCCCGACTAGATGCCCATACAAAGACCGTTGGCCAGGGACCAGGCATTTTTCACACGCCTGCCTCTGAAAAACTTTCCTAAGCCACCTAAAATTAAGTGCTACTTTGATAAACACAAGTAAAAAATCAAAATTAAACTACATTATAGAAAAATAAATGTACATTCCTTCCCACTGACTGACCCAGGATTGTCAGTCTGCACTTGCCCTCATTCTTCAAAGACATCCAGTCAGACAGGTTGCACTGTAAGCATCACCATTTACAGGGAGAAAGCCGGAGCTGACAGGGATCAGATGATTTTCCTACGATTTCACAAGTGTGGATGGCAGAGCCAAGATGGGAGCCTGGGCTGCCTGATCCGGAGCAGCCCCATTTTAGCCTGTAGTCTGCACCTGCTTCTCTTCCAGACTTTCAAGTCAGTACTTTGCTATGAATTCATTCCCTAAACTCTTATTTTATGTGTTTTTCTCTCCTTCCTCACAGGTATGTTTATTTCCAGGTTTTTATAAACCCTACTGGGATCTTTGTAACACCTCATGGTTTATACTTCCAAATTATCTTTTTCAAATCTCCTGCTCTTGTCTTCTGGGGAGAGATGAGTTGCAGTGAATGCAACATTGTATTTTTATATTAATCATTAACTTTGGTAACTTATTTTTGGTTGCTCACACATTAAGTTCCAATTGCTATCATTGTTTTAATATTATTATTACCAGTTCCAGTAGTTCCAGAAAGCAACGGTAGCTTGATTCGGACACTGCTGCATTTCAATTGGTTGATTTTACCCCTAGTTTTTTTTTTGTCTGCATTTCAGTTGGTGGTAGTTGTCTGATACAAGTTCCTGAATATGTGTACTTTCAGTGACTTCTTCAAATTAAAATGCCCCTTAAAAGAGCTGGGAATTCTTATCAGTAATATGAAGTTTATACAAAGGTACATGTGTAGACATGACACTTGTGAGGGTCCATTCTATGACGGATTAAGCCCCGTGTATTCACTCTGGCTGAGTCAGGTGTTTTGTGCATGGAGATCATTGCCACCAGCTCCCAGATGCACTTCAGAACCACTGTGGGACATTTCGTTCAAGTACACATTCCAAGGTCCATATCCTGTAGCTCTAATTTAGTGATTTCAGAAGTGGGGCCAGGAACAGGTATTTGGGGGTGGGGCAAAGTGCTCCAGGATTCCAGTGTGCACCTCTGGTTCAGGAATTACTGTCCTAGGTGGGGTTAAATCCATTGTATTTCAGGGCCAATCTCTGATTCAGAAACTGAGGGGAAATGGAAAAGTCTCTGTTGTGCAGACATGGGCATGACTTTTTATCAAGGGCTCCAAAATTCTAGAAGTCCTGAAAACTCAAAGGACAATGTTATAATTCAGTTGGCACCAATACCTGAACTCAATTGACCTGAGTTGTGAATATTGTAAGTATTACCTCACTCAATGCAAATATTCATATATTTTGCTGCAGAAATAAAAATTAAACCATTTTTAAAAAGTGAAATGTTGATTATACAATGTTGTACCTACTGGTAGGGGAGGGGTTCAAAACATAAGATAGGATAGCTGGTCCTCAAGATTTCAGATAAGCAAATATGGACTGATGTATGCTAATTAAATAGAGTACTTTGCAAACTGGTGATAATCCATTCTAGTTGATAAAAACACACGGATAATATTGAACAGAACAGTTAGACCAGTGTTTTTCGACCTTTTTTTTTTTTTTTATCTCATGGCACATTTGAACCTACAGATAAACTTCTACGGCAAACTTAAATCACGTTGATCAAAAAAAAGAGTTTAAAAATGAATATATTTACTGTGCTTTGAACTTCTTTTGAAAATAATTTAATTAATGATCCTTAAATTAATGATCCTCAATGATCCATGGTACCTGGGCTGAAAATTACTGGGTTAGAGGCATAGATCATGTCTCAGTGATGGTTGTTCCCTAAGGGACCCTCAATGAATATTTGGATATTTTGGAATAAGTTTTGATTAAGTTTTTTTACATACTATTTTTTTAAAAAGAGTTCTAAACCCAGATGCCTAAAAAATGTTTCTATTATAAATAAATACTTCAATTGTGAAAAGTCTGACCATGGGTGTATTCTGGGATTAAATAAATATGAGTTAGAGACCAAATGAAAAAAAAAAAAAACTTTCCAAACCAATACATAAAGAGTTATGAAATAAGTGGAGAAGAGAAAGAAATATGTAGCTGGTGTTATTGGTCTAGACAATCCCCAAGGTTTATGTTCTTCAATAGTCACGTAAATAAAATGTGTACATTCATGATTTGAAAATTAATTAAACTATGTCAAACAACACAGGTGTGCAATGATCACCAGTTAAGGGTTGATAATCTACGATGCAGCTCCAGTTTTTAAATGGCCTTTTAAAAATTTACACGCAAATCCATACTGTATAATGCATTAAACCCTCTTTTTCTTAGTAAAATGCAAGGATAAAAAGAAACCCTAAGGATTATATTTAAAAAGATACTGATATAAGTTTTATGATTTCAAAGCATTTGTGAATGGCAATTTGTTGGAGTTTCTTGGGGTGCTATTTTTTTTTTTTTTTTTTGCAGTTTTTGGCCAGGGCTGAGTTTGAACCCACCACCTCCAGCATATGGGGCCAGCGCCCTACTCACTGAGCCACAGGCACTGCCCCTGAGGTGCTATTTTATACACACACACACACAAATGTCTATATATGGAGGGTGCTCATGTTCACTAACGCTATTATGTGTATGTATGCGTGTGTAAAATATATGTAGTCTTGAATTAATTGTAATTCAGGCAATTGATCAATAAAGGGTCAGGTGGAATGCAAAGCCTTCCTTGTATTTTTTAAACTGCTAAAGAATATGGCTCAATTTTAAGACATCTTCATAACTGACCAAGAGCATGGCAAGTAAAATTAAAACAGTCTACTCCTGGAAATTCAAATATTCCCTGAGGGAGTAGGAAACACGTATCAAAGCACCTCGTGGTGCACATGTTCCAAGCCTTCCCTAATGAGCAGGTGAGGCTGTTTCCCCATTGGGAATATTGGTAAGATGCTATTTCACCATCTTGATTTTATTTAAAGGAGAACAAACCCCCCTCTAGGTTTAGATAAAATAAACACGGACTTTATAAAATCACACACTTCCACTCCCAGGAAATCCCGATGTAACCACACGATCCTGGAGAAACACAGCTTGTCGGGAAAGATGTAGCTGATTCCACGCATGTGAAGAACACATGTGGCTACGTGGGAAAGAGGAAATAAACACACAGAACTGTCGTTTTTTGGCTGGTTAAAGTTCATTTTTTCCCAATTTTCATTTCCATATACCCTGTCTTTTCCCCTTACCCTTCTTTATTTAATCAACTAACAGTGTATCTTAAGCTTAGGTGAATCATAAAATCATTTATGGAGTTTTTAAAAGGACCAGTGCAAGGTCCTGCTGTGGGTCAAATACCTGGAAATCTCTGGTGTGGGCACTGGCAGCATTTCCAAAAGCTTCTGCACGGCACAGTTCTAACGTGAAGACCCCTGAGACAGCTTGACCTTAAATATTTTCCAGCACCTTCAGGAGAATGGGCTGGGTGGAACAAGGGAATAGTCACCTACATATAGAAGGCAAAGCAGCAAGGGTATTTAAATGGCAGGGAAGAAAATTCCCACTTGGTTTACTTTTATGTCCTCATATCTCAGCCTGTTCCCACATTGTAATTCAGGCAGTTGATGTGCAGATTGGAGTGGAGTCTTCCACGCAGGTGGACACTGTCATAAGTAACATGATGTTATTTTTTTACTGTCTTTTACCTACTTGTGATCATTTCATCTTACAAGAGATACTTTAAGAAATTCCTAAGTTTTAGAGTAGTTGATTGCTAATGTTTTTACAAATCAAATCACACTTTTTTTGTAGTACAAAGAAGAAAACAATTCTTCCTCAGCATGAGATGTGGAGGGCTCTAAGCATAAGTGATTTATTTTGCCCAGGGAAGTTGGTACATGACGTCAACCATCATGACCACTAAAAGATACTGACCTTTGGTGAGGTCCAGACTCTGGGCTTTCACATATCACAGAAGTTTAAATAACGTTAAAGCCAGAGCTTTCCAATATAGTTAGACGCATAATAAACATAACCCGCATACAAAAGTCTGTACCACTGAGTAAAAGAATACAGTATTAATACTGGAAAAAGCAAAAGGATATTTGAACATGGAAATTTCAAAGACATACAGCAGTGGGCACTCTGAAGCAGGGCCCGTTCATTGCCCGTCCATCCTGAGACTCTGCGTGTCTTTGCACAGGACTCTGAGAGGGGGCAAGAGATACATGTGCCCCCTTCCCCTTCACTCTGTCCTCCCTGTGCTCCTGCTCCCTGACAATGCTCTGTTCATTCCTCTTTTCCCAACTCTTTCTACGTCCTTGGTTTCTTTTTTTTGAGACAGAGCCTCAAGCTGTCGCCCTGGGTAGGGAGCCATGGCATCACAGTTCACAGCAACCTCCAACTCTTGGGCTCAAACGATTCTCCTGCCTCTACCTCCCAAGTAGCTGGGACCACAGGCGCTTACCACAATGCCTGGCTATTTTTGGTTGCCGCTGTCACTGTTTGGCGGACTCTGGCTGGATTCGAACCTGCCAGCTCAGGTGTATGTGGCTGGTGCCTCAGCCACTTGAGCCACAGGCGCTGAGCCTGTTCTTAGTTTCTTCACGGCTTTGTAATTCTCTCACCAAGCTTTGTCTGCAAACAGCTGTAAAACCAACCGAGATGGGCTTGTCCTGTAAGAAACAGAGGACTGCGAAATCTGGAGGGAAGATGTGTTCAGTATTAACTTGACTCAGTAACTGCTTTAAAGTTTTATTTGCATGTCCCTCAGAGTATGCCAGCCTTCTCTCTCTCTCTTTAAATTATTTCAATAGATGTAGGATGCGGGTGTTGCATGGAGGAATGGTACAGTGTTGCATCAGGGTTTCTAGTGCATCTGTCACCCAAATACGGTTCATTAGGTCACCGACAAGGCAGAGTGACAGTCCTCTGCCTTGTGGTCACATAGGCCCCATGAGAAGGCTCAGTTCCTGCAGTTCCTAACAACATAAGTAAAACCTCCCCAGAAGCCACCAGAACAATTTCTAATTGGCAACATTGGCCCAAACTGAATCTGGTCGTTATAGACTACAGTTTGGCCAATTGTATCACACTGGTGGAATAAAAGTTGCCAAAAACTTAGTTCAGAGAAATAGTCTTCACTTCTCCTACATCTTTCACTAGGAATTTGCCCCCATCTTAGGACCGGCACCTGCACCCACTCATTTTCAGCTGTTATTTTTTATAGATTGCAAGCAACAGAAAAAGAATTAGATACTTATTTCACCAAACACCCGGTGAGAACAATGCCTTAGGAAGTCTATTCCGGAAACATTGCTTAAGAAAAAATGAGAAAATGAGAAAATGTTCATTTAGAAGTGATGTGAGGTTGGAGCATAGAGCCCTGTGCAGTCTTAATGAAGGCAGATGTGCACCTGTGCCTTAACACAAATATTTCCTTTTACATTGACTACAGTAGGTGAATGATTAAAATAAGGAAAATAGTTATTTTCTATCACAGACATCTATAGTTATTATTAGTAGGTATGAAGATTAAAAATTGAAAAGGTATAAACACTAGAAGCTCATAGGATTTAAAAAAATTTTTAAAGTAATGTACCCCTTTGTCAATGTGAAGATCTTGTATTTTTGGTTTCCAATTAGAATCTCAGGATCATCATTTGTTTAATAGCAATCTCATGACATATTTCTATTGGGACTGTCTTAAAGATCCTACGGTACTGAATTCACAGGTTTGACTTTAAATATCTTATATTCATATTAGTTTCTATCTGTGGTGACTTAGCAGCTCCTTGAAACTTTAACTTTTGTTAAACAGTAACATGAATAATTCTTTCTTACCTTCCCTTATCAATTGCTGCAGATTTTCCAGAGCAACATGTTTGTGATACTTTTAAAGTATTTAAAATGCCTAACTATCCCCCCAAGCATAGGCGTCTAAGACTGTTTTTGGTAGAATTTGTAAATTTCCCTAGGAAATTTATCTCACAGATTTAGTTTTGAGACTTTTTATCCCTTTGGTTTGATTTTTCCTCATGCCCTATCATGAGCCCTGAGTGAATATATTTATCTTAGTTTGTCTAAAAAGGCACTCTGGGACCTGCAGTTTGAACTTGATGACGGATTGATAATTGAAACTGGCTTTTAAAAGTGACATTTTGGTTAAAAGTCATTTCAACAAAGAAAAACAACTTTTAAAATTGTATATTCCATAAAATTCTGGATATGGGTCCTGGCTGGCTGTCACGTGCACCAGCACCATGTTTGAAATTCTCCAGCCTGGGTGAGCAAAGTGTATTTTTATAGAACAGAGACAAGGCCTTGCTCACAAATTCCTTGCCCTGGGATGGGAGGAAAGCAACCACACAACCACATCTGAAGTTTCGGTTTGAAATATAGACTCTTCCTGCAAAGATGATCTCTGTTGACCCATCATCTTTGCAAAGACGGGCTGCACACAGCACACAGATACACACATACAAACAGCAGATCACCAACTGATTAATATCAATGACCTCAGTCTGGAAAAGAAACATTCATACTACAAAAGAAAGCGATTTTCCCAAGAAAGTGCCTTTCAGAACACAGCCTTCCTGTGGTAGGGTAACAGTAGGTAGGAGAAACATTCTCAAAACTTCCTTTGAAAATGTGTCTTTCATTTTCATCACGTTGGCATCATCTCGGATGTCATTAGGAGATGTTTGCTGCATTAGAATCAGTGAGTCATTTGGCAAAGGGGGGGACTCCTCTGGGGCAGACTCCTCTGGTGCAGATTCCTGGAAGACTTAGATACAGCGTGAGAAACCATGGCCACGTCTGTTCAATCAGAGTATGTGCGTGACCCACTAGGCAGGGACGGGTAAGGAGACCTCAGCTAGGAAGGAAGGAAAAATGTAAAATGGGACTGATTTAAAGGGAGTTGAAAAAAGGGATGAAGAAAAAGGGACAGTGGAGTAAGGAAGGAAGGAAACCAAGAGGCTGAGCTCTGATTAGACTGCAAGTTTCTGAATAGCATCAGCTCATTCCCAGAGTTTTGAGAAGTTAATTATTCAACTGCATGCTGGGCTCGGCACCTGTGGCTCAAGTGGCTAAGGCGCCAGCCACATACACCTAAGGTGGCGGGTT
>NW_003852534.1:5121509-5124635 GCF_000181295.1 Otolemur garnettii
AAAAAACTGCATGCTGTTCCCAGCTCTTGATGGGCTCTCTAGTTCTCTAACCTTTAGAGACTTTTACGATTAGAATAACCAGAGCAGCCCGCAGGAAGAAAATCGTGTTGCACATCATAATATCAGTGCCCAGAAATGTGAGCACCTTACCTGGGGACCAAAGTAGAGGCTGGGCTGGGCTCACCGGGCAGAAGTTCAACACCACCATCCTCACTCTGTCCGCAGAGGGGGCCTCGTGGTGGATGTAAGGGCGACACTCGGCAACCCACGGCCTGGAGACCACCAACTACCTCAGGCAGTGAAAAGAGTTTCAAAAGTGACTCCCTATCTAAAAAAGAGGCATGGCTTTTCTCTAGCACATGCATTTGTTTTTAATGTTTAACAAGCTGACAGGAGCGATTACTCAAAGACTAACAGCCGACTTACTGGTTACTCCAACACAAACAAGTCATCAGCAGACTGTCAGGACCTCAGCACTGTCCATTCTCCTAAAGAAACTTAATGCATTTCCCGCCTCTGCAATGACACGTGTGTGATGAGTCACCCCGTCTGATCCCTCCTCTTCCCAGCAAACAACTATTTGCTATGTTTTTATTAAAAGGTGGAAGAAAAGATTTTCCTCAGAGGTAGGGTGTGGGAAACAGATGAGCAAACAAAAGCAGGGTGAGTTTGGAACCCCTCAAAACCAGGTCACCGCCAGCTCACCTTCCGTGATCAGATAGCAGGTCTCCCTGAACCATGCGTGCCCCCAGCTATGCTGTCTATGGAGACGCCCAAGCCCGCAAGCATTAGGCATTTAGAAAAGTAAACGCAATTGCAGGCCAAGTTCAGGAACAGTCTGGAACACATCAGTCAAACAGCAGCCCCTCTTGGGAGGAACACATTGTTTTATTTTTGAGTATTGACTAAAATATAAGGCTAGTTAAATCTTCAGTTATTTACTGTACACCTTCTTTAAAAATCTAGATGGAACCGCCAGCAGGATTTGATTTTGAAACAAAAAGAAAAATTGGGATGTTTTGGTTTTTCTATTTGTGAAGGTCTCAAAAGGGACATGTGGACCTTGTCACTTCTGAGTGCAGTGTGAGCACTTGCTTCCTTCTGATCTCAGGCTCCTTTTTCTCCGCGTCCCGCAGTCCCCTGAGACTCCAACCAGAGTCACCAAGCCCCTCTGAGTGGGATGCAGCATCCTGCCTTCACAGCTGTCACCATATGCTCAGATTGTCACATCATTTAGTACAGATTAGAGAAAGTCACTTTGACTGGCAAATTAGGAGAGGCAGTCGTCATTAGCAAACCCAACAAGATAGGTCTAACCCTGCTCAGTCCCCAGCGAGCCTCCAAGACCAGTTGTCCTTCCTCTAATTAATGAACGGTATTAGCAATTAAGAGCGCCCCGTGTGATAGAGCTGTTGTACCCTTCCAAGGCAATTTGGTCTTTGCTCAAAGGTAATAAAGAGTAAACACGAAGTTGAGATAAACTCAGCCAGACAAGAATCAAATGCCCTCCAAAGCACCACGATTTTTCATTTCTGCAGTTCTGAGAATTCAGCCCACCAAAGGGGCCATTGTTTGAAGGACTGATTAATAATTGTGAACTTTTGACTCAGCTGAATGTTTTCTTTGCATTTGTCCAGGTATCTGGCAAAGATAAGGATTAAATGACAGCCTAAAAGCTATTAAATAAACATATACACAAACATACCCTATCACATTCACCTCCAGTGTCCTTCAGATTGGCGGATGTCACACTGATTAAGGCAACAGATGACGTGGTTTACATCTTTAAAAATGTCCTGCAGTCATTTTGGTCTGTTAAATTATTTCATTATATCAGTGCCTGTGACTCTGATGAGGGAGAGAAAAAAATGTGGAATGTTAACCAAGGCTAGCAGCCAGGTGGGCGTGCTTTGTCTTCAATTTGTCATTCAATTAGGGGTCAGGAGATTCCTCTTCATCTCGCACAGTGGAGGTCAGACACCTCCCCCTTGTGGCTCAGGATAACTGCTTCAATCTTGTTGTAACCTGTGTTCAGGTGTCCACCTGCTTTCCCAGGTAGGTCAGGAGGCAGGCAGAGATTTTAATGGCGTTTGTGTCATTATCACCAATCACCTTGTCCTCAAGTGAAAGCGAAACCCAGGCAAACACAGAACCTCGATGCTGGTGAATGCTGATTACGAATAAAAGAAAAGCATCTGTTAGACAAATGTGCACTGTCCTATGTTATGATGGTTTGACTTACAACTTTCCAGCTTTATAATGATGCAAAAGTGACACACATTTGGTAAAAACCATAGTTGGAATGTTAAATTTTGGTCTTTTCATGAAGCCACCCAATCATGAGAGTAAAGAGCTGATGCTCTGCAGCGTCCTGGGGTGCCAGAGTTTTTCTGATATCACATTTTGTATTTTTGCATTCCATCACATCCACAAAACGCCCATGTGAATACAGCAGGCAACCTTTGCAAAATTGGCTTTGTGTTATGTGGTTTTCCCCAAAGGTGGGTTGGCTGATGTAGGTGTCCTGAGCATCTTGGAGGTAGGCGAGCCCAAGCTATGATGCTCAGAAGGTTCGGGGAATTCAATGCATTTTTCTTTCTTTGTTTGTTTTTTGTTTTTTTTAGAGACAGAGTCTCACTTTGTTGCCCTCGGTAGAGTGCCGTGCATCATAGCTTACAGCAACCTCCAACTCCTGGGCTTAACTGATTCTCCTGCCTCAGCCTCCCAAGTAACTTGGACCACAGGCACCCACCACAACACCCAGCCATTTTTTGTCATAGCTTGGCTGGAGCCGGGTTTGAACCCTCCACCCTCCGTATATGGGGCCAGTGCCCTACCCACTGAGCCACAGGTGCCACCCTATTAAATGCATTTTTGACTTAAGGTATTTTTCACGTGGAAGGATTTATCTGAATGTAACTCCATTGTGAGTGGAAGGACATTCATTTGGAAAGGGAAATGTTCCCACGTGAATTACATTACAATAAGATTTGAATAGTTAAAAGAAGAAAACAGGCCCAACATATTTAAGAAAATAAAAGGATCAAAGGAGTTCTGCCAAGAATACGTACAGAGTGCCTCCATGACAGAAAAGAGAATGCCCACACGTTGATGGAAAAGTGAACG
>NW_003852534.1:5124690-5134183 GCF_000181295.1 Otolemur garnettii
TCAGCATTGTCAGAAGTCAAGTAAAAACAAGGTAAAATAATTATTAAACATTATTTTTCATCCAACTGACCATAAAAAGCACTACTATAATGTGAAAAAATCACTCATGTAATTCTGGTGGGGATGTAAGTTGGTAAGACAGCTAGTGAGTGCTCCTTACTGGTGAGTCAGTATCCCTCAATAATTTAAATTCTCTTTCATTTACTAATTTTAGTGCGAGGAAACTATTTGTAAGAACGTTGCTAAGAAGTTAAAGTTTTAATTACAAAGGTATTTATTGCCACATCTGGCATAATAGTAAGTTGCAGTTGTAATTGTCCATTCATGGGCAGTAGCAAAATAAATTATGGCACAACTCTGCCAGGGAGCAAACGCCTTCAGGCGGCTGCACAACACTGCAGAGTTAATGCTGACCTGAAAATGCACATTTACCTTAATAAGTGAAAAAATCACATTTTGGGGGGGAAAAGTGCACTTTATATAATTCTATTAATGTCATGAAATCTATCTGCACATGTGTTTACATGTACATGTGTGTTACCACAGAAGATTAAAGTTTCCGTGAAATGGGGGGGGTGTGCCATGGAAGGTCAGGAGGACCTTCGTGGTCTATTCAATGTACTCCTGCACTGATTCAATCACGCCAGAATGTTTTATGTTTTCTATAAATGCCTGTGTAATAAAAAAATTAAGAAACCAGTTTTGTTAATGGGATGAGTAGTGCTGCCAATTAAGGTTAGAACGGAATATGCCCTAGAAGACCTTATCTCCAGTAAGAATTTTAATCAGAAGGCCGCTCGGGAGGGCAGAGCTGCTTCCTGTTTTCCTTCCTCTTCATTTTCATCTTGTCTTCCGTCTGCTCTCCCTGTTATCTTCCTTTTCACAGTATTTGAATGCTCGCAATGTGGCTAGAACAAGACATACATTAAAGAATAATTAAACATGATGCCTTGTCTTTAAGTTCTTTTAAAAAAAAATTGTAATTAGAAAATAGTACCCATTCCATAAAGAAACCAAAGTTACTTCAGCAATAGAAATTGCCTGGGAGGACCCATCAGGACGGAATCATGAGTCAATGCATTCCTGAGACTATGGTGAGTTAGCTTCCCAGGGTTGTCCTAACACATTGCCATATTTTGGTGGCTTAAAACAAAATAGATTCATTCTTTCACAGTTCCAGAGGCCAGAACTACAAAATTAAGGTGCCAGCAGCTCTGGGCTTCCTCTGAAGGTGCTAGATGACTGTCCAGCTCTGGTGGCTGTGAGCATTCGTCCATCCCATCACTGCCCCCTCTATGTCTGTCTTGCTGTGTCCTTCTGCTTCCCCCACCCATTCCTTCCTTCTGTCTATGACTAAGGACCCCTATTGGTTCTAGAGCCCACCTGGAGTGCCAGGGAAGATCTCACCTTGAGATCCTCAATGCATTTATATCTGTAAAACCTCTTTTCCCAATGAGGTCACACTCACCTGTGCTCAGGGCTAGGACATGAATGGGTCTCTCAGGGGCGCTCATTCAAAGTTCACTTTGCACATGAAAATACAAAGACCAGCCTCACCAAGCCATCAAATGGGGCAGATAAAAATGGCATTTAAACTAAGAACTAAAATGGAAATAGAAGCTAGTCATAGCGTAGAGCATGTGTGAGTGCACATATATGAGTTCATTTGTGCACACGTGTACGTGTGTGCATGTGGGTGCTTGTGTACATGTGCATGTGAACACTGCATGCATGCGTGTGCATGTGTGTACATGTGTATGTGTGCATGTTTGTGCTGGGGGTGGCATTTCAAGAGATGGAGATGCTTCTACGTGGAGCTGCTTCTGTGTTCTTGGGTGTAGAGATGGAGCAAGTGGGGATACCAAGAAAGGAAGCTGTTGCTGCCCCTCAGGTAGTCATGGGCTGGGCATGGAGTGAAGGTTATAATAAGAGGAGAGAGTGGAGACAGACAGGATTCTGGTGGCCTGCCTTCCAGTGCATTAACACAAAGCAGAAGAAAGAGGGTACAACCAAAATGATGTTGTCACCCACAAAATGCAAGCAAACAGGACTTGGGGAGGCAGAGGGAGAGGAGTCCAAGCTCACCTGGGCCTTAAAATATCAGCACTAGCATGAATCAGCACGGGAAAGCAGGCAGAAACTGAATTGCAACAAACATGAAATATGAAGAAGTCAAAGGACTCAAAATGTCCTTTTTTTGAAAAAAATTTCAATTAATGAGTGAAATGCATTAACAATTAACAAAAATTAAAATGCAAGTGACTTAGATAACGTAGGACTACGTAATCAACACTGCTCCTAATACAACATCTATCTAGGCATTAAAACAACATTTAACGTGGCTTTACTACATTAGCAAAATTTTTTAACACACACACAATGACGACTGGGGGTGCAGTAGAAAAAGGCCACCTTCACGCATTGCATCACCATGGCACTTGGCACAAATCTTCCAAAGATAATTTAACCCAATGATTCCAAATTTCCTCTCAGTTAAATACTCAGAAATGTAATCAAGACTTTCTGAACCTTAAGAAGGTTCAAAAGGACCATCCAGAATCAGAGATGTAGCTAATTAAATCATGAAAAGGCATACACTGGAAGGTAGTATGTTAAAATATATTGTACAAAGAAGTGAAATGGTATGCTAACATTTTATAAGTTTTAGCAAAACAAAGCAGAATTTAAAGTTTTATATATGAATTAATGCCCACTATTTACGAAGTATAACAAAACATGGGAAAAAATCAAGCCAATACGGTAATATTGGTGACTTCATTATTTTTTGTTTATACTTGACTAATTATCTTTAATTGAAAATGGAAGAAGGAATCCTCTCTCCTTTCCTTCATGGAAAATAGTCTGAAAGTGAGTGATCCCCTCACCAGTGACTCTTTTGTCTCTTAGTTTTTTCCTCAGATTTCTTGGGCATTACATACATTTTATACGGCCGGGAACTCCAGCCTCCCCTAATCAGCCTTCCTCCCTCCCCTTCTGTACAAACTGCCCATCTTTAAACTCCAAGGAGAAAAATAACTCATATCTGAATAAAACAACAAACTCTGAAAATCCAAATTTCCCATTGATTTTGACAATGGTTTCCATAACTGTTTAACCAGATTCCAAGACTAGTGCCTGTTGTAGAAATCCTTTAAGTCACTCTGCCTACAGACAAATTGAGGGGAGGGCAGGCCACCCCAAGAGTTGGGAAGAAACTGTCAAGGAAAATGAAACATGTGCATGGTCCCAACTCTGTCCCTTCATGGTTTTGGCTACATGGGGATTCTGCTCTGCAATGATCCCATGAGTGTGAATGCTAGCTGAGCAGTGTATACGACAGCTAATATTACAGTTCCCTCCATGCAGACTTTCGTTTGCCATGAAATTCAATTTTCCTCTTTCTATTGCCTTGGTTTCCATGCATTTCTCACTAACTCCTCTTCCAATACAATCTATGACTATAAAACTTCTTTGTGTATGCTCAGTGATTTTGCTCAGTGATTTTTTCTCCTCCTGTTCCCAACTGGGCTTGGCTCCCACTCCAGCATTCTGCACAGGTGTGGCCCCAGGATTTCCCTTAGCCATCACCCTAGCCTGGGCTCTTCTCTTTTCCACCACATGGGTCCTCCAGTCCTAGGAACTCGTGCAATCCTATTTATTCATCTGCAGGCTCATTTTGTGCAGATTCTGCATTAGTAGTATAATAAATTGTTGACACTCTGCATGTCTGAATATGGCTGTGCTATGTCCCCACACTTGATAGGTGGTGTCTCTGAGAGTCAAGTATAAATGGAAGTACATTTTTCTGAGAATGGTGAAGGCACTATTCCATTTTCCTCTAGCTGCTAGTGTCACTGTTGTCAAGTCTAGCGGTGTTCTTCACCCAAAGGCTTTGTATAAGAAGTGATTTCTTTCTTCCTCTCAGGTAGTTTTTAGGATCACTGTCCCTGGTGTCTGAAATGTCATGAGTCTTTGACTTAATATGGATCACTTTTCTTCCATTGTGCTGCGCACTGGGTGAGACTTTTCTGTATTAAAACTCATGTTCCTTTTTTCTGAGAAATGTTTTCAAGTATATCATTGAAGATCCTCTCTCCCTTGTTTTTGATTTGTTCTTCTGTGAATCTCGTTATTTGGATGGTGCTACATATATGTTATGAGCTGAGCTTCTGATTTTATTAACTTTGCTATTATCTATCTCTTGGTCTTTTGTTCAATTTTCTAAGATATTTGCTCTAATTTGTCTTCCATTCAGTCCATGGAATTACTGAGCTTTTATTTCAAAGAGCTCCTCTTGTTTCTTCCTTAATGTCTCTGGTTTACGGGAACAAACGCTTAGCATTTGTGAGTGCTAGTGTCACCCCTCCACTTCTCCTGAAGTCACTTTATGGTTGATGGAGAAGTACCTTGGGCCTTGACTAATCTTCAGCAGTTATTTCCTACCATTCTTGTGTCAAATGAGGTGGAACATTTGATAGTAAGCATCTTACTTACCCTCCCTTGTTGAGCTGCCTGCCTGATGGTTCACATGTTCAGTTAATTCCTGCCCCAACACCCAAGTGAGTGCTAAAGAAAACAGTGCTCATGTTGTACTGTTGGACCTCACAGTTTGATTGGAGAAATCAGAAAAGTCACCCATCACAGATTTTATCTCTCTCTTTTTTTTTTTTTCTTTTTTTGAGACAGAGTCTTAAGCTGTCACCCTAGGTAGAGTGCTATGGCGTCATAGCTCAGATCAACCTCCAGTTCTTGGGCTCAAGTGACCCTCTTGACTCAGTTTTTCTATTTTTAGTAGAGACAAAGTCTTGATTTTGCTCAGGACAATCTTGAACTCATGAGCTCAAGTTATCCACCCGCTTTGGCCAACCAATTTTATTTAATCTCTTTGGACAAAGGATCAAGTATGGGCTACCAAACGAGGAAAGTTAGCTGGTCACCCCTGCCCTATATTAGCAAAGATGGGATAAAGAAACCATAAAAAGAAAAAAAGAAAACCCTCCCCTGTGGAATAAGGTCCCTTAGAATCACAGTGTCTGGTAGATTCATGGTCAGACAGAAAAAAAATGTTAAAATGTGCTCTCTCCCCGGAAATCCCCGATCATCACTTCTTGGAACTAGGTTCAAGGCAGATAAGCTTACCTGAATTACCACAGAAAATAAATTAAAGCCTGACTCTTGAAGCCATTTAGAGTCATTCTCCAAACTATTTTGTATTCTTTTTCTTTCTTCTATCTTCTTTTTGATTTGGATCCTTGTCAGCGTTCCTTCTTGCGTAGATGATAGTCATAATAGCAGAAGGTAAGGTAGCAATTTGAGCATTACAATATACCAGGCGCTCTTTCAAGGGATGTACTTATAGAATTTCAGTTAATTCAGAAAATAACCTTTTGAGACAGATAATATGATATCTATTTTATGAGTTACAACCTAAGCTCAGAGAGCTTGAATGACTTCATCCTGGTCACACACTCCCTGATGTTCCTCATGTATTCCCAGTTCCTTTGTTTCCACGTCCAAATCCCCAACTATCCCTATAATTGAAATATAAAAGAATGGAAGATTCATGGGAAACCATGCCCTCAGAATAGCTCAGAAATCCAAAGAAAACAGAAAGAATATTTTGTAAAAAAAAAAAAAAATCACAATTTATCTATTTCCATACTTCAGACTTGGTTTCACTGGATCTGAACCTCATTTCATGTAGCTCTTGCTGGAGTAAAAAGCAGAGAATTGGCATTGCAGATTAGTCAAGATGATAGCTCCCTATAGACATGAAAGCCTCCTTTATTGGAAGAAATAAAAGGAAAACGACCCGAAATCACAACCCCAGAATTATAACCTTATTCAAAAGCTATAAAGCAGTACCAGTTATCTGTTAAATTCACACATACTTAAAACTTCAGTAATGACCGTGTTGTGAATATTAACTTCAAAAAATAATCAGACTTGTGTATAATGAAACACACAAACACACAAAAAACACACAAAAAAAGAAAAGAAAATAATACTTTTTTTTTTTGCAATAGATTAGAGATTTATTCCTATCAGGACTTTCCAGAATGTTCCTGATGTAAAAAAGCTTATCGTACTCCCAGAACTCATAGTGTTTTTATATACATTCTATATGTACTGAATATATAATATGGTCACTAATAGCTTTAGAAATTGAAGATGTTTTTATCTGTGAACACAAAACACCCCATCAAGACAAAGGGGACACTATTATCACCTTCATTTTGAGACAAAGGGAAGGAGACAATGGCTCCCTGAGGTCACATGCTGGGAGCAAGTGAAGGGAAGAGAGGGACCCAGACTTGCAGTGGCCTCCCACGTTTTCTCCACCAGAGAACACCCTGCAAACAATGGAATGTGGTTTGTAATAAAACAAGATATTGATTTGAGACTGTGGAGCTGATATTATTGCTTTATCCTCACATTGTACATAAAAATGATCAAAACCATCCCTGACGATGCTGCTTGGTCTCTGTTCTTCCTTCTCCTCCTTGGCCTCCAGGGCGACATAACCACACACCAGACTCAGAAGAATCAAGGGGGTGTGATGGCCCTGATCCCCCAGCAAGCTTTGAAACACTTACACATAAAAATATTTAAACTCTGTTTTTGCATAGTATAAGAGTTTGATTATAAAATGTAAATCATAGAACTGAACTTTGGTAGGAAATGCTGTTCTTTTTATTCCCTCATTGAAACAGTGAGAGAGAAGGGTGGGAGCACAGAAACTGAGCCAGAGAAGGTCAGCGCACTCCCAGCTGCGGGAGGGGGAGGAGAGACATAGAGACCCATAAATGAGCCCCCTAAGGTGGCAGGGACTTCCCCCTCCAGGGCTGGCCTCATTACCAGAGGGGGGCTGCAGTGAAACCAAGCAAACTAGGTATTCCCTTTATTCTGGGTATCTAACAGTCCAAAACCAGGATGGAAAATGGACACATTCAGGACCCAAAAGTAGACAAGACTCTATAAGTTAAAATGAATACATTTGAAAAATTTAATAGCAGGTAAGTTATAATGTCGTTGTCATTCACGCTGCCATTGGGAAAAAGGAGCATTAAAAGGCAGGCAGTTCACCCTGCCTGTTTAACTATCTTGTATCATATCTTTCTTTTTCTTATGATTAAATGTTTTAAAAATGTAAGCATGCGTGTGTGTGCGTGTGCGTGTGTGTGTGTGTGTGTGTTTAATTACAAAGCCACAGACCTGTGAAATCTATACTTGGGAAAGTTATCTTCAACAAGGGCCTGAAAAGGCTTTGAGTTGGGACCCAGAAAGCTAAAACCATCACTCTATTTGGGCAAGTGCAAGAAGGTGAATATGGCTCCATGAGACCAAACAGTATTGAAACCTGGACCATGCACGGAAAACGGAGACCTACCACGGGACAACGTAAGTTCGAAGTCTCTTCTATCTTTGCATTGCATGTCTTTACCTATATTGGAATTCAAAATAGAGTCTGCTTCTGTGCCGTTGTCTCTGAGCTGAGTACAATGTATCAGTATTACTAGTAATTGGACTACAGACTTCTGTGCAGAAGGCAGAACAATATAAAAACATGCAAATTTCCTCTCTGATTCTTCAGCTCTGATCTCATCCCTGCCAGAGAAAATATATGGTTGCACCAGGACTGTTTCTCCTAGAGAATATATAATTGTTCACACGGTGTTTGCCTAAGCCTGCTGGAGTTTTCCTCCATATCAAAACATATAGATTGTCTTTGGGGCTCCTTCCTTCCTTCCTTCCTTCCTTCCTTCCTTCCTTCCTTCCTTCCTTCTTTCCTTCCTTCTTCTTTCCTTCCTTCCTTCCTTTCTTCCCTCCCTCCCTTCCTTCCTTCCTCCCTCCCTCCCTCCCTTCCTTCTTTCCTTCCTTCTTCCCTCCCTCCTTTCCTTCCCTCTTTCTTTCCTTCTTCTTTCTCTTTTATCCTCTCTCCCTCTTTTTTTTCCTTACTTCCCTTTATCCTTTTAAAATAGATGATGCTTTACATTTAAGCAAGAGTCTGGTACTCTCAGACATTCCATACCAAGGAGCCCAAAGTTTCAGGCACAAAATCATGAGCTGGTTTTTGTGAATGAGAGAGAGAGAGAGAGAGAAGAGAGAGAGAAGACTTTGCTTTGCAGGGCCAGAACCATATCCCTAACGGGGCTGTCCCTAAGCAGAGCACACTTAGCTGGCCCATACTGTTCAAGGCCAAGTTGGGATAAAAGTCCAAGCTGCCACCTCCCAGTGTCCCACAGGCAGCTGCTGAAACAAACAGTCCTACATCCCAGGCTCCTTGAAAGGGAAGATTGTATTTCATTCCATTGTATTTTATGGACACTTATTAACCCGGCTGAGTTTAGAGCAGGAGACTGCACTCAATATCTATTGATTAGCAGTCAGTGGTGCAGTAATCCCCCTGCTCTGATCAATGCAGTCGGCAAGGCGGCCGCACCCCCACAGAGCCCTCTCCGGCCTTGATGTGCATGCTGGATGGGCAGAGGGGAGGGGAGGGGAGCTGCCTGCTCCCAGCCCCCCGTTTCAGGAAGTTCCTGGTATGGGCCCCACTTTTGTGGTAGCCTCTGCCAGTTCAGAGCCATGTTCAGAACCCTCACAAATGAGACCCGGCCCATCATCCCTGACTAGAAACTGTACTGACCCTCTGGCCAGGTAGAAATTGAGGCAGCAACTTCTGAGCTCTTAAATACTTCCAGTATTTATGACAAGAGAAAGCATTCCGTAAATTTAATTTCATTATTGAACAGGCTTTCCTACACTGCTATTTTTAATATTAACGTGGTTGCCTAAGGCATGTTCATATTGTGTACACAATTTTCATTAACAGCATAACTGTCACCTGACCATTTCCTGTGTCTTGTTTATGTTAATCTGTTTTTCCTTTTTAATTGTCCCTAAAACAATTAAATTTACTGTTATATTTAAGGAATCCATCTGAGAACTCATGATTTTTTTTTTTTTTTTTTTGAGACAGAGTCTCACTATATGGTGTCACAGCTCACAGCAACCTCAAACTCTTAGGCTTAAGCAGTTCTCTTGCCTCAGCCTCACGAGTAGCTGGGACTATAGGCACCCACCACAATGCCTGGCCTTTTTTTTGTTGCAGTTGTCATTGTTGCTTAGCAAGCTTGGGCCATGTTTGAACCCACCACTATCAGTGCATGTGGCCAGCACTGTAGCCAGTGTGCTACAGGTGCCGAGCCAGAATTCATGATTTTTAATAAAATATTAAAAAGGCGTCTTTAGAGTATAATTTAGGCCATGTACAATTGTGGAGCTAAAATGTTAGAAATGAAACCAAATATAGAAGTCCTGTATCTCTGTGCCTGTGACGAGGATCCAGGATTGAGGCAGGCTAGCTTTTTGGAGGCAAAGATGAGCATTTCCACTCATTTACAGGGCTCACTAGTAACTGTCCTACCCAAGGGGCCTCTCCTCTGCATACAGAGGTGCACTCAGACTAAGCTCCCAAAAGACAGTAAGAGTG
>NW_003852534.1:5134455-5149052 GCF_000181295.1 Otolemur garnettii
TATACACACGCCACCCGCCACACATGCACATACACAGAATTGCTTGCTAGATTAAAATATTACCACATATGAAAATACTTTATAACATAAAATTATTAAAACACATTAAAAGACTGCAAGCTTTGTTTCCAGGCAGATGTGAAAGTTTGGTGTGTATGCGCATGTATTCTTTAATGGTATAAGCAGATATTTTTATAATTTAAAAGAGGAAGCTCAGCTCTCACAGGCACCACGTAGACTTTCAACAAGGGAGTCTGAGGTCTCTCCAGGAAACTGGGAGAGTGTATACACTCAGAATTAACATGAACCAAAAAAGGGAGATTTGCTTATTTCTGTTTAAAAATAAATATTTTTACTTAATAGAAATAAAATGTGTGTTCCACTTTTCTGCACATGTACACCACATGTATAAATAAATTTGCATAGGAACAGATTTGATCAGAAACTGCTCGGGTTATGCATATGTTAAGGCGATGAAGTTTTTGAAGGGCTGTTCCTGCATCTTGCCCGGGAGGGGGTGGGGAGGGAGTAACACGTGGTACACTCTTGCTGTCCATCTGAGACTGGCTCAATTTCAGATACAATTTGTCACTTCCAGGATGATTCTAACCAGAGTCTTCATAGTTTTTAAAGAAGCAGGAAGCAATCTGGCTTTCCTGGGGTCCAGATAGTGATATTATACTTGCAGATAGAATCTTACACTGGTGACGCTGGAACAAAAGCCATTCTCTCCCTGGGCCCAGCCTTCCCTCCCTCCCTTTCTCCCCTCTTTCATCCGTCCTTTCCTCTTTTATTCCCCTCCCTCTCTTCCTCCCTCCCTCCCTTCCTTTTCTTTCTTTCTTCTTTCCTAGTAAATAGAATGCCCTGATCATGTTATCTGAATGAAAGTTATGCTGTCAATTTATTTTTTTATCTCACAAACATATAAATTATCACTTATTTTCAGCCAGATTTGGTGCAGACGTGATATCCTGGAGGGTGTGGGCAAAGCACGTGGTCATCCTTCAATTCTCACCTGAGATAGATCATTTCCTGGCATCGCCTATCTCTCTACAATAAAGTTATTTTTCAATAATAATCAGTTATAATCACTACTTTTTATCTGTTCTTTACTTTTGAAACAATTAGAAATAATCCCAGCTACTTGGGATGCTGAGGCAAGAGAATTGCTTAAGCCCAAGAGTTAGAGGTTGCCATGGTGTCATGGCACTCTGCCGAGGGCAACATAGTGTGATTCTGTCCCCCCCCCCCAAAAAAGAGAGAAATGACAGGGGGAACCCAGGTATCATGCACTTCATCTTCATGAAATAAAAATTGTGGTTGCTATTAAATGACTTGACTTCATTGGTTTATGTATATATTATTCATTCGTCTGTTTATTTATTTTTAGTGCCTGGTCTAAGCCTCTTTAGCTGTGTCAGTGAGTTCTTGAGTTCTCCTTCTGAGATTTGTATCTGTAGGAAGGTTTGAGTACCCACTGTGTGTCAGGTTCTGAGCCAGGAGATTTCATATGGCATTGCATGTAATTATTATAACAATTCTTTAAAATGGGTATTTTGAATGTCCTCTCCCCCCATTTCTATCTCATTAAGAAAACCAGAATGCAAAGAAGTAAGTCTCTTGTACAAGGCTTCTATATCTAACCAGTAAAAATTAGAAATGGAAATTAAACTCTGGTCTTTCAGGGCCAAAACACGTCTATCATCTCACAGTTCTGAAGTTAGATGACGTAGACAGCAGCTCACACTACCTGTGATCATCAGTTAACTCCCAAACCTGGGCACCAAAACTGTACCCTCTACCTGCCCCCACCTCCCCCAGACTCCTTTCAAAGATGCCACTGCTGACCAGACCACAGTGGGAAGTTCCAAGCCCCTAGCAGCCCAGCTGCAGGCCGGCAGGGGACCCACATGGTATCTGGATGGGATGGGCTTTGCCCCCAGGTCTACAGTACTTAGTTAAGCCGCCCCAATGGGGACGGACTTAGTGAAACATGTACTGGAGAACACAGAGAGATTCCCCAATTCATAGCAGAAAAATGAAAGATGCCACCAGGAGAGAAAATTCAGACAGCAGGAAAGTCCCAGGCTATGTAAAATCTGAAAACTTCTCAGTTCCTAATCCCACAAACAGGAAAATCTTCCCCTTGCTTTCTATACTTATGTTTTTTTCAGAGGTAAGAAAATAACAAGTTGTGGCAACCTAACATTATTATATACCTTGCACAAAGTATTTTCTTAATAATAGCTGTTAATTAAATCACAATACATTTGTTGTAAAAATTAGTCATGGAATCATTTGTTGGAGCACAGTCTTAAGTCTGTGCATTAAAGTTACAATTAAAATCACAGCGTCTGAAATGTGAAAACTGCAAACGTAGGTATTATCTCTACATCTCCCTTCTGTGCAGATCATATAAGAAAATACCCTTATGTTTTCTGAACTTCAGTGCCTCATCCAAAAAGAGAGGATATCATACAGGGTGAGCACAAAATTCATGTGTAATTCAAAATAGACTATTTTAGAATAGTCTATTATTTAGAATAAACTATTTTAAATTGGACACAAACTTTATGGCAACCCTGTATATTTTCTATCTAATGCAGCTGAAAAAAATCTTGTGTAAAATATATGTGAAAGTTCTTTATAAATGTTAAAGTGCATTAAAAGTTTACTTAATCATTTGAAAAACATATTTAAAATAATACAGAACAAAATGGGTGAAATGATATAGTCTAGGGAATCAGAGAAGCTCCCTTGATCAAGAAACTTTGAAATAAAATATGAAGGATAGGCCTGTAAGCAAAAAGGGTAACAAAGACTTGCAAACATGTGGGAAGTCCTGGGTGGGACTGATGCCTACTGTGTTTGTTTGATGGAAATATGATGCAGTGTGCTACTTACTATGTGTCTCTTCTCAATTCAGCATTCAGTGATGGCACAGTGGCAGCTAAAATTAGCCATGGTTGGGAGTATATACACTTGAAAACTGGCAAACTTAGAAGACAGGGCTTGATCTTAGTTTTGTTTATTGTCTCAGGGGTCCTTAAACTTTTTAAACAGGGGGCCAGTTCACTGTCCCTCAGATTGTTGGAGGGCTGGACTGCAGGCCCTGGGATGAGTCGGCTGCTAAGCAGAACAGGCAGCAGCAGCAAAAACACCCAGCGGGCCGGATAAATGTCCTAGGCAGGGTGCATGTGGCCCACGGGCCATAGTTTGAGGACACCTAGTAGATCTAAGAAAGTGATGGGAAAAATAGTGCTGACTATATTTAAAATGTGTGTATGTCAGTGACTTAGTTAGATTATAAGTAACACCAAATAAGTGAGTAAATATTCTTCCAGGAATTGAGAACTCTTACCTGGTTCAGCAAAGAAGCCACGCATGCCCCTGCCTAATGAGTGAAGTCCCAGTTCACACCTTTGTTACTTTACTTTCGTCTTATTTGTTTACTAAATGAAAATATCAACAACATCATATTGGAAGTATATTTAATTGTCAATGTTGTGAGAAATTCTCCTTTGCTGAATCAGATAGTAACCACATATCTGTTCATGGCCTGAATATGGCATATAGTGCTTCAGTGAGAGCTATAGGCTGGGGACGGATACAAAAGTTTGACAAAATCAATGAGAACAAATTGGCAAAATGGGATACACAACAGGATATTGAATGTTTTATTATTTGCAAATTATAAATTTATACACACATAGAGATAAATATTCATTTTTTTGGAGAGCTAATCATTAAACGCCAATGCACCATTGGGTAGGTTTGAAATAACAGTGTGAAAGAAGAAATAATAGATAGAAATTATGAAAAAACAAAAACAAAACACAAAGAGAAATGTAGAGCGTGAGGGTACATGACTTGGACAGAACCAGATCCTATTGGGAAGGTTCACCCTAAGAACACTGAAAAGCCGGTATAAGTCTTTAAGCAATGATACATAATGACTGATTGAACTTTTATCTTAAAAAAAAATCTCTGGATGTAATTATATATAGATAGGAGGTGAGCAAGAGAGTATGAGGGAAGATCAGTTTTAGGGTATTTCAGCATAGTCCAAATGATAGATTATGGCAACAAGAACCAGACACAGGAAAACATAATCCGTATTAGCCAGGGTATGTAATGCTGAGATGCTGTAACAAATAGTTCCCAAATATTTAATGGATTATCAAATTAAAGACTTATGTTCCATTATAGCTGTGCAATTAGACTCTTGTCATGAGATTTCCATGTGATGGTTCAGAGAGGTCACCCCCTTTCATTTAGTGGCTCCACTGAAGGCAGAATCTCATTGTTACCTGTGCTGGGAGGAAAAGGCAGAGGATGCATAGAGGAATAAAAGGAAGTGGTTACAGGTAACTAATATTCCATTGCCCTAGAGGAACACAAAGCCCCACAAAGATACACAGGATTGGCAACCAAAGTTTCCCTCAGTGTCCAGGAGAGCTAAAAGGTTTCTCTTCAATTTCACTCCTGAGAAGTCTTATTTCTTGTAACTCCAGACACACTCAAATATTTGCTGGTTGAATGCATAGAAATGTCCTACTAGTTTTGCAACTTCCTCATTACAACAAACCCTAGAGCAGCGGTTCTCAACCTATAGGTCGTGACCCCTTTGGGGGTCTCCTGTGTACCAGATATTTACATTACAATTCATAACAGTAGCAAAATTACAGTTATGAAGTATAAACAAAAATGATTTTATGGTTGAGGGGTCACCTCAACATGAGGAACTATATTAAAGGGCCAGGGCATTAGGAAGGTTGAGAACCACTGCCCTAGAGAAATAGGAAGACTGAACTCAGGAAAAATTTATAGTTGGCAGCAAAAGACTTAAGTTTGGGTCTAATTTGGTTTGTGCTCTGGTGTTTAATCTCTCTGTGACTTTAAACGTTCCTTTGTTTGTTTCTGGGCCTTAGTTTTGAAACTATGAAATGGGAGAAATTTATCTTTTCAACTTTAAGAAGATGTAATGAAACCAAATAAGTACAGGTAACATGTACCTTGTAAGGTGTTAGTGTCATTGCCAGGCACTGGAATTTCAAGAGCATCTTAAAGTAACCTTTAAATATACTGATGGAAATACAGCATGCATTTCTACTAAGGCAGAGATACCATGATGCTTGATTGAAAAATATTCCTCGTTCTTTGCTGAAATCGCAAGAAGAAAAGCTGTTATTTAGCTTGTCTGGCAGGGAGACGCTGCAAAGATGGGCCAGCCCAGCTCTGTCTGCCTGCTCCGCCAGCTGCATGCCTCAGGGCGCAGGAGTTAGCGACATGATGCATACTACTAAGGGGATTTGTGCAATTTCACTGAGATCTGAAAATACATTAATACGTATTTCCTAGACAGCGTTTGTAGATTCCTGGGTGATAGATAGAGTAAGACTCTGTTTAAATAAACAAACAAACAAATAAAGGCTTTATTTTTAAATTTCTTCTGAACAACATAAAATTTAGTTGGCAACTGGTTTTTATCCAATTGAGAAACAACAACAACAAATGAGCATTGATTTAAAAGAACCAGCAATGAATATATCGATAGAGACATACTCTGGTGTGCTTATTATACATGTTTTGTGGGAAAGATAAACAACATTTTGAGTTTCCCCAGTCCTTCCCTATCAAAAGGAATGTACGCACTTTCTTTCCTCCCTCATTCATCTTCTACCAATCTATGCTTATCATTTACCCTAGAACATTTCTATCACTTCTTCTCTGTGGCCAAGTGTCTGGCCTTGCCCAGCTCCTAGTTGTCCTGTAGAAAGGTGGTTCTAATACAAAACTTTCATCTTATCATTCCCATTTTCTAGTCTTCACTTGTAACCTCAGTCACCTAGAGAATAAGAAAGTCGTATTTATGGCATCTGCTGTGATGTCAATGTTTGTGTTTCCCTGAAGTACATATGCTGAGATCTTACCTGATAGCAGGTGCTATTAACAGGTGTGGATTTGGGGAGGTGATTAGGCCCTGAAGATGGAGTCTCCTGGGGGGAAGACGCCCAAGGGAGCCACCTAAACCCTGCCACCCTGTGTGGATACAGGGAGAAGGGGCCATCTATAGACATGAAATCAGAACATCACCCAACACTGAATTTGCCTCCATCTTGTACCTCACATCCTCCAGAAAAGTGATAAGTAGGTTTCTGATGTCTGAATCAGATTACATAAATGGACTCTCTGCAGAGAGAGACCTTCTCACTATGTCCTCACTCAGCAGAAAGAGGAGAAGAGATCTCTCCGTAGTCCCTTCTGTAAGTCATCAACTGGGGCTACATATGGGAGGAGTGCCCTTGGCACAAATATGAGGACAGATTTCCAGTTGGGCCCTTGATTCATGAAGATCCATGAGGTTGGAGGGCTTTAGGGCACACTGGTAGCTGCCAGTCCCCTCCACACACAGAGCAACTTACGTCTGGCTCACATCTCAGCTACCCAAAGTCCCACCACCCCACAGCTTTCCTCTGGCAGAAATATTTTACCCAGCACAGAACTGGGTTTGTGGACACATTTTGTAATCTAGCAGTGTGCTTCAGGATCAAATTCCCTGAGAACATTAGTGGATTGATGCCTCCCTTTATGGTTCTGAGGAGGTCCTGGGAGGAAATGAGAAAGCAGGTATTGAAAGCAAAGTCAATCTTTGTTAGAAAGTGGCAAAATAAAAAAATTTAAAAATAGAGTACAATATGACTTCTCTTAACTCTTTATAGCAAATTGCAAAATAGAGAGAAACAACTTAAAGATGGAAGCAGAATGTAAACATTTGGAAATTTCTCAACCTGCTCATGTAAAAAAAAAAAAAAAAAGCTTATGTAGGAGAAAAACCCAAAGGTGTGGCCAAGAGACCATTTGATGAAGACAGCAGCAATGCCTAGAAGGGATCCAGGTGTTATTCATCAAGCTGCCTTTCACAGATTTCAAAGGATGCTGCAGCAACCCCCCACTGCAGCATCCAGTGGTACAGTGGGGTCAGGGCCACTGCAGAGAGGACAATGCCTAGTGGAGCCATGGAAAAGGGGCTGCTCCAAAGACCCCACAGCCACAGAGCCACCTGCATGCAGCACCGCCCTGAGCAAGCCACAGCATATAAATTCAACATGTGAGAGCTGAGATATGGACTTGATCTATGAGAGCCATCGAGGTAGGGGCACCTAGGGACCTGTAAGCACCAACTCCTAACCTAGTTCTTCTGGAAGAAAGATAAGGAGTCAACAGAGATTATTCTCTACCCATAAGATCTAATGCTGTCTGCCCAGTGGGTTTGGGATTTACTTGGGACCAGCTACATCCCCCTTTGTTGCTCCCTTGTGGGGTGGAAATGTTTATCCTATGCCTTCTCCATCAATGTATTTTAGAAATACATAAGAACTGTGAGAAATAAATGTCTGTTCTTTATAAATTACCCAGTCTGTGAGGTATTTTGTTAAAGCAGCACAAAATGGATTAAGACACTCTCTACACTGTGTGTGGCCTTCAACAAATTGGTTAAAAGGACTTGAGATTGAACACTGAGGTTTTCCAGAGAAGAAATTCCTCATCAAGCTTGTAGCCTTGGCTTCTGCCTGGCTCCCAGCCAGCAGCCTGCCCTACAAATTTTGGACTTGCCAGCCCTTAGAACCATGGGAGCCAACTCTTTGAAATAAATGTCTGCGTGTATGTGGGAGGGGATATAACAAAGATAACTTGCACATATCATACAAAATTATATTTGTAGACCAAAGATACATTTAAATCTTGCCCCAAGTTTACCAAAATCACCATTCATGGAACTTTAGATTATTAAATCTGGAAAGACTCTGAGAAGTCACTGGATCCAGCCTCCTCAACCAAAGCATGTTAAATTATCTAACCATTATTTCACCTCCAATTCCCTAACACTGTTGGATTCACAATATACTCATGGTTTTGTTGAGATTGCACAGCCTGAATTATATCCTGGAACAATCATGAGAAAAGGAGAGTTACCTTAAGAATGACAACATTTCTTTTCCCTGACAAAATTCTTGCTTCATGTGGGTGCAAAATTCTTAGTGCATCCTAAGTTTGTTAGCCATAGAAAACTTTGCAAGAGCTCGATCCAACTCTGACTGAGAGCATGCTTTATCACTTTCTGATTTCTGTAACTATATTCTGAAGTTTCTATATCCTCTGCCTTTAAAGAGTCTTTACACCCTCCAACTGTATCTGTTGACCTCTTTGCATCCAATTGTGACAACCACACACTGCATGCCTTGGGGGACCGTTAGCAAAACATTTCTAAAGAGCTGTCATTTCGTATTTTTGAGGAAATTCTATCAGGGAGAAGTCTGGGTTCACTGTATCATGTTTGTTTCACCTGTAAGCCAGCCTTGTCCGTACTTGGCATGTTCACTGTTAGATTTGGATCATTCACTTCTTCTGTTAGAAGCACTGGGTTCTACGAAGTTACTTAACCTTTCTGTAGTTATCATCTATATCTCCTTTCTTAAAAAGTGTTAAATCCAGTGGTTATGGATGCAAGATACATGCTGAGAAGGCAAAAGACAAATCGACATTGCAGGAGGCAGTGGTTCAGGCAGACGGATGCTGTCCTGCCCACAGCAACGTCCAGGAAGAAGCAATGACGCTGGCCACGTTCCTTTCCTCTTAGGCCCAAAATACGAGAAAGTAGGTTTGGGATAGTAGAAAGGGCACTGGACTCATAATTGTGAAATCTGTCCGGGGGTTCTTTGAAACTGAGAGTGAAACTCAATTTTCTCATCTACAAAATGGAAAAATATCATTTTACAAAGTTTTCATGGAGGATGAAATAAAACTTTATAAAATGTCAAATTTATATACACACATACACACATATGACAGCTTATTTTTACTGTTTATCAAAGTACCTTGCAAAGGTCGCCCGAATCTGTCACCTGACTTTTTTTTCTACTTCAGTCCAAACTTTCTCCACCAATTCTTTGTTCCTCAAACACTATAGACACAGATTTTCTGCCACTAACATTTGGAGAAACATGTGTTTTCTCCAATCTCAAGAAATATAAATAATACAAGCTCCCCCTTTCCTTTTCTATATCAATATCTTTCTGCACATTTTGGAATTTTAAGGAAGTTTTTCTAGGAAAGGTCTGGATGTGGGAGTGAGGAATCTAAAGTCCCCAAGAGCTCCACTTTATACTGGATATGCTTATGGAAAAAATGAGTAGAAAACAACAAAGTCGACCAAATATTGACATCTGCCAAAGTAAAACATTATAAAAATACACAAAATAGAGAAATCCAACTACTTGAGGTTTTTAATATACCATAAACTCATTAGATGGATAGAAGATCTCAATCCCATTGGCCACAATCTCATTTTTTCACATTTCTTTTCCCTTCCTTCCTCCCCCATATCCACCTCCCTCCCTCCCTTCCTTCCTTCCTTCCTCCCCCATATCTGCCTCTTTCCCTTCCTTCCTTCCTTCCTCCCCCATATCTGCCTCCCTCCCTCCCTCTTTCCTTCCTTCCTTCCTTCCTCCCCTATATCTGCCTCCCTCCCTCCCTCCTTCCTTCCTTCCTTCCTTCCTCCCCTATATCTGCCTCCCTCCCTCCTTCCTTCCTTCTTTCCTTCCTCCCCTATATCTGCCTCCCTCCCTCCCTTCCTTCCTTTCTTCCTCCCCCATATCTGCCTCCCTCCCTCCCTTCCTTCTTTCCTTCCTTCCTTCCTTTTTTTCTTCTAATTTACAAGCCATCAATCTTAGTTAATCTTCAAAATTATTACATCTGTGAGCCAGGTTAAAATTTCATATGTGTACAAGAGATAAATAAGTAAAGTGAGAAAGTGGAAGAAACTCTCGAGTGAGTGGCCCGGCAGACAGGTCTGATTGTGGTTTGTGAAATGACCTTTGGTGTGAGAAAGTCTACAGCTCACTCATGGATGCTGATGTGCTTACCACAAAGAGATGCTCGCTCACAATTGCTCTGGAAAAATATGCTTTATGGTAAGGATATTGGGGTCACACAAGAATTGAGTAACACCTGCAATAAAGCTGGATCAGGTGGAGAATGGAGCCAGGGGCTTGATCTGGAATTAAAGTTGACTTTGGACATAGATGAGAAACCCTCAATGGTCATGTAGGTAACACCACTGCTTGATGTGTGGAGGCAAAGGAAATTGGGGGTGATGAGGCTGTGACAAGCTGCAGAATGCCAGTCTCACCTAAATGCACTAACGTGAAATGTTTCAAGGAAACACAGAGATGTATTAAACAAACATTAAAATTAAACAATGTGAACCACCTGTCTGAAACTTTGCTGAAAGAATCGCTCGCCAGTTCTCCCTCCCAGGGCCAACACGGGGTCCACTTTTCCTCACGATTCTCTCCTGTTTTTCTCTACCCAACAGTGGAGCTCACGGTTGACTCAGAGCTTTTGCTCGCACACAGCTCACTAGAGGTTCCCTCCCTCTTCTACATCACGACATTCTCCAGTACATTTCTGTTTTCTGTTTTTACTACCTCAGTTGCAATGTTCATTTACTCAATTTTCAAGAGAGAAATATGAGCAGTTGAGTTAATCTTCTGTGAACCAAGATGCACAGCCTTAGGGTGGGGTGCTCACCTACCACCTCCGGACCCTTTCCACTATAGGGAGAGAACTTGAATTTCATGAACTGGAGCACGTTAACTCAACAAGCCAACATGGAACACATTTGGGGCTACACCACTGGATTGTGTATTTAATGGGGGCACTGCTAAGGAATATCACCATACAAACGGCCTGGAATGCGGCAGTGCACGGTCTGTGCAACAGTGCTCTGTGGGCCCGGACAGAGCCGCTTCTAAAATTGTCAGGACAATGCATGCAATGGTTATTTCTTGTGACCATTGCCTAATTCAATTGGGATTTGCATCTGAATCTGTTTTGAAAATGTTTCCTTTGGCATTACATTAATGCAAGGAGTAGGGATTGGAGGATAGATGTTTAACAACAGCATTTTCAGTCCGACCACTCCACGCCACTGTGAGAATCCAAGCCCCCTTCAACAGGAAAATGCCAGAGAAATATTTAACAGATATGCAGGTTGTTCATAAGGACTCATAGACAAGAAAAATAGAAAAGCTACAATATCATTGACTGTAATCCTTATAATAGGCATTGCTATACATTAGCACTAAATGGTTAACAATGATAAAAAAATCTATATAGGAATTGTTGAAATTATGAAAAATAACCCATTCTTCCACAATATATGGATTAGTTTCATTGACAATTACTGAAGTAAATAACATTTTTAACCCCAAATGAGGATTAAGGTGAAACATGACTTTCCCGCAATCAAAGCTAAGGTTTTGATTGTGATAATTTCATGATTATAAAAGTGTGTTCACCAGGGATTTTTGTGCTATATTTAGAGAACAAATAATCTATATTGGTTCCACAGCCCATAAGAGTACACATTGGAGAAAGCCTGCTAGGTGCCGAGAATGGTTCTTATGTTGGGGCTGAAGAGGTGAATAGATATAATCTTTGCCTCGGACTCTTGAGCTGAGAGGGGGGCTTTTAATTTAGTTGCAAGTTGATGAAGAGAAAGTTCCTATAGAATCAATTGATAAGCCACCAAATAAGTTGTGGGTATCTACCACGTATAAAACACTCTGTTGAGCCATCTAGAAATAAATACAGTAGGTATAACATGGTTCCAATGATCAAGAAACTTATAATCAAGTTGAAGAGGTAAGACACACATGGAAAGCTGAGAAACAACAAGTGTATTGACTCATAAAATTACAATATTGCAATATCCTAAGTAAGGTTAATGACTAAGTAAGAATAGTACGCAGCAGATACAGACTTTATTTATGTCCAAATTGATTCTTGTGGCTGGCTCTTTCACATTCCTCCTGCAGGGCAGTGCCAATTTTTCCAGGTTCTTTGTCTTTCAGTTATTCTTCAGATCTGTGCTGTACCCATGAAACACTTCTGTGTGGCTGTACATCTGCCACACAGCAAAAATATATATTTAAAATTCCAATACTGTAAATGGCATTTCACAAATTAATTCAAAAAGTCTGGAACTGTTTTCAATCAAGAGAAAATATACTTCCACATTGAGAAAGCTCTTGTAAATTACCAATCAGAAAATAGATCTGTGCTAATTTAAGATTAGGATTCAAATGAAAGGTATGATCAGTGCAAGGCTGTGCTCCATGTCAATCTGTATTAATCACCCTTGAAGCCAAGTTTTAAAAAGCACATTTATTTAATATACAAGAAGAAATTATACACTGTGCCATGCCCATGATGACTACTTTTATTGAATTTGGCAGATGTAATCAGCAAGTTTTATTTTAAATTTTTAATGAAGAAAACTAACGTAAAGAATGTCTATTCAAACGAGATCAATCTGTAAGCTTGATGACAAATTCATAAAATCACAGATTCCCCATAGCTCACAATGATGCCAACTGGATTAGGGGCTGCTTATTATGGAACGTGGCATTTTGAATATTTAGAAATCACTAAATCTTACTGTAGTAGTAACAATACTGAAATGACAGAAAGGGAAATTACCGTTTACAGGAAGCGTGTTCTTAGCACTCATCGTGGACCAGGCATTATTCTAGGTACAGGGATGTATTAGGGAAAAATACTTTTCCTCCGAAAGTATGAATCTGCCTGAGGAGAGCTGGACAGTCCGGAATGCACCACACCGAGCGTGTGCCCGGGGCTGTGACCAGCGCCCAGCGGCGAGGGCGTGGGGGGCGCGTGGCACAGGTGCTGTATTTCCGGGTGCTTGCCCCTGGCATTTTTCATAAAGTAAAATCGAAGCCGGGACATTAAGAAATGAAGAGGATACGCCATTGACACACCGGGAAGAACATTCTTGAGCAACTTTGGGGAAAGCGGCGCGGAGGGTCTGCATGAGGAGAGCGGTGGCTGGAAGGACAAGAACCTGCTGGTGGAGAGCGAGGTGGCCCCGGCCCGGCCCCAGCAGGCATGTGCGCTCTGTGAGACGGAAGCCGATGGAGCGATTTTCAACACAAAGTGGCCACAATCTGATTGTTTTCCCCGTGGAACCGTAATTCACAGAAAGAAAAGAGGACGCTGGGGTTCAGGGAGAGATTGTTTTAATAGTCGAAACAAGAGATGATGGCTGGTAGGACGCCGGCGTAGCAGCACAGGGGCTGAGAAGCTGAGATAATCCTAACGTTTTCTGCAGTTTCGTATGTGAGGAGGCTTGGTGGTTAAGTGTCCAGGTATAAGGTGGTGGTAGAGGATGGGGAGGCTGTGATGTCTGGGGAATGAGGTGGGATCCAGCAGACAGGTGCGGAGCAGCAGCTCTGAGGCTTGGTGCCAAGTGTCTGGAAGGACGCAGGTGTGCCCGAGGCCGTGAGGACGACTGAGGGTGTGAGACCCGGCTGGGGAGCAGGGAGCCCACACCCATGCATGGTACGATTCTATACCTGAGGGGCAGCCTAGGGAGGGGTCACATAGGCACAGTCTGGAACATGCAGAGGGGCAAGTAAGACAGCGGACATGAATGTGGACAGGTTCTCCGTGTTCAAAGTCGTGAGACTAGATATTCAAATGCAACGTAGGATTACTTAAAATTCTGAATGTTATTTTCCACCATTCTGCATCACAATACGCCTCCTTTCATGAATAGTACTGGCTATGTCACCTATAAAACAGGTGCCTATATATCTCAAACTTATAAAACCATTACACATTTCTCTCCAGTATGTTGTATAAAAATAACACCGTTATAGCCTTAACAGAAATTAACTGAAACATACAAGGAAAAAAAGAATTTCAACACTAAACAGCAAACAAAGTATTGATCTGGGCCTCCTCCCAGTTCTCCTGTGCAGACATTTCCTCAGAGCTGTCGTCTCGTCCCAGAAGCCGTCTATGCAGGTATCAGCAGGACGGCTCTGTGAGGATCCTTTTTGTCTGTTAACCTGACTAGATCCCAGGTGCCGACCCCCAGATATTTGGCTAAATGTTATTCCTAGGTGTGTGTCTCCAGATGAGGTCAGCATAAGGCTGTGTGGATTCTGTGACCTACACCGTACCCCAGAGTGGGGCCCCAGCCAGCATGCTGGGGGCCCAAACAGAACAAGATTCAAAGAAATGGAGGATTCGTCTTTCTTCTCCCTGATGGCTGGACAGGGACGTGGGTCTCTTCCCGAGCCTGCACCAGGATGTACACCATCAGTGTTCCTTGTTCTTAGACGAAATTATACCACCGGCAGCACTCCTGGGTGTCCAGCTTGCAGACCACAGATCATGGGGCTTCTCAGCCTTCATACTGCATGAGCCACTTTTTCTAATAAATCTCTTATGTGTATATATATGCTTGTATACATAGTATCTGTATCTCTGTTTATATACATATTATATGTATGTGTATCTGTAGGTTCGGTTTTCTGGAGTACCCTGACACAGGGCTCCCAATGGGGAAAGGCACAGAAACAAAACAAATAAGTGTATAACTAGCTCAAGTTTCTTCACCAGGGAAAAACCCTGGGCCAGAGGAAGTGACTGCACTCACAGCCCCTACTGAGCTCTGGGCCAGAGGAAGTGACTGCACTCACAGCCCCTACTGAGCTCTGGGCCAG
>NW_003852534.1:5149423-5150713 GCF_000181295.1 Otolemur garnettii
CCAGAGGAAGTGACTGCACTCGCAGCCCCTACTGAGCTCTGGGCCAGAGGAAGTGACTGCACTCGCAGCCCTTACTCAGCTCTGGGACCCCGGGCAAACTGTGGCCCTTCCCCACATCCTTCCCAGAAGAAAGGCAGGACCACACTGCATTAGTCATTTTGATACTTCTTCAAAAAAATAAGTATCTATGTCAGCATCAGAGTGGAAAAGAAAAGAAAACACCTTCCAGGGGCCGCGTGTACTTCCTCATTCTTAGCGGAATTGAGTTGTGAAATTCTGCATTATTTGAGGCAGCAGTGAAGAAACACTTCCAGAAAGAACAATTTGAAAACCATCAAATTCGACAGTCTCTAGGATTCTGCTTCCTTCTAAAGCAGTGTGCCATGATTTGAGGACTCTGAGTAGTGAGCATAGTGATTAAGAACAAAAGTTATATCAAAGAGACCTACGTTCCGAGACTTTCTCCACAGCAGGGGTCACACAGGCCACTTCCAGGCAGAGCGCAGATGGAGGTGCTGGGGAAGAGCCGACGCTGCACAGCCCGCCATGCTCTGTCATCAGCTTCTGTTCCACCTGGACAGAAGACAGAACAGGTCAGCAGGTGCACATGGGCTTGGAAGATTTCAATGTCTGTAAACCAGAACCCACTCACAGGTACATCTCCTCACATCTTACCAAATGCAGGGCTATTTCCTTTAAAAATAGAAAACTATTGAATTTCTTTTGTACTGAGGAGGAAAGTGAGGAAAAGTCTGGAGGATGAGAAAGGAGCCCTTTCTCTCTCCTGCTTTTCCCAGGAAACCCCCCAGTGACAGTGATCCCCACGCTTCACTCCCCTTCACTGCTCGACTTTTACCAAGGTGTTACTCATAAGAGTCTGAGGATGTCTCTCTCCTCGCAGAGATGGTACAGTGTAGTAGAAAATGGAACAGTCCTTGGCATCACTGCTGACACCGATACAGAAGACTATGCTCAGCAACTTTCTACACCAACATGTGGGTCGTTCCAATAGTTTTGAGACACATAAAAATCAGGAATCATAAAATACATGTGGATGAAAACCAGTGAAGCCCTCCCAGCAGCACCGATGATCCCAGAAAGCTGAAAGCCGCACGGGTGAGTCAGAAAGGACCTGTCAACTGTGAGACTTGGAAGTGACCTGCAGCCTAACAGTCCTCCTCTGAACTTCCGCAGTGGCCCCCGTGCACTCTGAACTCCCCTCAGATTATAAACCTTAGTTCAAATTTAACAACACATCAGTATTATTTTTCTTTGAAAAATAGTAAAATA
>NW_003852534.1:5150989-5170978 GCF_000181295.1 Otolemur garnettii
GAAAAATAGTAAAATAAAAAAATGTCTAACAATGGGACATGACTTATGAATTTCCTTTTATGAATTTATTTAAACTCATTCATTTTCATGCTTTGTTGGGATGTAGACTAACTTCACGTACCTTAAATAAGTAATAAACTTTACTTATTTTCCACTAAATTCTGAATAGATTATTTTTTAACTAAAATAATTGTATGAGATCAATTCTAACAAATTTCTAAAATATGATATAGAAAATTAGAGAAAGTGTAGCTTATACAACTGCTCATTAAATCAAGTCCGTTTTCTCAGACTGTCCCTGCTGTAATTACTTCTGAGGCTCTGCATTTTTAAGTCTTTTGTTCTTTATATTGATTAGCTGCCCTAAATCTCTTTATAAGCAGGTAGACTGGAAAATCTTAACTAAACTCAAGTTCAGTCCAAAACCTTCCCTACTTCTTGCTTTTAGCAATTAATTCTCAGGTTCTTGATAGATAGCCCTCCTGTAACCAGCTTTCTGTATCAGAAAGTGTGCCGGTTCTATTTCAGGAGGATTCAGCTTTTAGGAAATGTTTTAGAAAGAGGGGGTGGAAGAGTCCCAAATAAATGCTCGATGAGTAATAATTACAGAATATACACGTACATATATATATTTAGAAACCTGTACTTGCAAAATTTCATTTTGGAAAGAAAAGCCTATCAAAGCATATCATTTTAATTATACTTCTATTACCAGGAGACTGAGGAAGTGTATATTAAATTAATGAAATGGATTGCCTTGGTTCTACAGTGGTTATTAGCAGGAAGAGCTCCCAGTTTTCATATTATGTACATCACTAACTTTAATTGCATTAGGCTGAGCTAGGAGAGCTATTTTTAGGAAATATTTCATCCGCAATACAATTTCTGCTGGCTGTCTGCCCACCCCAGCTCCAGGACTGAGAATTCTCTCATAAACGTGAACTTGGTATTTCTGTTGGTCATGCTTTCACACTCACCACTGAATGGAAACCATCCAGAGTGATGCGGGCTCTCAATAGCACTGGCTGAGCTGGGAGGATGCTTGGGAGGCAGGACAGGGTGGGCTTCCTCCGTGGACAGCTGGCGTCATGTGCAGGGACTCACGGCACCCGCAGGTGCCCATGGGAGCACATGGACACATGGTGACAAGCCTAGGGTCTCTGCAGATCTACAACATCCTTGCCCATGTGATCCTGACATGAGGAGATTTTATGATCTAGAAGCACAGGGGGAATGAGCTCTGAGCTGTTTGTGCCCACACAGTCTCTGGGGTTTCCAAGCCTGGTCTCAAATTGCAGGAAGTTTCATCAATGTCATAGTATTTCTGGTGCTAAGGTCTTTGGTAAGAACTTAAAAATGAGAGTATAAATGTTTTGACACAATGACTAAGTAAATGACATGAAGTCTATGTTAACCAGCTTGATGAAAGTATTTCAAATTGTATATGAAAACACTACACTGTACCCCATGTTTGCATTAATGTATACAGCTATTATTTAATTTTAAAAAAGCTAAAAATAAAAAAATTAAAAAAACAAAAAAAACTTAAAAATGACAAAATTGGGAAATCATTTAGAAATTATGTACACCTAGGCTTCCACTGGATAGATAAGCCCACTGTGAACAACTGACACAGCCCATAAGAAGTAAAATTTAGCTGAGTCTCTTGAAACTGAAGATATGTGTATCTTCAACCCAGCGACTCCTCTGTCAGGAACTTATCAACATACATGCTTGCAACATGGGCAAAGATATGTGCAGTACAGTTTATAATTAAGAAAAAATAGGAAAAAACGTGATACTTATTAATAAGAAGTATCTAAATAAAGTGTTTTCTGACTATTGAACATCATGGAGTTTTTATTTTAATACACAGTAGATTATGTATGCCATTATAAGACCCGTAAAATGCATTAATTGAAGAAAACAATTGAAATTCTCCTAGATAGAATACGACCCAATATATGCAAAATCAATTATGTATTGCAATCTATAAACTAGTATGTAGATAAAGATTCCAAGTATGTGCATTTACATTCGCATATCTATACACATTTTACATATGTATGAATTAGATTTTCGCGTATATATTATGTATGTGTATATATATATGCACTCACAGCTACATACATACATACCTTTCAGGAAGGTTAAATAATTAACTTTTAATAGATGTTAGAAATGAAGGAAGAGAGGGTGGTGGGTACAGGTGTTGTCCGTTTTAGTTCTGCATTCTTCCGTGTTTTCATTGTATCCATCATAACAACACATTCATCTACCCCTTGTACAACTAAAATAATTTAAAAGAAACTAGAGCCAATGGAAGATGTTACCTTACACTCAAGGTCATTTCACTAATTCGTGGCAGAGCCAAAATAAGTCAAAGAAAGGATGAACTTTCTGGAATAAAACCGTTAGTGTCGCCAATCTCAGAAGCAGGAGTGACTCACAGGACCCAGGCCTTGCTTTAAGCGCTTTATGCATATGAACTTACTTAATCCTCAAAACAACCCCACGAACTACCTATTATTATCCCCCAAATGTTTTCAATTTGGACACTCTAATGCCTTGGAGTTGGCCCTTTGGTGAGACAAGAGCAAATGTCATACAAATGGCGTCTTGAAAAGAGCTTGGAAGTCAAGGTCGGCCTGTTGTCACTGTTAGTACCTCCCACCACCATGTGGAGGAGTCTGGATCTCGCTCCTCCACAGGACGAGAGCTCCAGCCATCCTTGCCAAGCGACCATCCAGCTGAGGCCTCCAACACATGGAAAAGACCCTCCCAGACCATGAGAGATGCTGAAGGGGCCTCCAAAATGAACAGTTAAAAACCTTATTTTTTTTTTAATTTAATGATAAGCTAGTGAGTGACTATTTCCCTGCCTTCTATGGTTGACTTGCAGGAGAATGGCCAGTATAGGCACAGCGTCCACATGACTGATTCTCTTTCCTCCACAGTCAGAGGCATCACAGCCCTTTCTTTTCCCGTTATTGGTAAAGAAGCTTTGCCCTCATGGTGTGCACATTTTGTACTCAAAGTTTTTGCCCCTGAATGAGTTATATCAGTTGTATTTTGTGATGAAGAATCTGTCAATGTCACAGATCAATGATCTGCCCTGTAAAGGGAATGTGATTAGGCTTATCCAACAGAAATCTTGGTAAATGTACACCAAATACTCTTTATTCCAAATCAACAAAATAATAACTAACGTTTGCCCAATGCCTTGCACTAAATTTGTTCTCTAATTCTGTTACTACAGCAGAATTAGAAAATGTGTGGGTAGGTGATATTTCTACCTCACTGTGAAGATGAGAAAAGCGAGGGCTAGACATGTTTGCAATCTTTCTGTCACCTGCACTTGTTACTTGTTACATAAAACTTGCATTGTGGACTGTCTGGCTCATTGGGGTGAGCTAAATACCCTTTAGCTCATACCTCCCAATGAGAGGTAAGAATGGATGGGCAAGATGGTAATTAAATTTAATAAGAACCCAATAACTGGCTTGGCACCTGTGGCTCAGGTAGCTAAGGTGCCAGCCACGTACACCCAAGGTGGCGGGTTCAAATCCAGCTCGGCCTGCCAAACAACAATGACAGCTGCAACCAAAAAATAGCCGGGCATTGTGGCAGGTGCCTGTAGTCCCACCTACTTGGGAGGCAGAGGCAGGAGACTCGCTTGAGCCCAGGAGTTGGAGGTTGCTGTGAGTTGTGATGCCACAGCATTTTACCCAGGGGGACAGCTTGAGGCTCCTGTCTCAAAAAAAAAAAAAAAAGAACCCAATAACCACTCCAAGTAAAATTCGATTTTAGAGAGTATGTGCTGCCTAAAAGATGCACTCTTAAATGTAAGTGGAGATGAAAAAAGATAACCAAAAGAAAGCCACCATCTCCCCTAATTTAAGACAATCCAGGCTTTACAGAAAGACACACTGTGAGAGAATAGCAGGTACATTTCCAAGTGGTAACAGGGTCAAATCTGCAGACAGACACCCCTGGTGTCTTACCTACGCAGCTTCAAAACATAGAAAGCGACTGTTGTAGAATTAACAGGAGATAATAACAAATAGACAGTTGTAACTGAAGGTTTTAAGACACTTCTCTGGCCATGAAATGATATTCTATTGCCATTTGCAAAACACAAACAAAATTCCGAAATATCATGCAGGATAAATGTAGCAGACACAAACGTGAGCATTCTCTGTGCTGCCTCTGACAACATAGGCCAGACAAATCTGTGTTGACAGAATCCAGGACTCGGCTGTGTTTGTGGGGAGGTGAATAGTGACTTGGAGAGAGCCAGGAAGGGACCCACAGTTCTGCTAATTTTGTATTTCTCCATCAGAGTATCGTTGACTTGATAAAAATCCACTGAGCTGTACTCTTGTGATGTAGGCACCATTCTGTGCATTTATCATAGTTGTGTAAGCAAGACAAATTATTTTATTCTTCTGTTATCAAAAGTGAAGGCAGGTAAAGTCCCAATTTTCATACCTAGAAGTCAATAATCATTACTTAAATTGATATTTTAAGCACAATATTTAGAGCTATAGAGATAATGACCAAAAGTAAAATAAAATAGCATAAAATGTGATTTTATTTTGAGAATGGGCTGGGATTCAGGAGCGATGGAGCAGGGATTTGTTGTTTATTATTACAGAAATTTTGTATTACTATTGAACTGAATATATGTGTTATATGGTTTGTTTTGAAACATGAAAAAGACATATGAAATCAAAAATATAGGAAACTGGATCTAAGTTACGTTATTTTGTACTAAACTGTACTCTTTACCAATCGGCCACCTTTGGCTGAAGAACTGCTTATATGAGATACTGTTGACTTGGATGTATTACAATATTGAGCCGTTATTAAGGCCGTGCCAGACTTTTATAATCCAGTGGAATTGTTCTAAATACAAGGGGAAATCTCTTTATGGCTATGGTGGAATTTCAGAAAGTGGGGTCTGCCTAATGGCTGGCTCGCACTTTCAAAGCAGGTTGAAAAGAAATGACAAGTGTCCTGAGGTTCTCAGCGCTCAGTCCAGGCCCTGCCGTCTACACGTAGCTCAGACATCTGGGTGAGTGTCCACCAACACCCCAACATACGGGAAAGCAGAAAACAACTCTCCAAACAGGACGAGGGCATGTGGGGAGATGAGTCCTCATTTACTTTTCTTTTAGCAAAGAAGTTAGTCTAGAATTTTGTAGATGTGCCGACTTCTCATCTAAATGGACATTTTTATTCAAGTGCAATTCTTAGTATCAGTTTTTGTGAAAAAACGGTCTAATATGAGCATTTCCATTTGGTCTGGTCGCATATGAAAAGTGTCACACGTGAGGATCTTTAGAGAATGCTCTCATTTTCTTTACCCTCCGCATATCTCTGACGGGTTCCCCCATAATGTGTGGAAAGACTTTGGAAGTTAATAGGTCAACGTTCAGCAGGAGAAAAAACTGAATCAACAAAAATACTGCAGACTTACCTCCTTAAAGGCGCATGTGCTGGGAGGGATTTGTTTTGTTTTGTTTTGTTTTACTTTTCTGTACAACACCGATTTTCTCCAAGCAACAGCAGTTTAATTGTTCTGTCAAGAAAATCACTGCTTACAGCCACAGGATGTGTCTTCCATGAATGAAAATCAGCAAAGACTCTGCATGCTGGGGCTCTGCTGCACGACGCTCCAGCAAGGAGAGGAGCCAGGTTTCATCTCCTGCCCCTCTCCTCGTGAACAACTGGCAGGCAGCCCCCATTCAAGGACCTTTCTCCCAGATTTTACCACGTCTCTACATTTGGGCATCTGCCTCGGAATCAATTCTTTCCCCAAAGAGTTTTCCTGGCTGCCCCTTCACCATTACACGTTTACCCCTCCTGTCACCTCACTTGGTTTTTTCCTGGCACTTCACATTATCTGTGATTACTTTACTAATGCATTTTCTTAGGAGGGTAGGCTATAGCTCCAGGAAGACAGGGTCCACTTCTGTGGCTGTTTTTGCCTGGTACATTCATGAGATGAACAGAGCCTTGTTGGGTGAATAAATACCAGGCAGGAAGTTAAGAACTTAGCAGTAGACATATCAGCAGAAGCACTAAGCACTCAATAGCTAGCTGCTGATTGTAGAATGATGTTTTATAATTTTAAATAACATTCCAGTTTGCAAGGGGCTTTTGTATCGATTACTTCATGTGATTCTATCAAATGATAGCAGAGGAAAAACTCGGAAATGTTCTGTGACTCATCCTGGGTTATCCAGCGAAGTGGTGACAGGATCTGGAGCCCTGGGCTCATGTCCTCCAACCAACTCAATCCTCGGCTGCAGCTGCCTTCTCAAAGGAGGGTTTGCTTCCTCATCTGTACCAAATTTCTGTGCACGCTCTCGTGGTTTGCTTTGCTCCAGCAAAGCAATATTTGCACAAAACAAAACCATGTGACAAATCTATGAAAATCTCAGTTTGAGAGGGTTTCTCCCCTTTTCCTATCACTGTTGTAACTTTTAATGCAGTTTTGCCAAAAAATGTTATATAGAACTAGCACTTATCCAACGTCAGGAGAGATTCTAGTTATATTTAAACATAAAAAGTCATTTTCATGTGGCTTAATTAATGTGGAGATACATGTTTTACATGGACACATTGTCACTTCTCACTAGTCCAGACACTCACAGATTCATTACTGACCAGACCAGGGATACTCACATAAATTTGCAAAGTGAGTAAAATGAGCTGGTCCTCTCAGCATCTTCCTGGAAACAAACACACAAAAGAAGACAACTTAATTCATTATGACCCATATGTCCAATTCCACAAGGCATTTTGGACGGCTGACACTTATGAATGTGATGACAAGATGAGAGAGATTTAGCAGTCTGATTTGGAAAGATTCTCTAATAATGCAGAATGTGGATTCCTAGAAAGCTGCGATATAGCTGGAAAGGGAAACTTCTTTTAGGGCCAACGTATATAAATTAGGACATATTCTTTATCTGAAACACACACACACACACACACCATGGTCCGGTATAATGATCTTTCCTCTGAGCGGAGAAGGCCCCTGACAGGAAGACTCCCACATCCCCTCCCCCACCAAGTTACAGACCATGCTTTTCTAAATTCTGCTTTCCTTTCCAGAGCTGTGAGACTTTGACAGCCAGTCACTTAACTCTGTCCAGCAGCAGCTGTGTGGGTTTTGCATAATTAATTATTTATACCAAGGCAGACGCAGTAATTAACATCCAGATGAATATGATATTCTGATCAGAAATACTTTGCATTTGAGCCATCCCTCAAGCAAGTAACTGTCAAAACTGGACTGGTTGACAGAGTGGGGCCTGCCAAAAACCTCCCAGACATCTGTTCTGTAACAAAAAGAACAGATTCTCAAAGCAGTGTGTACATATATTCACGGCTTTCAGTAGGCAAGGAAGAGTTGATTACCTTTTCACAAATTCCGGTCAATTTTGTCTGGTTCCAAGAACATCACTCAGCATCTCACATAAGAGATGAATTTTAAATGAAAAGTCTATGTCTCTATGAGTGCCAGCCCCCCAAATGCAGTCAAATATAAGACCCTGTTCTTATATCTGTGAGAATGGAAGTGTCATAAAATTACTTCCATCATTCCTGGCTAGAAAACCAGTAGTGCCTGTAAATTACACCATGTGACCAAGCGGATCCTTGACACCAAGTTATATTGCCACTTGTACGGAAAATGGAAATACATGAACTGTATGAAAAGTTGGAGATTTTTCTGGAAATAGTGGGCAGACATCACCTACCAACAGCCAGATGGTGCCTGTATAGATTAACATAAATCCTCCAACACAGTTCACGCTGCCCCCTGAACACGGTTAGGTCGGGATGCTCCCATGGTCATTTTACAATCCAATGCCAAGTGGCTTTTACCAAGAGGTATAATTACTGCCCAGGGCTGGTGATTGGGGCTAATGTTACTAGACTGATTGGGTTATCTATCTATGATTGAATTAATTGTTTTGATGTCAACCAGGAGATACAGACTGGGAATCAAAAATCAGGATACTAGCTTAAGTGAGTGTCTTCGGACCACTTCCACCCAGAGCCAGTATCTGGGACATCATGGGCATCAATTTCCTCATCTGTAAAATGGGAAGAGTCAAGTTTGTCTTATTTATGGGTGATGTTTATGAAAGTTTCATGAGTACTCCTGAGATCTAGCTTATTACACCAAATGATAGAGGCAAAGCCAGACTGCCAGAAGGAATATTTGCTTTACAGGGAGCTGACACACTCTTATTTTTCACTTTCTGATATCAACCAAATCATTTCTAAAGTTGTTATATATAGCAAATTAAAAACGAAATGCTCAGGTAAGTTCGAATTACAGGTTAAAAAATAATTTTTGTGTATGTTCCATGCTGTACTTGTGAAATATATGTAATTTGCTTTTGGCTTATCTGAAATTCCAACTTAACTGACCATCTGTATTTAACTTGTATTCATCCTGGGTTCCCTCTCCTTTTTTGGCTTGAATAAAACATCATCTTGCATTGCCTGGGAGACTCAAAGGATTCCCCACTCTAATCAAAATACAAAGGGTGTTGTGTCTTTGCACGGCCATATAATCAGAAATGCTGAGCCTTTGCTACCTGTATTGTTTCAGCTAATACTTGGGTGCTGGAGAAAAGTGATGATGTTAAGGCAGAAGAGGGGAGGGTGGGGCAGGGAAGGGGTGGAGAGATGGTTTGTAATTTTTCAGAAATAAACACGCCTGTTCTATTAATTATGTTACTAATTAAGTAGCACTGCATAAAAGGGAAATGTCTATGGATTGCATTACATATGATAGATACCCCAGTCTGCTCTTAAACTTGGAGATGGTCAGGTCTGTCCCTGCTGACCACTTCTCTTGTCCAAAAATCAATGAAGAACAAAAAGGCTTGAATAAGAATGCAAAAAGATAAGCCAAAAAATCCAATTTTGCAAAATCTCTGTTATCAGATAAAAGACAAAATGATCCACACAGTGATATATCTTCCTTACAAAAAAAAAAAAAAAAAAAAAAGGATGAACAGAGGCGAGGGAGAGACAAAAGTATTTTTAAAAGAATCCTCATGTGGGCAGCACCTGTGGCTCACTGGGTAGGGCACCAGCCCCATATACCAAAGGTGGCAGGTTCAAACCTGCCCCGGCCAAACTACAACAAAAATATAGCCAGGGATTGTGGCAGGTGCCTGTGGTCCCAGCTACTTGGGAGGCTGAGGCAAAGGAATTGCCTAAGCCCAGGAGATGGAGGTTGCTGTGAGCTGTGTGATGCCATGGCACTCTAATGTGGGAAATAAAGTGAAATTCTGGCTCTCCAAAAAAAAAAAGAATTCTCATGTTATGGATAGATGGACTCTAATCATAACCTTTTAAGTATTGTTACCAGATTAGGAAGAAGAAAGAGAAAAGAGGTGTACACTGTACCAACCAAGAATATCTAAGAGGTTTCCTAAGTGAGACCATTGAGGGAGACTCATGTCATTTGAAGAGAAGACAATCCTGTTAACTCCGGCCCAGTGTCTGGTGACGTGGTGTGAGTCACATCGCAGAGCAGAGAGCAGCCTGGACTACAGCACAAGGAGTGAGCAAGACGTCTTCGGCAGTGTGCTCCTCACACTCGGGGAAGGTGACTGGACCTGGCTGGTAGGACGTCTTCTCAGGAAGGTTTTATACAGAATTCATTCTCATTGGTCTGGAATGACGGCAGAGAGTCAGTGGCCACCTGTGATGATCTTGGAGGCTCATGAGTGGCAGGAAGAAGGAAGAAACCAGGAAGCTAGGAAATCGTGGTTCTAATTCTCGCTCATACCCTGTGAAATCACACATCCCTCCCTTCCTGGGTCTGTGTTTCCTTCCTTGGTAGAATGAGAAGCCCTTTGTGAAGATTTTCCTGGTTCATTGCCCTGCAGTCCCTGCAAACTCTTCATTCAGCCTGTGTAATGCCCACTTGTGATCATTACCCTATTCTAGAGTCCAAAGCCACTTGCTGACCTCAGAAAGGGAAGTAGGGACGGGTGGTGGAGAACACTGCACCCTGCCTGTATGAAGAAGGCACTTGCTAACCATGAAGGGTGTAAGGAAAGTGGGCTCCCTGGGGAGGTGGTTTTGTTCATGTTCCTACCCCCCATGGACCCCTTGGCCAAGTGCTTGCTCTAAACTTCAGTTAACCAATAGACACTCTGTGATTCCAGACTTTTTGTTAGTCAATTTCCTATGCCAAAGTCCCTGTTTAGAAAGGCTCTGTGAGGGACCAACAAAGCCTTAACCGGCCCGGATGCCTTAAACCTGGCACTTGCTATTGGCTCTGGGGTCAGGCCCTGTGACCTCATGGTGGAGAAGAATGGGCATCGTGGGGGAGTTGGGGCCAGTGAGAGCTGGCTTTTGACCCTACTCTATCCCTTACCAGAGAGGTGACCTAATAATCACATGCTTTCTCTGACATACTCTCAGTCCCTGCAGTGTGAAGACAGAATTCTACTTAATGACAGGATTGATATGAGGATCTGCAGAGCCAAGCCTAAGGACACCTCTGCTGCCGTGTCCATTCTCATTTTCTGATGCTTTCCTTGTTAAGCCTGGATATTGTGTTACCACCCATCCTCTATCCTTGGTCTACTCTGCAAACCCAGATGCATTCTCTGTCCATCTTTTCACATCTGGCCTTTGTCAAGGTCACTAGAACCCAGGCAAACAAAACCAAAGAGTTATTGGAATATATGCACTTAACTCCTATAAGTATTATACTTTTTATATCAGATTAATATAAGGTACAGTGTTTGGCTTGTTAGGTAAAGTCCAAGTAGTAATCAATTCCTTCACCCAGGAGGTGTGCAGTATACCCCCCACACTGTGCGTGTTAGGTGAGAGCTTACCAGGACCCCTCCCCTCCCATTTCCCCACTCCCTTCCCCCTCTCCACTTCCTGAATTCAAATGTGTTTTTCTCTCCTGTGGGCATGCAGTTGTTCATCTACTGGTGACATATTAGTATCGAGTACACTGGCTGCTTGCTTTTCCATTCTTATGACACTTACGAGGATGTTCTCCAAATCCTTCCAGGTAAACACAACAGATGTAGCATCTCCATCTTTTTATGGCTGAATGGTATCCGTGGTATATATATTGCCACAGTTTATTGATCTATTCTTGGGTTGATGGGCACTTGTGTTGATTCCACATCTTGGCAATTGTGAATCGAGCTGCAATAAACACTTAAGTGCAAATGTCCTTATGGTAAAATATCATTTTTTCATTTGGGTAGATGCTGAGCAACGGGATAAAATGGAATGTGTACTTTTAGCTCTTTGAGGATTCTCTATGCTTCTTTCTAAAAAGCCTGCATTTCTCTAGTCCTGTCTATCTTATTCTCATGGAAATGATGTCCTTGTAGTGTGGGGCCCCCAGAGTTTGGTCCCAGGTGAGGAGATGCCCTGAAACTATCCCCCAGCTGCTGCCTCCTTCTAAACCTTAGTCTGCCTGGCAGGGGAGCGTGGCGGCCAGTATACTCTTTCTTCTGTAGACTTAGCAGATTTTTGACCCCACTAAGGGCTCATCAACATTCCTTTATCCTTTCCCCAAAGTGAATCCACTTTACTATTGAAATTGCATACTTGATATCTCTTTTTTTAAAGGAAATTATTTGTCTACACTGGAGAAACCTGTTGAGTTGTTTGCAGTCAATTGGGTGTAAAACAATGCATTTCAGCCACTGAAGATGACCCTTGAGTGTTGGTCTTCACTAGCAAGGCACCCTTGTGTATCATTCTGAGACCCTCCAACAAAGTGAGCAGCTATCCGGGGGCAGGCACCACACAGAGAGAGTGGAGGGGTAACTGAGTGGGAGTGAAAGAGGTATGACTGTCTGAGCCTCTCATCTGGTGTGTTCACACAGCTTGCTTCCCATGCTAATTTAGGGATGTCATCTACCAAGCACACTTCTGAGACTAAAACCTGTGATTTGGAAGCACATCTCTAATCCTCTCACATGCAAATAAACACATGTACAGTACTGGGGGCTGCGTCTCACACTGGTGGGTGTAGTCTGAGGAGCACCCCCAGCGCCCCCTGTCCTTGCACCATTTCTGCAAGAAAACATCTCTGTCTGCTGAGTCTTAGGCCGGTGTAGTGCAGAATCATGAGTCAAGTGCTCAGCTCTGTCCTTCACCAAAGTATCATTTTTGGCCTTCTTGGTGAATTGTCCATAGTTTTGCCATTCCCACACCAACTGCCTGAAAAATTATCTTAGATGGTTGCTAGGAATTGTAATTTGTTAGTTGTTTTGGAGAAGATAATTATCCAACTAAATACAAATCCCGGAGCTTATGAAATTTTCCTGGATGGCTCACATGCCATGATCCAGATGGAGGGCGATCAGTAGTTTACAACCTCACAGACTCGTAAATATCTGTGCTGTTTGCCTCTTCACAAATGCAGGCTGTCCTCAGCCGACTTACTTCCTTTGTAGTTCTGCACACCCGTGGTTCCCTGGATGGTAAGCCCTTAGGAAATGCTAAGTCAGTGAACAATGAAGTGTCTTGCTTGGAAAATGCTGTGCGGTCTGCGTGAGGCAATGTGGTTGTTTTACATTTATGATGGTATTTCAAATGCATTAGCACATTAATCTATTTGGAATATGTTATAACATTTGGAATAAAAAATCTGAACCTTAATATTAAAACCTAAACTTCAGATTAAAATGTAGGCTCTGTTAACCTAATGGAAGACAAAGACTTTGTTTCAGGAGAGAGAGAGAGAGACGAGACAGAGAGAGAGAGAGAGACAGACAGAAGCTGATTCATTTCCAATGCTCAGGTATTAGGAAAAAAATGTGTGTATACTGGTCACTTATCTCTTCCAATAGGTAAATACAGTATTACAACGCTAATGATTTCACATTTTCTAACTCCTTTAATTTCCTCTAACCACTTGGAGGGAGAAACTGAGGTTCACAGAAGTTGTGCAGCTTGCTCAAGGATGAATAGTTGGCAAATATATCCAGGAAGGGAGTCGTACAGTGGCTTTAAGGTCTTTTTGCTTTCTAGGTAATTGAAGTACAATTTGAGTCTGTTGCCTTGCCCAGACTAGACAGTCTTAGGTCAGTACATCATGGGTGCCCAAAACCAGAGAGGAAGAAAGTTGGCTCCCAAGAGCCTGTGTTTGTGAAGAGAATAAAGTGCATTCTGATATTGGCCAGTGGTGGGACTATGGACTACCTCACTGCCTATTCTCAGATGAAATTTCTGTGCTAAATAGTTATCAGTTACTGTCATTGAATTATTTATTTATTTAGACAGAGTCTCACTTAGTAGAGTGCCATGGTGTCTACCATAGGTAGATGGTAGATATCACCCTTAGTAGAGTGCCATGGTGTCACAGCTCACAGCAACCTCAAACTCTTGGGCTCAAGCAATTTGCTTGCCGCAGCCTCCTAGTAGCTGGGACTACAGACACCTGCCACAATGCCACGCTATTTTTTTGTCGTTGTTGCTGTTGTTTCAGTTGGCATTATTGTTGCACTGACCGGGCCAGTTTTGAACCCACCAGTCTTGGTGCATGTGGCCAGTGCTGGAACCACTGTGCTATGGGTGCTCAGCCACCTTCATTATACTTTAAATAGTGTGCCTAATCACAAATTCATTTAAAATTTTGTCTTTCTACCCCAGGTCATCAAAATTAGCCACAAGTTTTGTGGGATTAACAAGGAAACATATAAGGGGCCCAGAGAAGCTAAAGAAAAACTGATTTTGGTCTGCACGGATGCTCTTATAGTGCAGTGTGGGGAAGCACCTACAATCTCCCCGCACATGCTGGCAGTGGCACCGTCTCACAGGGCACAGTGCCGGGTGTGTGTTAAGATACAGCAGTGGTCCCTGTCCTCCAGGCGAATGTTGTTTGAAATTATGTCTTTGCCCAGAAGAGCAAGCATAATAGTCTCTGACTTGATGGCTCTTCAAGAAATTAGATCTTTTGATTACATGTTTTTATTTTTAATAACCTCAAAAAATAGCAGAAGCTCTTATGAGATCACATCAAAACTCGCCTTATACCTGATACTGTCACTCAATTCCAGTTCCCACAGTCACTTTGCATTTATCATGACCCTAGGGATACTCTAAGTAGCCCTCAACTAATGAGAAGATCCCTGGTGTTCAAGGTCCATTAACTGGGAGTCAAAAACTGCTTTGAAGACTTAAAATATACAAACTAATTAAATCCTTATGACTCTAGAAAATTCAGACTATTATCATCTTGCACATTAGAAGCTGAGGCCCACGCTTGTTGGTATGTGGAGAGCTGAGGGCTGAGACCCTTAAGTCTGGTTCTGGAGCCCACACCTGGGAATAACGTACACTTTCAGGAAACCAAAGAATAAATGAATGAGTGAAGAAACACAAAGGTTACAGTACTTCGCTCAACACGGCATGGGTTACAATACTCTACCTAACAGATCACTTGTCAGAGATGACACACAGAAATGGCACTTTGAAAGGCAAAGGAAAAGAAGGATGAACAGGTCAAAAGCCTCAGACCTCGGGCAGCTGAATGCATTTGGTGTGTGCCACACCTTGTCTTTCCTTATCTTTGCACCCTTCAATGACACCTTTGTTGTGTCACTGAAAACCATCTGCTGAGGGACTAGTGGATGAAGGTGAAGGCTGAGTCCTGGCCATGTTGGCTGCCCAGGATGTGGCCCAGAAGTGCAAGGAGCTGGACATCACCGTCCTACACGTCAAACTCCAGCCGCAGGAGGAAATAGGACCAGGACCCCTGGACCGGGGCCCGATCAGCCATCTGAGCCCTGGCCCACTCTTGTCTGCAGATAGGGTGAATTGAGGACATCGCCCCACAGCACCGCAGGAAGGGGCTTGCCCTGGTGGCGTCTGTGAACGGGACTCCCCACTATAGTTTGTGTTAATAAATTGCCTTCATGTAAACTGACTTTACCTCCTTCATGTTTACATGGATGGAGCTGGAACATATTCTTCTTAGCAATGTATCTCAAGAATGGAAGAAAAAGTGCCCAATGTACTCAGTCCTACTATGAAACCAATTTATAGCTTTCATATGAAAACTATAACCCAATTATAGCCCATGAAGAAGGGGAAAGGGGAGAAGGGGGGGTGGGTGGAGGGAGGATAATTGGTGGGACCACGCCTATGGTTCATCTTACAAGGGTACATGTGAAATTTACTAGGTGTAGAATATAAACTTCTCAATATAATAAATAAGAAATTCCATTAATGTGCATAGTTACCATTCAATTAAAAAAAAAAAAGAAAGAAATTCCATGAAGGCTATGTTAACCAGTTTGATGAAAACATTTCAAATTGTATATAAAACCAGCACATTCTACCCCAGGATCTGGGGTAGAATATATTAATGTACACAGCTATGATTTGATTCAAAAGAGAGAGAGAGAGCAAGAGAGAGATCACTTGTCCAGGAGTTTGAATTTTAAATCAGAGACAGTATAAAAATAACTACATTAGGCCCAGTGGAAGAGCCACATGGTCAGGATGAATGGCAAAACTGTATGATGAAACAATAGAACAAATAAAGGGGTGAAGGGGTTAGATAGGTAATACATTTATCTGCTTGTATTTTCCCCATATGGCATGAATTAAATGCACGCCTGTTCTGGGAAGCAGGGCCCTTCCTCACTTATACGCGTGTATTAATGTTTCATGAAACAGAGCCTGAAACCTCTGGAAGTTTTTATTACATGTGCATATAGTTATAAAATCCATGTCTTAATTATTGTTTTATTAAATGCTGCATAAATGTATTCAAGTTCACAACAAATATCTTTGGTAGCACAACACTGAGTCACTTATTTCTTTACTTATTGACACTTATTGGTCACCAAATCTGCTCATGGCATCTTGGTTGTTAGGGGGTAATATGAAGAAAAAATAGAGTCTCAGGCTTTGCAAGCATCTTAGTCAAGTAGAGAAGTCAGACAAACATCAGTCAGTGGTCACCCAGCTTGGCATGGGCTGGGAGAGGGACCATCCCCAGCAAAGCCACAGACAGACCAAGGGTGGAATTTGGTGGTTCAAGGGAAGAAAGGTGAGAATTCCAGAGTCAAGGTCATTTGACCCAGAATCTTCAAAGAAGAGCGTATGTTTTTAAAGAGAGAGAAGAGGGGAAAGAATGCGGTGCCAGTGAAGTTGAATAATTGCAAACAGCAATGGCGTATGTGTATTCACAAAACTTCGGTAAATGGTGAATGTGCAGAAAACGCGTAACAAATGAGGATATTCTTAGATGGAAAGGCAACAGAATAAATGAGAACGTGATGGCTCTTGACAGCATTTAAATTGCTGAGGGTGATGGGAAACGCCAGGGGCAGAAAATAACAGCATCACACATGTTTGCCTGGAAAGAGGACTACAGAGAGTGTGGAGGCAAACTACAGAAGGAAGGGCCGGCGTTTACCTTGGTGCTCAGTGGGGGCGAGGAGATGGCTGCAGGCCGGGAGCAGCCGCGTACCACTGTGCAGAAGGAAGGGGGTCGTCTGGCCTTAGAACCTGTGAGCAAGCTCGGGGGGAAGGGGTGGCAAACAGCACATCTGACTTCAGAGTAGGCAGCTAAAGAAGACGCTGAGATAGACTTGTGCTCCCCGGAGGTCTGTCCTGGAGGGTCTTGGGATCAATGCCCGTGAGGGAGGGCGTGAAGGAAGTGCACGTAGGCAGACGGAGAAACAAAGTCTTACGGGGAGCTCTGGAGTCAGGACGGCCCCACAGAGTTTGTCCTGCCATAGCACAAGGGTGACAGACCTGTTAGTCCTGTCGTATCCGCTGGGTAAGAGCAGCTCTATGTGTGTAGGTGAAGATATTTGGATAGATAGATAAACAGGTGGATGGACTTCAAGATATAAAAATAGATACCGCATCTATAAAAAAAAAAACAAAGAACATTTTTCCCTCTTATCAGCACATATTGGTCCCTGACTCTCTATGGGGCATCTTGTTAGTTAGGAGATAATATTATAATAGCTTAAATATCTCTCTGATATTAAAAATTAGATGGTGAGAGAAAAAATTCAATGGGAAGATTAGAAGATAAAATAAGTAAGATCTCCTGAAAGCAGGCGATAAAAACAATAAGGAAAATAGTATAGTAGAAATAAAACATTTGTTCAAGGTGTTCAAAGAATAGGATGTCAGAAGAGGATAATAGAAAGATGAAAGAGAAGAAATAAAAAAACGATAAAAGAAAATTTCAAACAACTGAAGAGCGTAACTCATCAGAGGGACATCGCCCCTTATTTTCCAAAAGAAAAAGGATCACATGCCACGGAGGTACATCATCAGTCAACATTAGTACAAGGAAAGAAAGAAACGACCTTTAAGTCTTCCTGGTAGAACAGAAAAACAGGACATACAGAGAAAACTGAGAGAGAGAATGGCCTCAAACTCTCAGAACACCACCACTAAAAATTAGGTGTTGCCTTTGAAATGTATGACAAATGATTCCCAATCTCTATTTTTATATGCATTTCAGAAGATTATTAAAACATAGAAATTAAAATAGATTTTTGTTCATAGTTATAACCTCTCAAGAATTTTATACATCGTGCTAAAGTAAGATAAACACCACCAAAATGTGAAAATACACCCAAGAAACACAAGATAACAAAAATAAAGATACAACCTAGAAAAAATGATAAAATGTCTAAAATGATAGCTAAAGGAAACCCCTAGCCCACAGCTGTCAGCAGACCCATGGAGAGATATCTTCAGGATAAAATGAGGTTGGTGGCTAATTTGCTACATTTGAGCATATTAAGAGATATACATTTCTGCATTGAAGTTGTGGGAAGCAGTAGCTGACCAAAAAAAAAAAAAAAGAAAAAAATGTAAGCAAACACTTAGCTTAACAAATAATACAATTATTGACTTATAGGAATTAAAAATACTTTGTACAACAAAGGAAATAATGCTTTAGTGAAGGACATAGACATTGATCAAAGAGGAACTTATGGTACATTAGGTGAAGGGAAGGGGACACAGCCGTGAGGATATAAAACTCTCAGCTTCTATAGTAGAAAGACAACAACTAAGAGTAGAAATTTGATTCTACCGAGAAACAAGGCCAGAGACTTCATTGTTTTCACATTATAGACCTGCATGTGACTGCGTGTATATACATGAAAAAGAATTGCTATAGGTGCAGGGAGATTGTGCTAAAGTTACAAATGTGAGCATTTTCAAGATGTAGAGAAGAGCTGAGGCTGCTGAGGACATCAGTGGCGTAACTGGAACGATGACAGAGTAGAGAACAGCATGCTTAGGACAGAAGGCAGGTGCAGTGAGCCACCTCCAGGTCCCTCTCCTCTACCCTGTGGATGTTGCCTTGTGTGGCCCAGGAGAGGATCACATGGAGGCAAGCTAATGAGAGAGGAACTTACCTGGTTATTGGGGTGTGCCCTACTTGCTGTCCTGTGTGTCCAACAAGAGACAGGCAGGGAGGTGTTCACATGATTGAGAGGTGATGCGTGAAGACAGCTCAGTGAGACATCCTGGCCCCAGGAACTCTGGCCACGGCCTGCAGGTTGAAGAGACAGAGACAGATGCTTCCATAAAACCTCCCGAGGGAGGGGCTTTGGACTTTTTGTCTCCACACCTCTGAGATAATACATGTATCTTGTTTTTAGCCACCAAGTCTGAGAACGTGTGTTATAGCTATAGCAGCCCCAGAGAATGATGTAATATACCAGGGAGTTTCATTTTCAAGGTCGGCCGAGAGATGGCAAGTCAGGCCTGGGAGGAGACCATGAGTGAAGGCCCTTGGGGGTGGTCACTGATAATCTACACCTGAACAGATGCGGCAGCACAAGAGGTGAAACAGGAGACTGTGCTTCAAATTACTGTTACTTCATTTTTCAAACCAGCTGTAAAGAGGATAGAAGTGGGATACAAAAAAATGTAGGGATACGTCCCAGCACATATACAATCATAGCATCATAGTCAAGCAATTATAAAACTGATCCATAATACCATAAGGAGAGAATACAGAGAGGCAGGAGAGCAGAGTGTGAGGAGCACTTGGGTTTCAGCCTGGCTCCTCCACCTGCCAGCTTGGGGACTGTCATTGCCACCTGGCCTCAGCCCTGGGATCCTCCATGTCCCCATCTGTGTACTGAGGATGATAATAGCTGTCCAAAGGGTCATTAAATTTATTAAATCAAATGACGTATCTAATATGCTTGGCATGGTGCTACCACATGTACCTATACCTGTAAATCATTATTCTTACTATTGTGATCATTTCCCTTGTTAGTGATTTTGTGTGTCAATAATAATACAGAGATGCTTTATAAAAATATGAATTAACTGCAAAAGACTCCCACCAAAGGCATATATATTACAAATGTTTTCTCCAAGTTGATAAAGCCATCTGATTACCAGGTCAGCTAGCAGAGATAGCTTAAAAAATATATATTTTTAAGATAGCGTTAGCAGTCCACTGACCACCTTTAGTAGAAGATGGTCTTATTTTTTCTCAAAATGAACCGTGTGCCTCCTCTAGGGGGGATACAGTGCATGTCCTTTGCTGTGAGTGCACCTCTATTTCTTAGCGAGTGAGTGTGCCATGGAGGACAGTGACTGTTGTGCAGAGCTGACTCTGCACAGCCCAGCGTTGGTGCTGGATGTACGAGGTCTCGTTGTGCAGAGCTGACTCTGCACAGCCCAGCGTTGGTGATGGATGTACAAGGTCTCATTGTGCAGAGCTGACTCTGCACAGCCCAGCGTTGGTGTTGGATATACGAGGTCTCATTGTGCAGAACTGACTCTTTGCACAGCCCAGCGTTGGTGCTGGATGTACGAGGTCTCATTGTGCAGAGCTGACTCTGCACAGCCCAGCGTTGGTGCTGGATGTACGAGGTCTCGTTGTGCAGAGCTGACTCTTTGCACAGCCCAGCATTGGTGATGGATGTACGAGGTCTCATTGTGCAGAGCTGACTCTTT
>NW_003852534.1:5170998-5176694 GCF_000181295.1 Otolemur garnettii
CACAGCCCAGCATTGGTGATGGATGTACGAGGTCTCATTGTGCAGAGCTGACTCTTTGCACAGCCCAATGTTGGTGATGGATGCACGAGGTCTCACTGTGCAGAGCTGACTCTGCACAGCCCAGTGTTGGTGCTGGATGTACGAGGTCTCATTGTGCAGAGCTGATTCTTTGCACAGCCCAACGTTGGTGATGGATGCACGAGGTCTCATTGTGCAGAGCTGACTCTTTGCACAGCCCAGCGTTGGTGATGGATGCACAAGGTCTCGTGCAGAGCTGACTCTTTGCACAGCCCAGCGTTGGTGCTGGATGTACGAGGTCTCGTTGTGCAGAGCTGACTCTTTGCACAGCCCAGCGTTGGTGCTGGATGTACGAGGTCTCGTTGTGCAGAGCTGACTCAGCACAGCCCAGCGTTGGTGCTGGATGTACGAGGTCTCACTGTGGAGCTTCTCTAAGTTGTGCACATTTTTGTCTCAGGATGGAGAAGTGCGTTTATCTGGGAGAAGGACTGACATATCTAAGCATCTGAAGAGGTAAATAAAAGGAAATCTGTTTCTTTCATCAGATAACTCAGTGTGCCAAGTACACACTCAGAGACAGACTTCAACATTAAATACACAAACACATATTACTGCTCTTTCATTAATTCCTGACAATGTTTTAACCTGAGAAAAAGAAGCATCAGAGAAGGACTGTGTTCCAGGCCCAGTGGGCTGTCCCACGGGAGAGGCACCACACATGCATGTGCATCCTGAGACAGAAGGACCATAGAGAACTGGGGGGGGGGTCTCCAAATGAGGGGAGAAATAACTTTTCACCCTTGCCTAGGTTTCTGGGTGGACCCAGGAAATGAGAAGCCTCCCAGTACCAAAGCACGTGGATCTTATAACAGTCAGATTCTTTTAGCTGCCTTCAACACCCACCACAAGCTAATTAAGAAAAACAACAACCCCCCCCCAAAAAAAACCTAAATTTGATAACTTATAGAATAACCTTTAAAATTGAGAGGTGTACAAACATCAAATATAGCTGGATATTTCTATATCCAAGTTAGGCATCCAGCAGGCACATTTGATGTGCCTATTCAAATATACCTTGACTATGCCCAGCGTGGAGAAGGGTGGCATGTTCCCAGACACCCTCAGGGGCAAAGAAAGCTGTGGCTTCCCAAGGGCTGCTGCACAGACCACAAGAACATCCCATAAATCCCCCAGGAGAAGCAGCATCAGATCTGCATCTCAGCTGGGTACAATCATCTTTTGGGAAGACTGAGGAACACAGACCTCTGGGTCCCGCACTCAGGGGTTCAAATTCAGTGCTGTTGGAATCCCAGCCAAGAATCTGCATTTTAAACAATCACAAGCGCTCTTTCTTATTTTATAGGACTATTGTGATGTTAAGTAAGATAATTTATTTCAGAGCACTTCTAAGTGTTGTGGAAATGTTAATCATTCATCCACTCTACATCGAATTTGCCAGAGTGAACTGTAAGCTAATTTGCCCAAAATTATGAAAATAATTGGTGTCAAAGGTGACAGTTTTCAAGCCCAGGGTTTTCCCAGCACTCTCTGCAGTTCTGTGCTTTCCCATATCGTGTGCATGTGTGTGTGTAGATGTGTATATACACATGTGACTATATAAAAGAAAAATTAAAACCGTAGACTTAAGCCACAACATGTCAATAATTCCATCCAATGTAAATAGTGTGAATGTGCCAATTAAAAAACAGAGATTGACTGAGAGAACTTAAAAACCATTACATGCTGTTTATAATAAACTCACTTCAAATGTAATGATATAATCAGATAAAATAGCAGGGACAGAAAAGGTATATCACGTAAACAGGAATACAAAACACAAAAAATGCAGGAGTGAAAATACTAAGATCAACACAGCAGGCTTCAGAGTAAGAAAAACTGCCAGAGACAGAATGGGTAGATTACTTAATAATGAAAGGATGAGTTTGCCCAAGAGACAGGGATCCCAAATGTCCATGCATCAAATAACAAAGACACAAAATGTATGAATGAAAAGTGATAAGGCTGAAATGAGAAACAGACTCATCTGTAGTCACCGTAGGAACAGGTGGCTTCAACACCCTTCTCGAAGCAGGTGATGGAAGAGCTAGACTCAAAGTCAGCAGATGTGGAAGGACGCAACCATGTCATGAAGCAGCAGCATCCCACAGGGACACACCAAATACTGACTCAGGGTTTAACTCGAAACCTTCCTTTCTACTCAGCACTAGTCGGGATGGCTGAGTCAGAGAAGTATGAGACTGGAGACCAAGTTCTTCTTGGAGACCTGTGTCATTGTCCTAACTTGAGTTATATATTTAGATCTTTGTTGCAAGCAACAAAAGCGTATTCTGGATGATTTAGGCAGAGGAATTCAGTGGGAAGTGTTTTGGTGAGTGAGGGAACCAGCCTTAATATAAGGCAGTCATGATGCCGAAAAGCTGCTGCAGAAATGAAAAAGCGAGAAAACCAGTCCCTCCCACAGAGTCCATGCCTCTTCATACAGCTCCACAGCTGCACCGGGAAAGTGACCTGCTCAAACTGCCAAAAGGAGAGGTCTCCGTGGTGGGGTGTCTGGGTCCCCTGCCTGTAAGCAAATGCCTCGGGTGGGTGTGTCCAATGCCCAGACGCACAGGCCAGTGCCCCTGTCACAGGTGAGGCTGGCATTTTCCACGTCCTTACGATCCAAGTGAGCTCTTCTTGCCATCAAGGAGCATAAGGTGGGAATATTCACAAGTGTGGGACAGGTGAAGGTGCAGGTGCCAACAGAATTATGAATGTCCATCCCAGGCATTACAAAAACCTTTCAGGTGTCTTCTTTCCCTGGCAATTCTTCTTGAAAATAAACAACCTGAGTCTCTACATGGACCAATGCCTGAACCACTGAAAAGATCAGAGCCCTATTTCCACTATTTCCAAAAGCCATTTGAAAACACTCAAGAACTGCATGCATCGCGAAAATAAATGACCAGCATGCTGTTGGTTTGCCTTATCTCATGCTCTCTTCTGGAAGGACACTGATTCGCTGTAGTTTGTTAACATTTCCTACTCAGGGGTTCTGACTTGGAGAGAGATATGTTTGATGAAGATAAAAGAAACATTTTGAGTTACTGTTTAACAAAGGATTGCTTAGCAGGAAAATTGCCTGGGCCTCACGGTGAAATGGCAGGCCTACAGCAAGTTATTTACTGAATAAACAAATGCAGCTTTACAATTATGGAAAGCACAAAGGCTGTTTACTGTTTACTGTGGGACAGGTGTCTCGCAATTTAAGACTCCGTGTCCATCCTGCCTTCAGGGAATTCCCATAGCTGTAGGAAAAATAAGCCTGATTAGTCTTTCACCCCTCACCAAGGACACCAGTGGTCACAGGAGGCTTTCCTAGGAAGTGACTGACTTTGCGTCACTGTAGATTCTAGTCCAGGTACATCAGGGGTTTATTAATTCTTTGTAAAATGCCTCCCTGACTTTTCCTGGATACTGTGGGGTAGGGCACCCTGCCTCAGTCATGCTAGGAATTCCTGGGGCCACTCCTGGGTACACCATTCTCACCTTCCTCTCAAAAATACTACCAAGAAATGTGTCTGCTCCCCACCAGAGAGGAAAGTCATGCCAGAGACTGGGGGTGCTGAAGGTGTGGGACAGAGAGAAGGCCTCCCCACTGCTCCTGTCAGTGCATTCAGAGGACAATCTTTTTTTATTTTTTGTTTTTGAGACAGAATCTTGCTCTGTCACCTGTACTAGAGTACAGGGACGTCATCATAGCTCACAGCACAGCAACCTGAAACTGCTGGGCTCAAAGATCCTCCTGCCTCAGCCCTACAGGTAGCTGGGCCTACAGGCACCCACCACAATGCCCTGCTAATTTTTCTATTTTTAGCAGAGATGGGATTTCACTCTTGCTCAGGCTGGTCTCAAACTCCTGAACTTAAGCAATCTTCCCACCTCGTAGAGCATGAGGATTTCAAACATGAGATACTATGCCCGGCAAAGGATGTTCATTTACCATAAGGTTTAGAACTGGAATTTATAATCTGCTTTTTTATCACCTGGAATCATATTGAGGTATTGTTAATGGTGTGACATTTGATCCTGTTTTCCCAAAACCAAAAATACAATTCATTTTAAAGAAGATACATATTCAGACAACCCTTTTGGGGAGAAAGCGTACATTACAGGACAATGGAATAACAGAGGTTGACCTAATTTTTTGCTATCAAAAAATGCTTTGAAGACCAGAACATGTTAGACAATCAGATACAAACACACATACATAAGAATATTCGAACACATATACATATATATACAGAATACACAGACATATACATAAACCACTAAGATCTGCATGTCAGAGATTTCTATGTCAAAGGTGCATTTTGAAAATATCTGCCCCAAATTTCTGCCTTTTGCAGCTGGGAAGACCAAGATTAATACCAAGATTTAGGTCTGCTGGGGTGAGGCAGGGCAGTTTGAAGAGGAGATTTTGTAAAAGATTTCAATCCAGATGTGACCTGCGAAGGTATATTTAGAAGATGATAAGCAATTGCTGGGTCTTAAAAACTTCATGGAAACTGAACAGAGAACTGAGCCACAAAGAATTGAGCATCCTGAATTTGAAGCAGAGACATATACTTTTGTGACCTTTTCCAGGTTATAGGGAATAAAGAAAATAAAGTTGTTAACAATTTCATTTACTTGGAATATCATCAAGTCTCAGGAAAACACGTGCATATCTTGATGTTTGCGTGGGGTGGTCTTATTCTGAGTTCACCCAACAGTGGAGATAGCCTATGTTTTTAACAACACGAGAGACTGTGGAGCAGTTGTGAACAGTCCATGCTGCAAGTCAGAACCTGAGCCAGGTTTCTTATCTCTTTAAAATGTGGGGGTTGTGTCTATAAAGTAGGGACAATGACAGAACCTACCACCCGTTGTGGTTTTGAGGAACAAATGAGCACTTCCCACAGTGACCGAGCTGACACACAGGCACAGGAAACAGGACATTCCCACCCGTACTGCCAAGCTGATTTGCGTCACGCAGCGTACCAGGGGAGACTTCATATGACTCCATCAGTTCTTGAAGGGTGTGTTTAGTTTTACCAAAAAACCTTCCTTACAAGTTCTGTGTGTACAACTGCTTCATCATGGCCTCGAGAGTTATAATTATGCCTTTACACAGCCTTGATAAGCACTGAAGTATCAGCCAGACTGTGGGCATGCTGTTGATAATAAAATATCGAATGATAGTGGATAGTTAGAAACCTAATTCTGTGATCTATTCTGACATGTAATCAAAATGCTGTCTGTCGTGAGTATCTCTGACCATGTTCAGAAAATAAAGGCCGTACAGCCCAATAGTAGGATGTTTGTCAGTGCTGGTCTGGGCATCCATGGAGGAGAACACTTCTTAGTGCGCAAATCTCCAGGACCGGGCCTGCCTGTGCACACGGCTAGATGACCTGCTTTTCGTTTGTGGCTGTGAGTGAGCATGAAGTATGGCTGATAGACTGTGACATTTACTCTTGCAAATTCATCTCGGTAACACCTCCCTCCTGATGCACCCTAATCTGTGGTCCTTGCTGAGAAACAGTGGGATAGAGCTCTGAGACCCTAATCTGCGGTCTTTGCTGAGAAACAGTAGAATAGAGCTCTGAGACCTTAATCTGCGGTCTTTGCTGAGT
>NW_003852534.1:5177987-5184344 GCF_000181295.1 Otolemur garnettii
TACAGTGGGATAGAGCTCTGAGACCCTAATCTGCGGTCTTTGCTGAGTTACAGTGGGATAGAGCTCTGAGACCCTAATCTGCAGTCTTTGCTGAGAAACAGTGGAATAGAGCTCTGAGACCCTAATCTGTGGTCTTTGCTGAGAAACAGTGGGATAGAGCTCTGAGACCCTAATCTGCGGCCTTTGCTGAGAAACAGTGGGATAGAGCTCTGAGACCCTAATCTGTGGTCTTTGCTGAGTTACAGTGGAATAGAGCTCTGAGAACAGCGCCTGGAGACTGTGACTGTGACCCAAAAGCAGTGCTCATGGGAGGGCGACTTGTCTTCATTGGGTTGGGCCAGTTGAGTTCAACTGGTGACAGTATCTTAACCCAGAGTTGCCAGAATACGAAGCCTTTTGAAAAAATGTAGTTGCTAATAATCGACTGAGGGGTAGAGTCCCAGGAAAGTGATCGTCAGGGGAAAGTGCAGTGAGTGAGTGAGGAGAAGCTGACAGCAGACCCAGGCCCGTGCCATGGCCTTGCAGGGGACGATTGTGATTCAGGCAGTTGTACAGGGTGCTGTGCCTCAGGCCAGCTTGCAGGAGGAAGGAGGGTCTGGGCCTGTGAACTGCTTCTTCCCACCCACTGCCTTCTGTTGACCCAGGAAGCTCTAGATCCCCTGCACTGCTTAGGGCAGCATCTGACTTCCGTGGCGCCTACTGGACAGCTGATCACCCGTAGCCTCAGATCTGCCCCAGGGAAGGCCAGGCTGCCCCTAGGTGAGCAGAGGGAATGGAAGACGGCTTCCCTTCGAGGCTCCTTTTCAGCTGGAAGGTTTAGAAAATTGAGATTTGCTTTAAGCTCTGAGGACACGTTACAGGCCTACATTGGAAAGAGGCAAAGCTTTGGCACAGACTTGATCCTACAGCCAAAATCATGTTGGTTTGCAGGAGATTTGCAGCAGTCATCAAGTGACAAGGTCTTGACAACATTTATGTTGAGCCTTTCTGCTGTTCTTTAAAACACAGTCCGAACCAGCACTATGTTATCACAATTCCATTCAGCTTTTCCAGTTTTCCTGCTCAGACTTCTTGTCAACCAGAGAAACGCACACCTTCTAGTTTCTATTCAAAGAGTAATGAGTTGCCAGCATAGGGTTATGTCTGGAGGGGATGTGTGGAAAGTGAGGACATGTTAGTGACGGTGCACTCAAGAGCGCTTCTCAGATTTCCCCTTAGAACATCGATTTTCAACCATGGACTGTGCACACTGGTGTGCTATGAGACGACCTTGTTGTGCCACAATATTTTTTTTCAGGCAGAGTCTCCCTTTGTCACCCTTGGTAGAGTGCCATGGCGTCATAGCTCACAGCAACCTCAAACTCCTGGCCTTAAGCGATTCTCTTGCCTCAGCCTCCAAAGTAGCTGGGACTACAGGCGCCTGCCACAGCACCCAGTTATTTTTAGAGATGAGGTCTCGCTCTGGCTCAAGCTGGTCTTGAACCTGTGAGCTAAGGAAATCTATCCTCCTCAGCCTCCCAAGTGTTGGAATTACAGGCATGAGCCACTGTACCTAGCTAATGTGACAGAGATTTTTAAAGACCATTAATTAAATTATTTTTGAAAGACATGCAAAGCACAGTAAGTATCTTCTTTTTTTTTGATCAACATAATTTAAGTGCTCCACAGAAGTTTAACTATAGGTTCAGGTGTGCCAACAGATAAAAAAGGTTGAAAACCCCTGCCCTACAGAGTCCCATGGTATGGCCAGGAGGACACAGTAACTACTTTAATCTATTATAAGTAGGAACATATTTTGTGAGAATATTATGGAAAGACATGTGCATTTTAATGAAATAAGGTAAAATTACAAGTCCTCAAAAATTCTGAAGCTGACAATAACTGCCCCCTGCTTGCTCTGTGTATCCTCAGCATCCTTTGCTGACACTCAGGCTGGCAAGCATGAAACACACACTTGTCCATGCTGGAGGCTCTTCCATGGAGACAGTCCAGCCGTTGGCAGCAGGACATCAGAATGAGTGTGGACAGGCTCTAGTAGCAGGTGTGCTGTTGTGTCAATCCTTTCTTCCATCACTGATATAGCAAAAGTACATGTAGAGCCATCTCTGGAAACCACTAGAAAGAGCTGATTGCTTAAATAGCCAAATCACATCAAGGTGTAGGTATTTTTACAACATAAATACAAAAGGGTTCATTGTCTGTACTGTATTTGGTGAGAAGACTGTTGCAGGAGAAGATTCCTCATACATCCTTCTCAGCTGTACCTGTGCTAACAAACTTGTGTATATATTCTCTGGGTCAATTCAAACACATCCCCTCTGTGACACTTTTTCTTACCAATTCCATATACATTCTAGCTCCATCCAAATCTGAAGGAATTATTCCTTTTCCTTGGGAAGCTATGTCATACGGAGAAATGAGTGCAACCTGTGGCCTCAGAGAGCTTGGTTTCAGGTCCCTCATGCCTTTCTTAAGAGCCATTTGACTGCACGACTTAATTTTTTGGGTCTTAGTGGCTTCATGTTGTAAAGGGGATAAAGGGAATAATGGATCATAGATGTGAAAAGTCACCTGTAATCTATGTATTGTAAAAAAATAAGAGAGTGGTTACTTTCCGCACCCCTGTGTCATTCATTCTGCAGGGCGCTGGAGTAGGGGAAGCTATGCCATTAACAAGCCTGCTGTTAATTTCCAACTTGGCTACTTCTTGCTACGCATATTCGGGAAAATCACTTAATCTTAATGAGTCTCCATTTATCATTCAAAAAATAAAAGGTATGTGAGCCTAATGTAAGTAATTAGGTAATGCCCATAAAGCACTTATGCAAAGGCCTCGTATATGATTGGGATATAAAAATTGTGGCTACTGTTTTCTTAATTCAATGCTATACATGTATATGTTACAATGCACTTTATTATATATTTCTTTGAGTTAGTAAGTGGCGTATGTGTCAATAAGAACTCTCATCCTCAAGGCCAGTGCTCAGTTGAGATTGTCACACCATTGACTTTTCATGTCTGGGTCTTCCTAACTCTGAAAGGAATGAATAGGGCGTAAGCTTCTCCAGATGACCTTGTACAGCACCTAACACCCCAGGACAAAGCCAATTTCTTGTGCTTCTGCTGTAGTGCTATGATCTCCTGGCACATGAGGTCATGAGTATAGTCCCCACATCCCCAAGGCAGTTTAACACCAAGTACCATTTGGACCATCAACTTCATGACAACTAAGAGGATGTTGTATGGATGAGCTGGTCTACTCACTTATAAAGTCAGTTCCTGAGTCCCTCCCCCTTTCCATAATTGTTTATTCTGTTTTAAAGAGTTTACATAGCAATTTACCCTGAGGTCTCTATACCCCTTGCAGCAATCTTGCAAGGTCAATATATCATCAGCATTCACATCTTTACAAGGAAAAGAAAGAGAGGTAGGGTGGGAGGAAAAGAGGGAGAGAAAGGGGTGGGGGAGAGAGAAAGAGAAGAAAAAGAAAGAAATAGCCAGCAGCCCAAAGCTAGGGGCTGGCCTTTAAACCCCAGTCCATCAAACCACCAAGCAGCCACTCCTTGTCTTCCTGCCGTGCAATCCGATGTCGACAGCACCTGGAATCACGTGTTGATCAGGAGGCTCGATTGATAATTATATCACTTTTGACGAGTAAAACATGAGATAATATTTCTTACTTTTAAGATGCAGTTGAATAGGCAGAAATATTTCAAATGTGAAACCTTCAGGGGTACAGGTCTTGCTGGTAGAACGTCCAGAGCACTCTCATTCAGTGGATGTTGGCCTTGCACTGTCTACCGAACATTCACGTGAGGAAAAAATAGGGGGGCTGCATCAGTGTGTATGGCGGCTGAATCTCAACATACTGAGTTTAGTGTAATAACAGGAATTTTAGATCAAATCTTGCGATCTCTTTCAGGCAGCCTTGGATAGCCTTCTAGAGTTTTGGCACCATAGTCTTCATGGTAGGGGTGTTTGGTTCTTTGTCACAACCTACTGATAATCCAGGGAGTTTTCATGCAGGTTTGTTCTCCATCAGAGGTGATTCCCTCATTTCAACTCTTCAGCCATACATTTCAGAAGAACTCAAGTTCAAAGAACTTAAACTTATTAGCAATTATGTTGAAACAGATCTTACCATTAAGTAATGCCAATGGTACAGTCTGCTATGAGAATATTTAGGTCAAAATAAGTCAACTTTTTTCACTGCCCTTTCTATATTCTAGTAGATTTTTGGTCTCTGCCTTCCTGGGTTTCAATCAATCATCCAGCTCTTTGCTCTGAACTCTTCACAGATTAAATCTGGTCAAAGAAAGTCTTTCACAGTTTTTGGAAAAGGGATTACAAATTGCACTATTTATGCACTAAAATGTGTGTTTAAAATATAGCTTATGACAAAAATCCGCAATATGAAATCTTGCTATGCCTTGATTGTTACAATCAAGAGAGGATGCATCAAACTAAAGGAAGAAGTGTCCATAATTCTCACACAATTCTGGAAAATCGATTGAGGTAAAAAGAAAAGCATGCTTTCCAAAGAGTGGTGTGACATTATTTCAGTTTTATTTATTTGAAACCTTCAAGATTTGAAGAAATTTCTTTGCCATTAATTTCATGCCAAAGATGATGTCAAAATACTGGCGCCCTGCCATCCCTGCACCACCTGGTGATCGCAGCAGCTCTCAAGGACAAGACAAGGAGAACATGTTTCCTGGCCACTCAGCCCCAGGACAAAAAATAAAGAAGGTTGATAATGGTCATGCTGGGACCAGAAGCTGTGGTGCCACGTGGAGGGAGGTTGCTCACTCCAGTTTCCCATGTAGTAAAGAGCCAACAGCATAAACCCCACCTGTGGCTAATTATAACTTGAGCAGTTGCGCGCAGGCATGAGGTTTATTCACTAACATGTGCTTTCAAAACTGCTAACCAAATGCGGTATTTTTATTTCTTGGCATCACTATGGGGAAAAAAGGCAGCAAAAAGGAAGGAAGAATGGAAACAGAAGTCCTGTTTTTGTTTCTGCTGAGGAAACCCAAAGGTGACCATTTGTTCACTGTTACACATGCATGGGCGCTTGTGAGGGTGTGTGTTTGAAGAAAGGGACATTTTTGTGTGACCTTCTGTGTCACCAAATGCTCGTCACTACAAAATCAATCCAAGAAAATCTTCTTACCTGTGCAACATTCCATTCGCCTCTCTACCCGTATATATTTTAAATATGCCAGCACAGTTTTTCTTTACAGTTATGGACATCATGTTGCACTCAGCAGGGAAATTAGGGCAAAAGCATGAAAATAGCATGTGAAATACCTGCTCCTCCCTCACTGACAAGATGACCTAACCTACCCAATTCCCCTTAATATCAGAGAATAGAAAAACTATAGAAGAAAAACAAACTAAGATGTTTATTTTGGAAAAAATAAACAAAAACTGATACAAACATAGCTAGAATAACTAAGAAAAAAGAGAGAACACAAAATAAATAGAATCAGAAGTCTAAGAGGGGACACTATAACAGAAGCTTAAGTTAAAAAAAAAAAAAAGGCTGCTATGGGGCTACTATGAACACAATGGGCAGTTCCATGCCAGCAAATTGGATAGCCTGGAAGAAATAGATGAGATTCTGGAAACACACAACCATCAGGACTAAAGCAAGAAGAATAACAAGTAAGGAAACTGAGGTTCAAACATCACAACAAACAGAAGATGACTTCACTACTAAACTGTACCCAACATTCAAAGAAGAATTAATACCATTCCTTCCTAAACTCTTGTGAAAAGTAGAGGTAGAATAAATTAGTCCAAACTCATTTCATGAGACCAGCATCACCCTGATCCACCAGCAAAAGACATCACGAGAAAGAAAAACACAGGCCAACACCTCTGATAAATGTCAACGCAAAAAATGTGCGATAAAATACTCAACAACTCATCCAAAAGATTATATGATATGAGTACCATGGGATTTATCCACGGAATGCAAGGTAGGTTTGACATACATCTGTCAATCAGTGTAATACATCATATTAGCTAATAAAATTTAAAAACCACAATGGTCATCTCAATAGATACAGAAAAACCATTTGACAAAGTTCAAGATCCATTCATGATAAAAACCTTTCAATAAAATAAGCATAGAAGGAAATTTTCTCAATGCAATAAAGGCCATTTTTAAAAAATCCCACAGCTAGCATCATAATCAGTAGGGAAAAACTGAAAATTTTTCCTCTAAGGTGTGACCCAAGACAAGGGTTACACTTTTGCCACTTCTAGTCAACATACTACTGGAAGTTATAGCCAGAGCAATTAAGCAACTACAAAAAAAAAAACAAAAAACAAAAAAAAAAAAAAAAA
>NW_003852534.1:5184364-5190347 GCF_000181295.1 Otolemur garnettii
AAAAAAAAAAAAAAAAACAGTTATACAAGTCAGAAAAGAAGAAGCAGAATTATCTGTCTGTAGGTGGTGTGATCCTACAGATAGAAAACCCTGTCTGGGGTTCTTTGTTTTTCATCATTGAATGAAATTTAAAATGTTTTGCATTAAGAGACCAAAGATAAATTAATGTAGCAAAAATGATGTATCACCCTTCTACCTACTTAAAATTATCTGTCCAAATAAATTTATTATTATTAGAACTTTATTTGAAATGACATAACCCATGACTCTCAAACATATCATGGCTGTTTTACATGCATTTAAAGCAAAAAGAAATTTAAAATTATCTTAAAATAGTGTAGAATTAGCCATTACTGAATGTGATGTCTAGGCAAGTCTTTCCATCTATTATTGTCCTCAGTTCTCTTAGAAGAAAACAATCATGCCTTTTTTTTTTCATTTCTTCACAAATGACTTTTATGATCTGCTGATGGGAGTGCAGTAGATAGGAGTTCCAGAAAGAAATATGGTCACATGTTCCTACCCCAAACAGAAGGTTACAGTTCTGAGAATCCAGTCCCGGACAATGTTCATAAATGTGATGGAATTTCTGTATGTTGGACTATTTGTTAAAGTCTTGATCATGCAGCAGTAAATTAAATGGAAACCTTCTTCACAGGCAGCATTGAAGCTACTAGAATAGGAAACAAAATAGTAGGTTCTAAGTACACCCCAGCCCAAGATGAGTGGGGTTAATGCTCAGCCCGGCTGAGTCTCCTCGGCCAAACTAATTCACTGATTAGGCTTGTTATTTTATAAATATATATGTGTCCCCCTCTAGGGCATAAGCTGTGCGTTTGCGACATACTTGGTTAAACCTTCTGCATGTATTATCTGCAACCTTCCCAATCTTTACCTTATGGTGATGAACACTTTGTACTGTTTTTATTATCAAAACAACACTACATCTAATTGGCTCATAACATGTAGAGCCAGGTTCAGCTACCTTCAAAATCTGTGATAGAACCAGGGACCTGGGTTAGTTTCTTTCCAACATCAACACAAGTTGGGACATCAGCCCCCACCGTGCTCTCCCTTAGATCCTTTCCAGCTTTCTCTTCAAAAAAGGATCATCCTTCCAGTCATATCCCACCTGAATGGGCAGGTCTTGTCATTTATTCTAAGTTTTCTAGAATCGACCTCCAGCAGCATTACAGGTGGAGAATGTGTCCCCAGAGAGAGAGCATCACTGGGCTAATTCCCCAGCTGTCGTCTAGAGAACTGAATATATGGAGTTGTGGCCAGCTATATTTTTTGTTTTTTATTTTTGATGGCAGAAGATAATTCTTCTATTTCTGCTGAATATTTTAATCACTCTGCTGAACAGTTCTATGCTTCAATGCAGTAATAGATTCTGTGTGGTTAAAACAGAAGGTGTTAATTAACCTTGTTGAATGGTCATTGTATACCACAAAATCTGAGGTACTTTGTATGACTATTAGATTTGAAATTACAAAAACCACGCACAAGAGTTATTGTTATTATTTCCACTTTACAGATGGAAAAACTGTGGTATAAATAAGATAACAGATCCAAGGTCACAATGAACTAGGTTAGGACAGACCCCAATACCAATGACCTGTGCTCTACCTTCTATTCCTCTGGGAATGACATGATGTTCAGTCTTCAGCCCTTTTTGTCTATTAAATGTTCGTGACAAGTGCTTATGACACAGTGTAGGAAATCACAGGAAATAGGGGAACACCAGTTGGTAGGGAACAGAGTCCACAAGATGGAAAGGCTGAGCCCTGGACTGCCACCACCCTGAGAGCAAGGCAGGGCCCATTGGTCCCCAAGCCCTAGCCCCAGTGTGGAGCACTCAGGAAGCAGAGGATGAGGGGTGGCCAGTCCTGGCAGGCAGAGTTCAGCTTCCCTCCATATCTGTCTTACACTCTCCATGGTACATGGGGAGCTCTGCACCCAGGGCCCAGAGGTCTGTGCATGGGTCCTGTGCTTTTGTGAGTTCATCATATATCCTTTATCCCTGTCACATTTGCCAGCATATATAGGACAGCAACTCGTGGCATTGTCATGTCAGACTGAAGATGCTTCTGGGGTCTTTCTCTGAACCCAACTCCTTTTGAGCTGAAATGACAAAGGCTCCATCCTCTAAATCACAAAAGAAGCTCCAGGGAGTGGGAACAAAAATACTGCTTTAATACAAGCCTCCTTTGCAAGAGCGTGTAGCGTGGGTATCTCTGAACAGCGGGAGGAAGAATATATGAATATAAAAAAGTGTGGCCGCAGCCTCCAGAACGTGCAGCTGTGAGAGCTAATGAGCTGGCGTCACCGCCAGGCTCAGCGTGTTAACTACCCACAGGCCATCCCTGCCCAAGGTCCTCACCATGTCACTGCTGGTTAAAGACAGGTGCCCAGCCTCACCACCAGTTTCTCAGTGTTGGCAGGCTTCTTCAGGGAAAAATCATCCCTGCCCCCAAAGCAAGAACAGTCTACAAGGCCCCTTTGTTACTGGCGGCTGCCTTTCTGGGGTGAAGTAGTTGCAGGCCACCGGCAACAGCCCTCTGGGACCCTTCGCAGCAGCCGGGTCTTGGTGCTTCTGCAAGCACCGGGGAGAAAGGAGGAGCACTGCTGGGCGCTGCAGCAAATAGCCTTGTGCAGTGCAAGTGTTTAGTCCAGGGCTTGTTTCTGCCTGTTAGGAGCCTTCAACTCAGCAAGGTCTTCACGGCTCCTAGAAGTTGTGGATTAAAAATTCTGCTGAGTGAAAACACAGGCTGCAACTCCAGGTCCCAAGATACCTCCAGCGGTACAATGATTCTGCTCCCCTCACCAAATTCAGTTGGCAAGTGAAAGCTGAGAACAGAACAGCAGAAAACGAAGACAGGTCTTCCTGTGCATCTATTTCCCCCAGGTGTTTAATCAACACTGGCTTCCTGATCTGGGTCAGCGCAGACCGAGCGCAGGGCTATGATAACCTGTGTGCGGGTCTTGGAACCAAGCTGCGGTTCTGCTTCTTTGCTTTAGCCGATCCATTCATGAATTCATTCGCTCAACATAACACTATCAAGAGCCTACTACGTGCCAGACTGTGTTTCCGCCTTTGGAAATACGTGGCCAAACCCAACGGCCAAAGCAGTACCCGACCTCCTGGAAAAAGTGTTCTACCAGTGGGAGGTGGGGAGGGAGGGGACAGTGAGTAGCACACGTGATTTTTATAAGCAATTGTATGTTAGACAAAAAAAAAAAGCAATAAGTGCTATGGTTGAGAGAGGGAAAATGAGAGAGAGAGGGAGAGAGAGAGAGAAATTACAAGCGAGGGAGACAATGTGGGAAGCGGGGAACAGCAGAGAAGTGGGGGCTTGTTGAACGTGGTGGCTTTGAGTGGCCTCCCGTGAAGCGGTGAACTCAGTGCATTTCAAACCCAGGATGAGCGTTACTGGGAAGGGGTATAATAACCAACACATGAGATTATCGCAAACAAACTCATCATCTATGGCATAGATAGCTTTGTTTCTTCCATTCCAGGCCTGACACTTCTGCCGGCTAAGATCCAGAATAGGGTTAAATAAAAGTGTTCAAAGTGGCCAGCCTGACCTTGTCCCTCACCTGAGGGGAAATACACAGAGTAGTTAGCCAGTAAGATGATGTCAGCTTTAGACTTGTGGGAGATGCCCGTCAACAGGGAGAGAAGTTCTCTCCATTCCTAGTAAAATGAACGCTTTTAGCATAAACAGGAGTAGACTTATTTTCATACACATTCTCTCCATGCATTGAATTGAACATATAAAGAACTGTTTTATTCTATGGAAGTAGCAACTTGCAGTTATTGATTTTTGACTGTTTTGCCTTCCTGGTTTGGGGGATAAATCTTTTTAGTCAATTTCCCAGTATTGACTTAAGGATTTTTCTATTTTGCGTTTAGTATACAGTAGTCATTACCTGTCCTTCCTTGGAAGGTCTTTTAAAAAGCTGTGATTCAGATTTGTGCTGGCTCCAAAAAATGAACGTAAATAAGATTTCCTTTTCTCTTTATTTCTTAAAAGACTTTATGTAGTGAGTAGCCATTCACCTATCGGCTTTAGAGAAGATTCTGTTCATCTCTCTTCCCCATTGATGTATGGGGTTGTTGGTTTTTTTCTTGTAGATTAATTGAAGTTCTGCATAGATCCTGGTTATTAGACTTTTCTCAGATTCAAAATATGCAAATATCCTTTCCCATTGAGTAGGTTGTCTATTTGCTCTGGTTATTGTCTCCTTTGCTGTACAGAAACTTTTCAGTTTCATAAGATCCCATTTGTTTAGTATTGCTGATGTTGATATTGCCGTGGCAGTCTTCCTCATAAAGTCTTTCCCCAGGCCAATATCTTCCAGTGTTTTTCCAATTCTTTCTTTGAGGATTTTTATTGTTTCATGCCTTAGATTTAAGTCCTTTATCCATCTTGAATCAATTTTTGTGAGTAGAGAAAGGTGCAGGTCCAGTTTCAGTCTATTACATGTAGATATCCAATTCTCCCAACACCGTTTATTAAATAGGGATTCTTTCCCCCAGTGAATGTTCTTGTTTGGCTTATTGAAGATTAGGTTGTTGTAAGTTGTTGGTTTCATTTACAGGTTTTCTATTGGATTCCAAATATCTGTGTCTCTATTTTTGTTCCAGTACCATATTGTCTTGACCACTATGGCCTTGTAGTATAGCCTAAAATCTGGTAAAATAATACCCTCTGCTTTGTTTTTATTACTAAGGACTGCCTTAGCTATACGGGGTTTTTTCTGATTCCATACAAAACGCAGAATCATTTTTTCCAAATCTTGAAAGTAAGATGTTGGTATTTTAATTGGGATGGCATTGAATCGGTAAATTATTCTGGGAAGTATAGACATTTTAACAACGTTGATTCTTCCAAGCCATGAACATAGTATGTTCCTCCATTTATTGATGTCCTCTGCTATTTCCTTTCTTAGGATTCCATAATTTTCTTTATAGAGGTACTTCACCTCTTTTGTAAGGTATATTCCTAAGTATTTCATATTCTTTCAGACTATGGTGAAGGGAGTTGTATCCTTAATTAAGTTGTATCCTATATGAAGGAATGCTCCTCATCTCTAATTATTAGAGAAATGCAAATTAAAACCACCCTGAGATATCATCTAACCCCAGCGAGAATGGCCTATGTCACAAAATCTCAAAATTAAAGGAATGCTTTTGCACTGCTGGTGGGAATGCAAACTAATACAACCTTTTTGGAAGGAAGTATGGAAAAACCTTAAAGAACTCAACTTAGACCTCCCATTTGATCCTTCAATCCCACTATTGGGCATCTATCCAGAAGAATAAAAAAAACCTTTTACTATAAAGACACTTGTACTAGGCTGTTTATCACAGCCCAATTTACAATCGCTAAAACGTGGAAACAGCCGAAATGTCCTTCAACCCAGGAATGGATTGGTAAATTGTGGTATATGTACACTATGGAGTATTATTCAGCCATCAAAAAAAATACTTTACAGCATTTGTAATAACCTGGATGGAGGTGGAACACATTATTCTTAGTGAAGCATCACAGGAATGGAGAAGTAAGAATTTTATGTATTCAACTTTGATATGAAGACAATTAATGACAATTAATGACATGGTAGGGCATGGGGGAAGGGGAGATCAGACAGAGAAGGAGTGAGGGAGTGTGGGGGAAAAAAAAAATATATATATATAAATAATAATGTCTAATTTTCACACAAACTGAATTTAATTTTGATTAACATATGTTACTTAAACATCAATTTTTAATCCAACATGTCAATATATTGTTAACATATTGCATCCTTATTCATCAGTGAAGTATGTCTGTAATTTCCCTTTATAATAATATATTTTTCCTAATTTTACTATGAGGGGTATCCAAACTAAGTAGAATGATTTTGAAGTATTTCTATTTCTACTGTCTATAAGGCTTGGCGTGATCTGTTTTTTATTCTTTTTTTTTTTTTT